>NC_056624.2:139687150-140034650 GCF_002870075.4 Lactuca sativa
CTCCTATGATCTTTGGTACGGTCAAGGAGGGCATTCTAGAGATTTTGGATGAGCGTTCGTTGACCTTCAGGGAGTTCAGGACTTGCGGAGTTCTAGACTATCATGAGGAGAAGGACCTGATAGTGAGTAGGATATGGTTAGCGTATGTTGCTAACGCCTTCCGCACCAGCAGTTTTCCCGAGGGGGAAAGGTCAGACTTGCTTCCTGTCTTCTAAAGTACAGGGCACGAGGCTGGTGGGAGGAGGTTGGGTGCTCCGTTGGTGATGAGGTGGTTGATTCAATGTCATGAAATGATTTTATGACTAGATTTAGGGGTGAGTTTGCACCAGTGATCAAGGTGCAGCATTTGGCGCGAGAGTTTCAGGATCTCCGCCAAACTATTGAGACAGTGCTTGAGATCACCATGATGTTTCGTGAGAAGGCACTGTTGGTTCCACAGTATGTGGCAGATGAGGAGATTAAGAAGGCGAGGTACCATGAGATGTTGAGGAGTGATATTCGGCAGTTTATGAGCCGATCCAGCTGCAGGACGTTGGAGGATATGATAGTGAGGGTGTCACACCCCCAAACCAGACGGCGGAAACGTCCGGGGGTGGAGGACTTCATTTGTAGTATCACAACACATGCATCATAGTAATCAAAGTACAAACAACCATTGTATTTAAAAGTGTAATATTTACATGTGTTCAATCATTGTATATTGAAACCAAAACTGTTATACAAAGGAAGAAGATAAGACTCCTAATGGCTTCATCTTCTCAAAAAGCTCGGGGAGTACCTGTTATTATTTCCCTGATAATACAAGTAATTTGAAAATAGAGTATCAACAATAAGTTGAGTGAGTACATAAGTCTTTATGTTTTGAATGGGTGTATTTGTATTTTGAATATGAAAACACTTCTAGAAAATCCCATATTTTCTGTGGTATGTGAAAAGTAGTTTTATTCCTATAAAACCGTCTTATTTGTAAACCATTGTATTTGTAAAACTTGTATTTGAGAGTGTGCCTGGCTTCACCAGCTGTTATTGAAAACTATAGTATAGCATTGTACTTTGCATTTTGTAAACTGGTACTTTGAAGATATACTTACGTTTAGTTGTTTATACACTAACGTGTTGTTAATATCTTTTTAATGAGTTATTATAACCATACTAAGACATGAACGCCTGAAATAAACGCCTGATGAGCGCTTAAACTGTTGATAACAATTGTCACTCATTGGCATGTATGCCTGACTGTAGCTAGCAGCCTGAGTGCGGGGTTGTCAATTCCGATATAGATCTACACACAACTTGTTTCGATCCCCGGACTGGGGATTCTGGTTATAATGTCAGGGCTTTACCTTGGTTGTCTAGACTGAATCTAAACAACCTGAATTGAATGTCTCATAAAAAGCATATAAACGTTACATGTATATTAGTTATGAAAACCCAATCATTCTGAGATAAATGATTGACATTATGTTCTTGACTTAGTATCCCGAACATGTATTTGATAAGTGTAAACCCTTGATTTGTTTTGAGTTAAAACCCTTGTTGCATGTAAAACAATGTATTCATATGAATTATTGCTCTATGTATCATAAACTATACCTATTATAATTTATATGTACTTTATGAATTGGTAAATAACTATTTTTGCATGTAATCCTTTGCTCAACATGTTACAAAGGGTGATTAAACTGATGAAATAACTTTTAATTTTATATACATATACAATTTTATAAATAAGTAAAATTTGAACGACCTTCGGACAAATAACTGGTACTATAAGTCCACATCCAAACAAGGAAAAGGACCTAGAATGAATTATTAGTCCTAAGCCTTTTAAATCTTATTTATATTAAATTATATTTACAAATATGTATATTTAGGAAAAATATAAGTTTATAAAAGAGTTCAAAATTTGAAGTATTTTCGATGCTTTAAAATCATTTTATCGTGATTTGAAATCATTTATTTATAACACAAAGTTGTTGTGTTATACTTGTATTTCCCCCCTTAAAACAGTAGAAATTATGAAAATACGGGGGTATGAACTCACTTGGTAGGTGGTAATTCGGACAGGGTTTCGTTTCACGAAAAGGAGTTTATTTGTCGAGAAACCGGCTCAAATCTGGCAGAGTTTTGACAGGAGAGAGGATGAATTCTCGAGAATTTCAAGGCTTCACGGCTTACTTCGGGCTCGAGTCTTGATACTGGGGCTTTAAGGGTTGTATATAAGCTTAAGGGTGTGGAAAAAGTGAAAGAGAGTAAAATTTGGGGTGAAAAGTGTAAAAAATCCGGAAACCCTCGCATGCCTTATATAGGCCGAAGCCTCGGATCCGAAGCTTGTGCGAGGCTATGCGAGGCTGACATTCTGCGAAGGGAAGCAGCTTCGGTTCGGAGGTGGTAGGCTCGGATTGGTCTAGCCCTCGGTCCAATGCAAAGAAGCCACGTGCGAAGGGGTGTCCGAGGGTGGTGCGAGGCGTGTGCGAGGAGCATCCCCGGTGTGTCTCCTTGCGAGGCTGTCCGAGTGGGATTGGACCGCAGAAGTGGCCGAATCAGGAGGTGACACGCGAGACTTCGGTCCACTCAGCAGCCGACACGTGGAGGCTCGCATGCGAGGGGTGAGGTGGCGCTACTGTTCATGCGAATTTTCCCGGGTATTTCTATTTTTCTTTATTTTTTTGCCAAAACTTGTAAAATTCATAACTTTTGCATACGAACTCCGTTTTTGACGTTCTTTATATGCACGCGTAGCTAAAATTATACTCTACGACTTTCGTTTTGACTTCGTCGGCTAATTTTGAATTTATTTTTAATATTATTATTTTAAACAGACCGGGACGTGAATCCGTTATAAATTCATAACTTCTTCATACGACGTCCGTTTTTATCTGTCTTTTTACCGTTGTACTACTAATGACGAGACCTTCAATTCTCGTTTAGGTCATGTCGGCTAAAAACCACTCGATCTTTATTTCGAGCTTTTAGCTGTACACTGCTATACTGAAACTTCGAAAAATCATAACTTCCTCATACGAAGTCAGATTTTGGCGTTCTTTTTATGAAAGTTCTCGGTTTAACATAAACTATAACTTTCATTTAGATTGTTAAGGCTAGAAAGCCTTTTATCAAAAATTCAGTTTTTACACTGAACAATGTTTTGCCGGTTTTGTCGCGGATTTTCGATTGGTCATAACTTCTTCGTTATAACTCGGATTTTAGTGTTCCTTATATTTTTGGAAACCTTGTTACAATCTCTATCACTTGGTTCAACCCAATTGAGATTATTTAATAATTTATTTTTGAGGGTCAATTATGTAAATATACATAGTATGCCAAAATTTCTCTTTATTTAATTAAAAAGAAGAACAATTTGACCTACACTATTACATAAGTTTGAAATAACGGTTTGTTACATTATCCCCCCGTTAGAGAGAATTTCGTCCCGAAATTTACTTTACAGATAGACTAGGGAAAAAGATGTGGGTATTTTTGTTGCATTTGATCCTCCCGCTCCCAAGTGAATTCAGGTCCCCGTCTTGCATTCCAGTGAACCTTCACTATCGGGATGCGGATTTGTTTTGTTTTCTTAACTTCCCTGTCTAGTATCTCTACGGGTTCTTCCACAAAATTGAGGCTCTCGTTTAACTCGATTTCCTCGAGTGGTATCACAAGAGTCTCGTCGGAAAGACACTTTTTCAAGTTCGAAACGTGGAAGGTAGAATGAATGTTACTTAGTTCTTCGGGTAATTGAAGTTTGTAAGCTACAGGGCCGATTCGGGCAAGAATCTCGAATGGTCCTATATACCTTGGGTTCAGTTTGTCACGCTTTCCAAAGCGTATCATGCCTTTCCAGGGTGAGACCTTTAGCAAAACTCGGTCGCCAACCTGGAATTCCAAGGGTTTTCTCCTTTTGTCTGCGTAGCTTTTCTGTCTATCTCTGGAAGCTTTAAGTCGTTCCCGAATTTGTACGATCTTTTCGGTAGTTTCTCGAATAATTTCTGGACCAGTGAGAGCACTGTCAGGAGTTTGACCTCTAGCTAGCTGCGTGTCACCCACTTCAGCCCAGCACAGAGGGGATCTGCACTTGCGACCATAGAGGGCTTCGAATGGAGCAGCTTTTATGCTAGTGTTATAACTGTTGTTATAAGAGAACTCAGCAAGGGGTAAATGAATATCCCATGCTTTTCCAAAGTCTATCACGCAAGCTCGTAACATATCTTCTAACGTTTGAATCGTCCTTTCACTTTGTCAATCAGTTTGCGGATGGTAGGCTGTGCTCATGTCTAGCCTAGTTCCCAGAGCGTTTTGTAAAGATTGCCAAAAATGAGAGGTGAATCTACTATCTCGGTCTGAAATAATAGATATTGGTACACCATGTAATCTAACAATCTCCTTGAGGTACGTTCTGGTTAGCTTTTCCATCTTGTCGGTCTCCTTGATTGGTAAGAAGTGTGCGGATTTGGTTAATCTATCGACGATTACCCAAATAGTATCATAACCACTTGATGTCTTGGGTAACTTGGTTATGAAATCCATTGTAATCCGCTCCCACTTCCATTCAGGGATTTCAGGTTGTTGTAATAAGCCTGAAGGTTTCTGGTACTCTACCTTAATTTTGGCGCAAGTAAGGCACTTGCCCACAAAGGTAGCGATTTCGGCCTTCATGTTAGGCCACCAATATAACTTCTTAAGGTCCAGATACATCTTGTCTGAACCTGGGTGGATGGAGTATCGGGTTTTGTGTGCTTCATTCATAACCACATCTCTGTAACCACCAAACTTTGGTGTCCAGATCCGGTTCATGAAATAATAGACTCCATCATCCCTGACTTCGAAGTTCTTATCCATTCCTCTTAGAGTTTCACCTGCTACGTTTTTGGGTTTCAAGGCTTCCAGTTGAGCTTCCTTGATCTGCGTGGACAGATGCGAATGGATTTTCATGGTCAACGACTTTACTCGGCGTCCCGAGTATTCTTTTCTACTAAGGGCGTCAGCTACTACGTTTGCTTTACCAGGGTGATAACAAATTTCACACTCGTAATCGTTCAGTAGCTCCACCCATCGTCGTTGTCTCATATTCAGTTCTTTCTGGTCGAAGATGTGTTGGAGACTTTTATGGTCCGTGAATATTGTGCATTTCGTGCCATATAAGTAATGTCTCCAAATCTTCAGAGCAAACACCACTGCTCCTAGTTCAAGGTCATGTGTTGTATAGTTGACTTCATGTGTCTTTAGCTGTCTTGAGGCGTAGGATATAACCTTTCCTCTTTGCATAAGAACACATCCAAGCCCTTGATTAGAAGCATCACAGTACACTACGAAATCCTCTGTCCCTTCAGGGAGAGACAGGATTGGTGCACTACACAAGGCTCGCTTCAGCATTTGGAACGTTGTTTCTTGTTTTTCTCCCCAACTAAAGGTTACACCCTTTTGGGTAACAGTAGTAAGAGGCTTAGCTATTCGAGAAAATTTTTGAATGAATCTGCGATAATAGCCAGCAAGACCTAAGAATTGACGGATTTCTGTAGGTGTTTTGGGTGCTGACCAGTTTTCAATTGCCTTTATTTTGGAAGGGTCGACATGTATTCCTTCTGAACTAACCACATGACCTAGGAAATCTACCTTCCTGATCCAAAATTCACACTTTGAAAACTTCGCATAGAGCTTCTCCGACCTAAGTGTTTGTAATATTTGATGAAGATGCTGACAATGTTCCTCTTTGCTCTTTGAGTAGATAAGGATATCGTCAATGAAGACTATAACGAATTTGTCCAAGAATGGACGACACACTCTGTTCATTAGGTCCATGAACACTGCAGGTGCATTCGTCAATCCAAATGGCATCACTATAAACTCGTAATGACCATAACGAGTTCTGAACGCGGTTTTGGGAACGTCTTCCTCCAAAATTCGTAACTGGTGATACCCGGATCTTAAGTCTATCTTCGAGAAGTAGTTCGCCCCTTGAAGTTGGTCGAACAGATCGTCAATGTGAGGCAGAGGGTATCGATTCTTAATGGTAAGTTTATTCAGCTCGCGGTAGTCTATACACATGCGGAATGATCCATCCTTCTTCTTTACGAACAAAACCGGTGCTCCCCAAGGTGAGAAGCTCGGTCTTATGAAACCTTTGCTTAGGAGTTCGTTAAGTTGGCTGGATAATTCCTGCATTTCAGAAGGTGCAAGACGATAGGGGGATTTGGCTACAGGGGTAGCTCCAGGGATTAAGTCGATTCGGAATTCGACTTGTCGTTCGGGAGGCACTCCTGGAAGATCATTGGGAAATACATCGGGAAAGTTGCAGACTTCAGTAATGCTTGAGATGTCTTTCACTTCTTGCTTTTTATCTACCACATGAGCTAGGAATGCACAATACTCCTTGCGAAGGTATTTATGTGCCTTGATGCTTGAAATGATCTGAAGGTTTGTTCCGGGTTTGTCACCATAGATAATAAGAGTTTCGTTAGTTGGTAAGTTTAAACGAATAGCTCTTTCATAGCATAGGATGTCGGCATGGTTGGGGCACAACCAATCCATACCTATTATGATGTCAAAACTTTTGATAGAGACCGGCATAAGGTCTATTGGGAAAGACAAGTCATTTAACATAAGGGTACATCCTATGTATATATCATTGGTGGATTCGGATTTCCCGTTATCCATTTCTACTGTGAAGGTTTTATTTAGTGGTTGGGAGTTCTGATTTAGTAGATGTTTAAAGTTATGGCTCACGAAGCTCCTCTCGGCACCACAATCAAAAAGAATGCATGCATAAGTATTGTTGAGAAGGAACGTACCCGTGACCACAGCAAGGTCTGCCACCGCTTCTTCGTGACCTAGTGCTAGAATTCTCCCAACCCCACCGGCATTTCCAGCTTTTGGACAATCTTTCTTGAAATGCCCCACATCACCGCATTGGTAGCATGCTCGACTTACTCCAGCGGTAGGTACTTGGTTAAGGGGTTGAGGCGGTGTTTTACAGAATCGGGCAGTATGCCCTTTCCTGTTGTAGTTACGGCACTGCATTTCAGGGCAATTTCCGGTGTGGTGAAAATTGCACTTGTTGCATGGGAGGCTACCGGCATAGGGCTTAGTTGGTGCTGAGTAGTTAGGGGCAACAGCAGGTGTAGTAGTAGGTATGGTAGCAGGCACAGTAGTAGCATGAACTGCCACTATTTGTTGCTTCTTTGAAGGTTCCAGAGGAGATTTTCTCTTCCTTTTGTTCCAACCCTTCTTGTTGTTGCTGTTGTTGTTCTCCCTAGGTTGTTCTGGGGCGGTAACCATAGAGTTTTGACGGTTTCTGTGGTCAATAAGTGACTGTGCCAGTTCCTTGGCACTGTCAAAAGTGACAGGTTTTGATGCAATGACACTTGCTTGTATGTGGGGCGACAGTCCCCAAATATACCTTTCAATATTTTTGCTCTCTGGAGCAACCATATCCGGACACGGAATCGCCAAGTCACAGAATCGATTCGTGTAAGTCGTTATGTCGGCACCGGCCATAGTAATACTCCAGAGTTCTTGTTCCAGTTTTTGGATTTCCCCTCGCGGGCAGTATTCACGCATCAGCATGGTTTTTAGGTTCTCCCAGCTTATAGTATTAGCCACCACAAAAGTTAGTGACTTAACATGGCCATTCCACCATGTTAGGGCCCTATCTAAGAAAGTAATGGCAGCAAATTTAACTTTGCTACCCTCTGGACAGGAGCAGATTTCAAAGACTGCTTCTATCTTCTCAATCCACTGCCTTAAAACCATCACTCCTCCAGTTCCATTAAAGGTCCTGGGTTTGGCATTCGAGAAGTCTTTATAAGTGCACTCCCTCGAGCGCTCATGACCCTCGACAAGATTAGAAGGACGTGGATCAGCTCCCGACCCACTAGTACCGCCAGCATTGATATGAGATAAGGCAGCCGCTACAGCTGCCGTGACTGCCGCTTGGAACATGGCAGCATCGAATTGAGGGGGTGGTGGTGGAGGTGGTGTCGGTGCTTCCGTTTCATTGTTACGTCTAGGATTCCTACGAGGAGGCATCTTTTTCTATAAAAGTCAATAGATAAAAAGATAGTGAGATATCAAGAATGAATATGAATTTGATATCTCTGAACTTAAACACTTAATTCAACAAGAATCTTGTAAAGAATTGAAAATAGATGTCCACTGCAAGTATAACTTGCAATAGGATAATATAAATTGGAGTGGTTATTTTTCAAAGAATATCCAAATACATGTCGATTGTGTTGATATCTATGTAATCTGTATATGTGACCTTCAAGTAGGTCCATAATACTTATGAAAGTATCGACATTAAACCGACCTACCGAAAATAAAAATTTTCGCGGCCGTATCGAAAAGTATGAAAAACAACACTGGAACATATCCTTAATCCCAAAACTTTGGAATGGAATGTTTGTGAAAATTGTAATAGCTCTTGTTGAAGTAAGGTGCTTATTATTTTATTGATGCTTAATTTTGTACATGTCCTGAAAGTAGTCTATACATTCAGTATATTAAACTAGAAAAGTAGTGTAAACACTACTTGCGACGGTTGCTACGACGGTTACTGGGTTCCGCTTCGTCTTGTGATTTCCAGCGCCTTTCTTGGGCAGCTTGATGCTCCCTCAGTCCTCTGATCTCTGATTCGGCAGCATTAAGTTGCCTTTGAAGGGCTTCAGTATGGTGTTGGGTATCATCTTGCATCTTGTCAAGACGAAGGATATCGGCAGCGTTAGCCTGTGCAGCCGCATTCACTTCTAGGATACGATTGATTGACATCCTTGATTGATCGAATTGTCGGGCAATTCGATTCACTATAACTGGAAGAGCTCTGTCAGCTGCTCCTCCTTCTGAGACGTTATAGAAACACTGTTGCATTCCGTAGGGAGGGCGTTGGCCGTCTTGTCGACTCCAATGGTTTATGTATTGGCCCCACTCGGGTATAGGTATTGCTTCCTCTTGTCTCGGGGGACGTATCCCCGGGTTGCAGACTTGTGGCTCTGTATCGGTACCGCTTGACTCGTTGTCCTCAAATGGTTCTTCATCTGAGTCTTCTTTTCCACTATCCATTCCTGATTGCCATGATTTGGAAAATAAGGGTCCCCTGGTGGATGATGTCCTGCCATTGTGTCTGTACGAGAATAAGGTTATGAGAAATGCTTGAAAAGAAAACTAAAGCATATCGATGTTTATAATATTCTTATAGTATTTTATGTTCTGTTCTTAGAGTTTCTTTGGTAGTTGGTAAGTTTTAGATACGTCACAACACTACTATCACTCCCAAACACATGTTGGTCATGTCTGAAATCAATATAGCTGATCAGGCTATATTAATTCTAGACATGATTACATAACTGCCCGGATTTAACTATAATGTTCAACATCCAAATACTTTTAAGTTCTTATGACTATGTACTTGTAGGGATGAGGGTTAGTATACTTCTTGTAAAAATACTTAAAATTCTTAAAAGTATACTTGTAGTCAGAGCTCTTAGCCCCAATGTATTTATAGTTTGTATATCTTTTATGGATTGATATACTGAGTTCACTATAAACAATGCTCTGATACCAATCTGTCACACCCCCAAACCAGACGGCGGAAACGTCCGGGGGTGGAGGACTTCATTTGTAGTATCACAACACATGCATCATAGTAATCAAAGTACAAACAACCATTGTATTTAAAAGTGTAATATTTACATGTGTTCAATCATTGTATATTGAAACCAAAACAGTTATACAAAGGAAGAAGATAAGACTCCTAATGGCTTCATCTTCTCAAAAAGCTCGGGGAGTACCTGTTATTATTTCCCTGATAATACAAGTAATTTGAAAAGAGAGTATCAACAATAAGTTGAGTGAATACATAAGTCTTTATGTTTTGAATGGGTGTATTTGTATTTTGAATATGAAAACACTTCTAGAAAATCCCATATTTTCTGTGGTATGTGAAAAGTAGTTTTATTCCTATAAAACCGTCTTATTTGTAAACCATTGTATTTGTAAAACTTGTATTTGAGAGTGTGCCTGGCTTCACCAGCTGTTATTGAAAACTATAGTATAGCATTGTACTTTGCATTTTGTAAACTGGTACTTTGAAGATATACTTACGTTTAGTTGTTTATACACTAACGTGTTGTTAATATCTTTTTAATGAGTTATTATAACCATACTAAGACATGAACGCCTGAAATAAACGCCTGATGAGCGCTTAAACTGTTGATAACAATTGTCACTCATTGGCATGTATGCCTGACTGTAGCTAGCAGCCTGAGTGCGGGGTTGTCAATTCCGATATAGATCTACACACAACTTGTTTCGATCCCCGGACTGGGGATTCTGGTTATAATGTCAGGGCTTTACCTTGGTTGTCTAGACTGAATCTAAACAACCTGAATTGAATGTCTCATAAAAAGCATATAAACGTTACATGTATATTAGTTATGAAAACCCAATCATTCTGAGATAAATGATTGACATTATGTTCTTGACTTAGTATCCCGAACATGTATTTGATAAGTGTAAACCCTTGATTTGTTTTGAGTTAAAACCCTTGTTGCATGTAAAACAATGTATTCATATGAATTATTGCTCTATGTATCATAAACTATACCTATTATAATTTATATGTACTTTATGAATTGGTAAATAACTATTTTTGCATGTAATCCTTTGCTCAACATGTTACAAAGGGTGATTAAACTGATGAAATAACTTTTAATTTTATATACATATACAATTTTATAAATAAGTAAAATTTGAACGACCTTCGGACAAATAACTGGTACTATAAGTCCACATCCAAACAAGGAAAAGGACCTAGAATGAATTATTAGTCCTAAGCCTTTTAAATCTTATTTATATTAAATTATATTTACAAATATGTATATTTAGGAAAAATATAAGTTTATAAAAGAGTTCAAAATTTGAAGTATTTTCGATGCTTTAAAATCATTTTATCGTGATTTGAAATCATTTATTTATAACACAAAGTTGTTGTGTTATACTTGTATTTCCCCCCTTAAAACAGTAGAAATTATGAAAATACGGGGGTATGAACTCACTTGGTAGGTGGTAATTCGGACAGGGTTTCGTTTCACGAAAAGGAGTTTATTTGTCGAGAAACCGGCTCAAATCTGGCAGAGTTTTGACAGGAGAGAGGATGAATTCTCGAGAATTTCAAGGCTTCACGGCTTACTTCGGGCTCGAGTCTTGATACTGGGGCTTTAAGGGTTGTATATAAGCTTAAGGGTGTGGAAAAAGTGAAAGAGAGTAAAATTTGGGGTGAAAAGTGTAAAAAATCCGGAAACCCTCGCATGCCTTATATAGGCCGAAGCCTCGGATCCGAAGCTTGTGCGAGGCTATGCGAGGCTGACATTCTGCGAAGGGAAGCAGCTTCGGTTCGGAGGTGGTAGGCTCGGATTGGTCTAGCCCTCGGTCCAATGCAAAGAAGCCACGTGCGAAGGGGTGTCCGAGGGTGGTGCGAGGCGTGTGCGAGGAGCATCCCCGGTGTGTCTCCTTGCGAGGCTGTCCGAGTGGGATTGGACCGCAGAAGTGGCCGAATCAGGAGGTGACACGCGAGACTTCGGTCCACTCAGCAGCCGACACGTGGAGGCTCGCATGCGAGGGGTGAGGTGGCGCTACTGTTCATGCGAATTTTCCCGGGTATTTCTATTTTTCTTTATTTTTTTGCCAAAACTTGTAAAATTCATAACTTTTGCATACGAACTCCGTTTTTGACGTTCTTTATATGCACGCGTAGCTAAAATTATACTCTACGACTTTCGTTTTGACTTCGTCGGCTAATTTTGAATTTATTTTTAATATTATTATTTTAAACAGACCGGGACGTGAATCCGTTATAAATTCATAACTTCTTCATACGACGTCCGTTTTTGTCTGTCTTTTTACCGTTGTACTACTAATGACGAGACCTTCAATTCTCGTTTAGGTCATGTCGGCTAAAAACCACTCGATCTTTATTTCGAGCTTTTAGCTGTACACTGCTATACTGAAACTTCGAAAAATCATAACTTCCTCATACGAAGTCAGATTTTGGCGTTCTTTTTATGAAAGTTCTCGGTTTAACATAAACTATAACTTTCATTTAGATTGTTAAGGCTAGAAAGCCTTTTATCAAAAATTCAGTTTTTACACTGAACAATGTTTTGCCGGTTTTGTCGCGGATTTTCGATTGGTCATAACTTCTTCGTTATAACTCGGATTTTAGTGTTCCTTATATTTTTGGAAACCTTGTTACAATCTCTATCACTTGGTTCAACCCAATTGAGATTATTTAATAATTTATTTTTGAGGGTCAATTATGTAAATATACATAGTATGCCAAAATTTCTCTTTATTTAATTAAAAAGAAGAACAATTTGACCTACACTATTACATAAGTTTGAAATAACGGTTTGTTACAGAGGGCTAGAGAGAGAAACATTGATCTAGAGATGGAGAAGAAGAGAAGTCAGATTATGTTCCAAGTGAATAGGGTTTGGGCAATAGGCCCAAGGTTATTGATACGAGATCGAAGGGCTAGCAGGGCCAGGGCCGCTGTGGCAAGTGTGGCAACACGCACAATGGGGTGTGGAGGGTGGGTGGTTCTGGCTGCTTCAAGTGTGGCCAGACGGGTCATATCAGCAGAGATTGTACTACTACTGCCATCACCACCCCGATATCTGATATGATTTACTTTCATTATAATAAGAGGGCCACAAGAAGGCCCATTGTATGAGTTTGACTGCAGCAGGACCAGTGTTAGCACCTGCTTCTGCAACTCTACAGATTACTAACGACCGCCTGGGAAAGGCGGATGCACCAATCGTGAAGAGAAGGGCTTTCAAGCTGACAGTCGAGGAGGCTCGTGCAACCCCTGACGTGGTGACAAGTATGTATCTGCTCCTTATCTCTTTATTTATATTGAACTGTCTGGTTATATTTATGTGTTTTACTTTAGGATCACTCCTTGTGAACGGTATTTTTGAATTGGTATTGTTTGATTCAGAGGCTACCCGATCCTTTGTGTCGCTTGCGCTTAGCAAGAGGTTTGTCGAAGCTCTTGGGAGATGGATTGTTCTTTAGATGTCGAGATTGCATATGATCGATCTGTCCGGGTAGCGAGGGTTCATCAGGTTGTATTCTCCAATTGCTCAGCGAGCAGTATCTGGTTGATTTGGTTCCCATTCATTTGCATGGGAACAAGGTTATTGTGGGTATGGATTAGTTAAGCCCCAATGGATTGGTGATCAATTGTGAGCAACAGCTAGTTCGGATTCGAACCCCAAGTGGAGGAGAGTTAGTGGTTCAGGGAGAGAGAGCTCAGAGTGGAACGATGTTGTGTTCATCAGCGAGGGCCAGACGCTATATTCAGCAGGGTTGTTTCGGTTTCATCACCTATGTTACAGATACCTGTGATAAGGGTAAGGACAATGTGGATGATGTGCATATTGTGTCGGATTATTCGGATGTGTTTCTAGAGGATTTTCCTGGGGTGCCTCCGGAAAGGCAGGTTGAGTTCGGGATTGATCTGGTTCCAGGTGCGGCTCCAATAGCCAAAGCACCGTATTGATTGGCTCCTCTCGAGATGCAGGAGTTGGCTACACAACTATAGGAGCTATTAGACAAGGGATTCATATGACCGAGCAGTTCGTCATGCGGAGCACCGATCTTATTTGTGAAGAAGTAGAATGGGTCTCATTGTATGTGTATTGACTATCGGGAGTTAAATAAGGTAACGATGAAGAACTGTTATCTACTCCCGAGGATTGATGATCTATTTGACTAGATTCAGGGTGAATCTTGGCTTTCCAAGATAGAATTGCATTCAGATTATCATTAGATGAGGGTTTGAGATGAGGATGTGTAGAATACATCTTTCCAGACTTGTTATGGTCATTACGAGTTCATGGTGATGCCTTTTGGGCTCACCAATGCTCCAACCGCATTCATGGATCTCATGAACCATGTGTGCAGGTCGATGCTGGATCGGTCCGTGGTTGTATTCATTGATGATATCTTGGTCTATTCTAAGACCCAGGAGCAGCACGAGGAGCACTTGACGGAGGTGCTGGAGACTTTGAGGACGGAGAGAATTTTCTCAAAGTTCTCCAAGTATGAGTTCTGGTTGCACGAGGTGCAGTTTCTGGGGTACCTTGTCAATCAGAATGGTATTCTGGTCGATCCGGCCAAGGTCGAGGTCGTGATGCGGTGGGAGGTTCTGAGGTCTCCATCTGAGATTTAGAGTTTCCTTGGCCTAGCAGGTTATTATCGGAGATTCATCCAGGATTTCTCCAAGACAATTGTTCTTTGACTCGACTGAGAAAGAAAACAGTTACATTTCGCTAGGGGCCTGAGCCGCATGCAACTTTTGAGACCTTGAGATTGCGGTTGTGTGAGGCACTAATTCTGACCTTGCCGGAGGGTGTTGAGGATTTTGTGGTTTATTGTGATGCATCGATCACGGGTTTGGGGACAGTGTTGATGTAGAGGGGTCGCGTGATCACCAACGTTTTGAGGCAGTTGAAGCCTCATGAGCCAAATTATCCAACGCATGATTTGGAGCTGCGGGGTGTGGTTTTTGCCCTCAAGAGTTGGCGACATTACCTTTATGGGGTCCGTTGTACTATTTACATGGACCACAAGATCCTGAGGTATCTGATGGATCTTCCAAATCTGAATATGAGGCACCATTGATGGTTGGATATGGTGAAGGATTATGATTGTGAGATCCTTTATCACCCAGGAAAGGCCAATGTGGTGGTTGATGCTCTCAGCTGCAAGGCGGTTGCGGCTTCGATTAGGGATATATGTTTAAGGATGACCGTGATTACTCAATTTTTGGGTCATGTGACCTCCTTCGATTATGATAGTTGTAGGTTGTTGACTCTTCATCGGCGTGTTTGGGTTCCGTATTGGGGCAGTGTACATCAGGATCTGAGGGAGGAGGCGCACAAGTCTAGGCTCTCCATTCATCTCGGGACAACGAAGATGTATAGAGATCTTCGTCATGATTATTGGAGGCCCTGCAAGAAGCGATATGTGTCTTGGTATATGGAGCGGTGCTTGACTTGCAGGAAAGTCAAGGCCGAGCATCAGTGACCTCATGAGAAGATGCAACCATTGCAGATTACCCTATGGAGATGGGAGGATAATACCATGGATTTCATCATGAAGTTACCTCGGACTACGCGCAGGGTGGATTCGATTTTGTTCATCGTGGATCGGTTGACCAAGAGCATACATTTCATCCCAATTTAGGAGAGTATTTATGCAGAGAAATTGACTGAGGTATGTATCGGGGAGGTTGTGGCACGACATGGGGTGCTGTTTTTTGTGGTTTCAGACAGGGATTTCAAGTTTACTTCCAGGTTTGGGAAGATGTTCCATGACGAGCTGGGTACTCGTCACCATTTCAACACCACGTTCCATCTGCAGACCGATGGTTAAAGTGAGCAGACTATTCATACCTTAGAGGATATGCTTCAGATGTGTGTTTTGGACTTTGGTGGGAGTTGGGATACGTATCTTCCATTAGTAGAATTTTCGTATAACAACATCTATTACGCCATCATCGATCGACCTCCTTTTGAGATGCTCTATGGGAGGAAATAAAGGACCCCGATTAGTTAGGATGAGGTCGGGTAGCGGGTTATAGGAGTTCCGAGGTGGTACTTAAGACTACCGAGCTGACCCAACAGGTTCGGAGTAGGATTCAGAGAACTCAGAGTCGACAGAAAAGTTATGCCGACAGACGCCGATCAGACTTAGAGTTCCAGGTAGGGTATATGGTTCTGTTGAAGGTGTCACCTTGGAAAGGTGTCATCCGATTCAGGAAGAGGGGCAAGCTTGGCCCCAGGTAAATCGTTCCTTTTAGGGTTTTTGCCCGAGTGGGCCGGGTTGCATATCACTTGGATCTTCCTGAGAAGCTCAGTCAGATTCATAACACATTCCATATTTCTCAGTTATCGAAGTGTTTAATGGATGATTTCGTGGTGGTTCCATTTAATGATATTCAGGTGGATGACCGCCTGAATTATATCGAGATGTCGGTTGCGATTCTTGACTGGAAGGCGAAAACCTTGAGGAACAAGGTAGTTGAGTTGGTGAAAGTCCAATGGCAGCGTCGCAAGGGTTCAAAATGTATGTGGGAGATGGAGGAGGAGATGAGGGAGCACTACCGGGAATTATTTGGGGTAGCGGACTTCGAGGATGAAGTCTGATTCAAGTAGGGGAGAATTGTAACACCCGAAACCCTAAGATATGGATTTATCCAATTATTGCTTTATGGGGGTCATCATGACGTGAGATCTTAGGGGTCAAGTCGCGAGTGGTCATTGACCCGTTGACCCGTCTTTTAGAGCCTCATGATGTGAGACATTAGGGTCTTACAACGTGAACGTAGCTAAATAACCCCAACCCTGATTTTCAGGTATTTAAAGGAATGAGAGGTTAGGGTTTCCCCATCCTCAACCTCTCTCACCCTCTAAGCCTCTGGAGACCCTAGTTTTCATATCACCTTGAGTGGTGGAGCTTTTTTGCTTATAGAAACAAATGAAGAAGAAGTATCTTAGGAAGGAAGTTGATCATCATCATCTTTCATCTTGTTTGGATCATTATAAGTATCAAGATTCGAGCTTTATTTCATTTCATGGTTAGATCTAAGCTTTTGGTCCATTTTCTTATGATTTAGCTTGGTTAGAGTGGAGCAAATCCATAATATTCGCAACTTTATGGATTTAAATGGCCTTTAGAGTCTTATATCCTTCATCTTTGGGTTTTGGTAGAATAATAGAAGTTACATGAGAACTTGAGGCCAAAATTGCACTTTTTGACCCTAAATGGTGAAGGGACATGCATGGTGCATGCATATCCATAAAGCAACCATTTTAATGAACCATTAGTGTAACGTCATGATTTTTACTCAATTTTTTTTTAAATCTTTTAATGGAAAATGCAACGGAAGACTGTAAACATTGTTTATTTCAAAAACATTTCAAACCACAACGTTACGTTCAATTCAAAATCATAATATCAAAAGTATTTACTTGTAGCGAAAGCATAAGTTTCAAAATTAAATAACGTTTCCAAGTGGCATCTTTATTCTAATGATAAACTACTCAAAAGTGACCCCATCTCACCAAGCCAAGCTCCTAAGCTATCTGTACCAATCGTAAAGGCACAAAGCAAAGAAACAAGTGTCAGCAAATGCTTCGTGAGCCAATAGAAGTTTGTACACAACCAAAGGGAAAACATACCATCCCCTAACGGGTCAATCATTCAAATTATGATCATATAAACAAAATTGACATATCAATCAATAATCAATCATCCTTCGCATAAAATTCAATCGTTCAATTTTGTTATCATCCATTTACATATCATTCTTAGTGTAACATCAATCATATTTCATGCATAATCATATCGTAATCGTACATCATCATATCAAAGGAATCTATCATAATCGTATAGGCGTAGGTAGTTTCATAGTGATACCTAACCCCAAGGGAAAAACATGTTCGCTACTTGTGTGGTTGGCCAGCCAAATGCTTTAGGTGGTTCGCGACTCCCACCCGTCACACCCACCCCAAGACTCCACTTTCACTAATCCAACTATGCAATGTACAGGTACATCGTGGTGTCGTTCTGGTGTTGGTACAAGCGGTGACATTCGTCTGCCACCTCCCAACACCTACGTGATGTTTGTACAAGCCTCGTTCGAATGGCCAACATCACTCCAGTCCGCAAACACCGAAGTGTATGCGTACCATGTGTTGCACGGGCATCTAGAAAGACCGAGTAACTCATAAATGGCTTAAGCTCTTTTCCTAGAAGGTATTTTTCAACCAACCAGGCTTGAATGATATCCGAATAGGGTTTCATGCTAAGTGCTAGGTTCTACCCTTTCCCTCTACGCATAACCCCGCATAATCGATTGTAAATCAAGTACAAGCATGCAATATTCGTATTATCATAATCAAGATTCATAACATTTATACCAAGAAGTACTCAACAAGATCATAGTCACATATCAAGCATTTCATATAACATATCATATTTGCAAATAATCGTATCAAGTACCAAGATATGCATATCAACCAAATAAGAATACAATTGTCACAAAGAGGCAAAACCGTAACATATATCATATTGCACATATTAGCATAATAAAAAATTAATAATATTCTAATTTGCCTAATCGAGCCGTTTCCGGAAAGTAGTTTTCGACTATGTACAAGGTTTATGAAAAATCTATCGACTCACCTTATCCTTCTCAATATATATATGGTTGCCCTAGCCGTCACCTCGTAATCTCGTTTAGTCGTCAACGACCTAAACATCATACACGTAATTATACTCATGTGTCCATTTTATTAGTTTATATAACTAATATTAATTAATGGAAAAACTTACAATAAAACCCATTTAATAACGTTTTCATCTTATTAATTTTACTATCATTTACCACCTAAACTTATGTGGGTACAAGTTATGAGATCATAAATCAGAATTTCCTAATCACTTACTTTTTAAATAATTAATGTTCTTATAAACCTTAGATCCCAAATGGTTTTAATATATTATACCTAAAGTATTTAACTTTAAGTCACTCCATGGAAGCGTTATTCAAAAGTATGACATTTACATTGTCACCTTAACAGCACGTGTAATATCCAAGATCTCAAGGCTCCTATATTATTATTTGGAAAGAATCATCTTGTAACTGTTTCAATTATGATATTAAACGATTATTTCCAAACCTACTCTAAATATAAATTTATAGAATGTAATGGTTAAGTTTTTTTTTTTCAACATTTTCAGATTATGGGCGTGTTTGGCACGGATTAAAACATCTTCAATTGCGCTATGTGAGTAAAATCTACATGTGAGTTGGAAACTTTAATACAAGAGAAATTTTCAAAGAGTGTACATTGAATTTGAAACTTAAGAACCATGGAGTTGTTTCAAGCAACAAGTTCAAGTGGAACATTCTATAATATCGGAGACTCGGTCTTTGTGACGTTAGAACCTCGATGTCACAAAAGTTCAGTTCAAGTAAAGATAAAATTTCACTACAACTTAAGACAAGGACAAGAATTTGAAATTGTGAAATGAGAATTAGTTTAGTAATGTCTAGTCGATCTTTTCACAAAGGAAGGACCATCGAGAGACATAATACGCATGTTCATAACATGACATGACTAATGTTATCAAATTCAAGTGGTTAGTTGACTACTCAAAACAATATACATTGAATAAATTTGTAATTGTTATTGTGATTAAATAATAGTGAATTATTTATATTCAATGGGTATGATACCATAGTTAATTAAGTTATTATTGTGTTTTAGTTTGCATGTTTTACTTCCTGAGTAATTTTAATTATTCAATATTCCACAATTTTTTATACTTTTGGAAGTAAGTAGTCATTTAAGACTGTCATGAATCAATTGTAGATAGTCCTTAAGGATTGGACATTGCATATAGATTGTTGCAATATTCATAAGTACTTGGAAATAGGGATTTTAAGTATTGGATAAACCCACGCTTGGAGATTACTTCATGGATTCAATCACAAGTACTTCTAAGACAATACTATCTCATATTCTTCAAACAAAGATACATAAGTTGTAATTTACAAGTCGGTTGTGCATTGGTATTACGAAAACACATTAGTAACATGATGTTATAAAACGTAGTGTCATGTATGATTTGGTGAGTAAAGGTTACAGTTATGTAGTCAACGTTTATTCATTTCTTTTTCCTTAACAGGAAAAACAATAGCTGTGGGACCATGGTGATTTGAGTTGATCTATGAAAAACTAGGTGTCTGGTTCGGACTAAATTGATGTGTTCAATTTTGTAGTTTGTGTTTGATCATAAATCGGGAAATCGGGAAACAAACAAATGAACATGATGTCGATCATTAAATCCATAAATTTGTTCATACGATATCTTGTAGAATGAAGGAATAGTTGATCACTTATATTAGGGCCAATGTTTGATTTGAATCAGAGTTCGGTAGTGGCTTTGGAAAGCAGACTTTGCTGTTTGGTTGAAGGTTATACTTGCAATTGTTGTTATAGACTTATCCAAGTGGGAGACTGTTGAATTCAGGTGTCCAAGCTCATAACTAAATTAGTATATTCCTGTAATTGGAAGCAAAGTCCTTTTTGGTCTGCCTAATAACTAGAACTTGATTAAAATGACATTTGTAGAGAGATGATGATTTATTGGATTATTATATGATTTAAATTCTAATTAGAAATTATAAGGAAATGATTTGTTAATATATTATATGATTAATATATTAATTGGAAATAGATAGTTGATTTGTTAATTTATGGTGTGATTAATATATTAATATAACATTAGATGTTAAAATAATTGATTTTGTTAATTTATATAATTTATAAATCAATATGACATCAATTGGAATTAGTTAATTATTAATCAGAACTAATATATAATTAATTTGGGGTTAATTGGAATTAATTAAAGGTGCAAGGGGTGAATTGTAATTGTTTATAGTTGAGCAAGGAAAGACAATTCTAGAGGGTTCTAAATAGTGAATGGTTTTGTGGGGGGGGGGGGGGGGGGGGGTTAGGGTTTCCTGGAGCCTCTGGATGCTGATAAGGATAACTGCTTTGAATAGATAAAATTTGAATATTTTATTATTCAAATTAGGGTTAAGCCTTGTGATCCCTAGCTATAAATATGACCCCTTGGGACATTAAATTCGTGGTTCTCACTTCCCTAAAGGTGGTGGATGAAAATACACATATCCACCTCTCTCCTCAAGTGTATTCTAGTTCTTGGGTTTGGGTGTGAGCCATTAGAGACATCCTCTTTTCGGTGCTAGATTTTCAAACTCTTTAAAGGAAGGATTGAAGTGATTTGTTTGCTACAACAAATCAAAGGCATGTAAACCCTTAAACTTGATTTCTTAATTTCGCAATTACTAGGGTTCATGATAGATTTTGTTGTTAAAAATATGTTGCCTTCAAAGTGTAAGACACATATCCTTTTAGGTTGCATGTGCTCTTCTTAATTGTTAAGTGTTTTTCCACATTGTACATATAGTTGTAACCTAATGAACCCATCATGTGGCACATCATGGTTTATTTCTTAAGTATCTTCAACTTCTAAGTATCCTTGAACAATATTGAACATCATATCATAAGATGATCATCATGGATACCATGGCTCATCAAGGAACCAAATGGCGCATTTTGTCAAGGGATGTCTCATATTCTCCAAGGGTGGTGCATCCTTTTCCATGTTGGCACATCTCCATCAGAAATGGTGTATCTTGACTCCAAGTTGTTGCACCCTCTCCATAATGGCACATCTAGCTTCAATAATAGCACAGTTGCTTAAGGAATGGCACACCATGCTTCTCAACGGTGCACCTTGTCTTCTAAGTGGCACATCCAAGCATATGATAGTGCATCTAGACCATAGACAGTGCATCTATACACCAGGATCCTCCATTTGTAACATCCCGAAATATCAAGAGTAGAGTTGAAGGGCTAAAAGAGTAAATTGGGAAAGAGTGACTCGGCGAGTCCATGGATGGACTCGGCGAGTAGGGTCGCGATTTGGTCGCGTGTTAAGTAGCCGACTCGGCGATTTAATGAGATGGACTCGGCGAGTAGGCGCTGAGTGGAGAAAACCCTAATTCTCGGGGTTGAGCCCTATATAATGAACATTATGTTTCCTTCCCAGACTCTTTATCACCCCTTGAGTCCCAGAAACCCTAATTTCATGGAGAAACCCCATTGTTGAGCAAATTGGAGCTTGGAGAGGTGGTTGTTGAAGAGGTCTTAGAGAAGAAGAGGTTTGGAGCAAGGGGCTTTGCTTGGAATTGAGTTTCATTGCAGTTGGGGTGTTCTTTTGAGGTAATATCTCGTTTTTGAGCTGCTATTTCCTAGATGCATCATTTTGGGGGTATTAGAGATCATATCTTTGGATGTATTGGAGTTTAGAGGTTAGATCTGAGGTTGCTACCTCAGATCTGGAATGGAGAAGAGTTGGAATGCATGAAAGTCCCTGTGTTGAGTGTTGGATGAAGCTATCATGTCCCAAACCTTAGCCCTAATGTGCAAAATGCATAGATCTCTTTGGATTCACGTAAAGTTTGCCACTTTACGTGATGAATGAGTTGTAGGAGGCTAGATCTATGTTTTGGATCAATTGCATGGCCTGGAATGCTTATGTATGGATTCAGACCGGTGGAACTCGGCGAGTCACATGGGTGCACTCGACGAGTTGCTTGAAGATGAGCTGGAACTCGACGAGTTGGAAGAACAACTCGGCGAGTTGGATGAAGATGGCCTGGAACTCGGCGAGTTGTATGAACAACTCGGCGAGTAGGTTGAAGATAGCCTTAGACTCGGCGAGTCTGTTCTTGGACTCGGCGAGTCTTGTCGAAGAGTTCCAATATTTTCTGGTTGAGTCGAGAATCGGCGAGTCGCGGGATGACTCGGTGAGTTGTGGGCGAGTGGACTCAGAGTTGTTGGACTCGACGAGTCTCGGGGTGACTCGGCGAGTTAGGTCGCGGATTGAGGGAAGTTCTGAGTATGGGGACTCGGCGAGTCATCGGGTTGACTCGGCGAGTAGAGTCAGTCAGGGGTTGACTTTGACCTTATCCAAGGGTTGACCAGTTGTCTTTCAGGGGTATTTTGGTAATTAAGGGTATTTATTTAGTGAGTGTGTTGGTGTTCAATGGAGGAGTTCGTGTCGGAGCTTGGAGCAGCAGGATCTTATCCTTTCAGCCGGCAGTTCCGAGGTGAGTTATCCTCACTATATCAACAGGGTCTACAGCACCAAGGCCGGCCCTTATCGGATTGAGATCCGGGTAGTTGTTATGTTGTTGCTGTGATATGTTTGCATCCTGAGAGCTAGGGTGGTATATGTTAGAGACCTGATTGAGATCGGTATCCTGAGAGATAGAGAGATGCTATGATAGTGACCTGTTAGGTCGGTATCCTGGTTAGGATGATGATATGCTATGTGATCTGTTTGATCTGGTTGTTGACTATGAATTGCTATATGATTGAATGTATATGTGCACATGGTTGTTTGGACTGGAGTTGGGTTGAGGCGGGTCCTGCTGTGTGTTGTAGGCCAAGATACCCAGGGCGGACCGGTTGTTCCGAAGGCCCAGCGAGCAGTCCGAAAAGGCTGTAGTCCCGAATGGGCGGACCAGACGTGCCGAAGGCTCGGAGAGTGGACCAGATAGACTGAAGGCCCGGTGCGGGCGGACCAGTCATACTGTAGACTCAGAGAGTGGACCAGGTGGATTGAAGGCCCGGGAGCGGGCGGACCAATCACACTGCAGACTCGATGTATGTAGATAGACTCAGAGGGCGGACCAGGTGGACTGTAGGCCGGTGCGGCGGATCAGTCACACAATAGACCCGAAGTGCATGGCTGTTCTGTGATCGGATATGTTATGGCATGTTATGCGTGTATGGTATTTGTGGTTGGTATTTTGGGGATATCTCACTAAGCTTTCGGGCTTACAGTTGTGGTTTTATGTTTTTCAGGTTCTTTAGGAGACCGTGGCAAGGCGAAGGCGTGATCGTACCGCTCCTCATGATTTTGTAGTAATATGATTCTGGGAATACGTTAAATGTTTTGTATTGAAAACCTTTTTGTAAAGATTTAATGGAATTGAGCTGTTTTTGGAAAAGTTAAAATTTGGTTGTATTTTTCGGTCGTTACACCATTCCACTTCCAGGTGCTCCATACCACTTTTAGAAGATCTGTTCCTTTGTCGCTTGATCCGTTCCTTTGTTAGATGATCCATTCCCTTATCATATGATATGTTCCTTTGTCACATGCTTCATGCACCCAAAGTGCTCCATTGAGTACCAAGTGTTAACCTCAAGCTTTCTACCTTTGAAGGAGATGCCTTGTAGAGTCTCCTCAAACTTTCGTTCGTCTTGCATCTTGTTAAATCTCACAAAAGCAAACAACTTTTTGTTTACGTCCTTCTTTGCAGCCACATAAACATCCACCACTTCCCCGTATTTAGCAAAGATACTTTTTAAGGCGTCAATTCTGGTCTCCTATGGAAGATTAGATACGAACATCATCATTACCTCAGCGTGATTCCACCTTTTTTGATCTCCAATCTTCGATGTCTTCCTCCGTCTTCTGCTTCTAGCCTCTTTCCATTCTCCATCCGTCGTCATTTTCGGAAAAAAAATAATAATAATATTTACATATATAAAAAAAGAAAACGTATAAGGGTATATCTAGAAACTTTTGCAGAAAATCATATTAATGATAACTAAGGCATCGTTTGATAATTGCTGGCTGAGAAAGTGCTGACTGAGAAATGTCTGTCTGGGTAATAAATCCTGACTGAGTAAGAAATCATGTTGTTTGATTGTACATCTGACTGGATGTGCTGACTGATGACAAATGCCCATTTTACTCTGGTTCCAAACCAACATCCTAAACATTACACACAAATCATTTAAAATCCAAATAAAAATTGTCATCCATAACTCTATCTATGAGATAAATATCAAACACAACAACCTAAAAATCGAAACTTGTATCCATGTTGTTTCGTATGTATAAAAAGAGAAAGAAAGGGAATGAAAACACTTGACAATCAACATCTAATTAACATTATCAAAAACATATCAATGTCTTTCCAACATTATCAAAAAATTATTTGATCATAATATTCATAACTTAAAAAAATTACAATTTCAGAAAAAAAAAATTATCCATATAAATAACATCAAGCAAATCCCTTACCCATCCAAATTTGTCAACATCCTCAACTGTGAAAAATATCACCAAAACAAAAAACAAATTATTTGACCAAAGCAAAAATATATCAAAAATGGAACCTATCACCGGGAAGCAAGAACTATTTAGCTAAACACAACTATGACTCTAAAACTAGTAGATTAAAAACATGGTGAAGATGAAAACTTACATAATATTGTTATGGAAGTAGAAAGCTACTTAACCGATATTGAAGAACAAAACTTATCGGTGTCGGTGACCACTTTTACCTCTCAGAAAACATAAATGGAAACAAAAAACTAGTGATGCTAGAAGCATTCAACCAATCCGGTCAAAGGTAGTTGAATTTGGTTTACTAATGATGATACAGATGAAGGCTACTAATTTGAGGTTCAATAAGGGTGGCTAATTTGAGGTTCAATAAGGGTGGCATTCATCAACTAAGGAAACATCAAGAGTTACAAAAGAAACGATACAGTAAGCAAAAAGTTTATTTTGTTGGAAATAAATATAAATCTAATCAACAATTGCCTTGTTAAATTTACAGGCTACTGTCCAAATAGCAAAAAGAGATGAGTAGGGAATGAAATGAATTTGATGGAAAATAAAATGTTAATTAAGGTTTGACACCCATAATAAATGGTTACAATCAAATACTTTGTAGTGGGGTATGATCGATAATTGCAATGTGATTTTAATTGACAGTGGGAGTACGTGAAAATTAAAAGCATATTTGATCAACTAAGGATTCAGTACACGATTAGGTTGTTTAAAATTCCAATTTCTCAAAATTAACCAAGTTCATTTGTTTTTAGAGAACAAAAATAAAGACGCAACAAGAAAAGCACAATGGGTAACGATATGGTTTCATGAATCAATTTAAAAAATGATTTTCATGAACGAGATGGTTTCATGAACCAGTTTCAAGAATTCATGTATCAATTTCAAAATCGATTTCATGAAATTGGTTTTATGAATCGATTAAAGAAGAAGAATGGAGGCGATGGAAGAGAAGAAGACGTACCTGATAAGAAGAGGAGAAGGAGTCGATCGATGGGGGGAAGAGGCGCAGAAGCATGAAAGAAGAACGTAGGGAATGGCACAATTGGTAACGCTTCCTCCTTTCTCAGCCAGTCATTGAATTTCTTCTTACCAAGCCAGAGCTTTATTTCCGAGTCAGATGGCCAAAATTGATTGACCAAACATATTTAGCTGACCGAGTCAGCAAAAAACGTCTGACCCGACTCGGTCAGACACTATCAAACAGCCCCTAAGTTGTTATAATTATAATTCTTAAACATGTTAACTAAATTTAAAAATAAGTCATCTTAAACAACTTTTTAAAAAGATATCTATCAAACTACATAATTTTTTTGAAAGAAGACGAGGTTTTAGAGGTTGGACATTTCCGACAGTCGATGTTTGCTAGATTTTTATAAGATGTTATGGCTTAGACATTTCCAACGATGACACAGGGTTGCCGGAGGATGCTGTGAGAACTGAGAAAAGAGAAAGCGGGAGGAGAAGCCATATTCATTTGATAGGGAAAAGAGGTTGAAGAGGGTAAGGTATAAAAAGGTGTGGCCTATTTTTATTTCTTTTTCAATAAAAAACCCAAAATAATAAATTGTTTAGAATTAATGAAAAATAAATTAAAAATGGCATTACAGTTATTTCATTTCTGCCAAGGACAAAACGTGCAACTTTTAACGATATGAGAGACGGTCCAAGTTAAATTTTGAAAATAATAACTAAGCGTGCAATTTGACATTTACACCACGACTGCAAGGACAAATCATAACCACTTGTTTACTAAATTAATGGTTGAGATTGCTATACAAGATCTGGGATTTTAGTGATTTTAGGTGGTGACATTTTTATGATTAAGGGGGTGTTTAACTTTTCTTTTTGAGAGGCAAAAGTTCTTTTTGGAAAAGTTACAAAAAGTCAGGTTTTCTAACTTTTCCTAAAACTCAGTTTTCCTTCTATCTAAAATTCAAAAATAGTTTTTAAAATGTTTCTACCAAACATCTTTTATCTTTTATCTTTTCCAAAAAAAAACTCTTATCTTTATAAAAATCAAGCCAAACACCCTTACGATGAATATTTTATGGTTTTTCTTGAAAGGACAAAAAGATATCAAAGACAAAGACGGTACGTCCAATTTGTTCACGCGTCTTATCCTACGTTGCTAATGTTGGGCTGGTTTTGCGTCGTCATTTGAGTTTGGCCCAATTTAGTGATCTGCTTCTAATTTTAGGTATCAAATACTTTTTTTCACCAGCAACTTTCATATTAAGTATTTGCCACTGTAACTTTCTTATTTTAATATTATACTTTTTATTTCGATTCGATTATTTATTTATTTTTTACTCTACTATTAAATGCTATATAATATTTAGCTTTTTTTTATGTATTTTCCTTTCATACATATTTTTAATTTATTTATTTATTTTTTCCATTCATATATATTTCTAATTTTTGTTATTTTGTTATTTTAATTTTTTCGACATTAGTCCAATAAGAATAATTATTTTAATCTTTTGATATTATCGTTGGTTATTTTGAATAGTATAAATGATTTTTAGGAACCATACTTTTATAACTAGGATCATATTATTGAATGCATAATCACATTTTTGAACCAAAATAACTAAAATTCTCTTAATAAATGAAAATAATTTTGTTATTTGTCAATCTCTCATTAGTTTTGACACTTGTCATTTTATGGTATTTTTAAAATAAACAGTATCTACTTGTCAATTTTTGATTTGTTTCAAAATTTAAAAGTAAATTCATATTCTATATATATATAGCATTAAATATAATATATATGAAATTAAATTGCAACGAATACGTTTCTTCCTTTACTATTTTCAAGTTTTACATTAAAAAAAAATTACGGCTTACACTTTAATGTTCAATTTTTTTTTGAATTAACCCGTATAATATACGGGTCTTACACTTAGTGCGTAATATGATCCACATTTAGATGATATAAATATTTATGATCCAAAAAATTTACGATTCAACATTTTATGTTCTTAAATTTTTTATGATTCAAAAATATTTGATCATAATATGTCATATCTTTAAAAATGTTTCTTTTATTTAAATTTAAATAGTTTAAAAAATTAATGATCCAAATTTTGGTACGAACGAAATCTAGTTTATTTGAGTATATATTGATCTAAAATCATTTTATTTAAAGTTATATAACGCAAAATGTTATGATTCAAAAATGTTATGATCCAAAATTATATGATTCAGAAATATTATGATTCTTTATTTTTTATGATTTAAAACTTTTATTATTTTTAAACTTCAAAAATCGAACTGACATAGTTTAAGAAGGTATTAAAAAAAACCTTAAAATTTTAGAAAAACAGTAAAAAAATAAGAAAAACAAAAAAAACAAAAAAAAATAATAATAATAATAATTGTGTTTATATATTTGATCATTTGTAAAATGTCTGCAACTTGATTTCATATGTGTATATAATATATAAATATAAAAATAAAAATAATGTATACAACATATAAATATAATAATAAATAGAAGTCGATTCATATTTATGATAAATTTTAAAATGATAATAATAATATTAAAAAACAAAAGCAAATGTCATGACATTTAATATTTAAGAAATTTAAATGTACAGTGAAATAGAAAAAACAAATATTAATTGATGCTCTATTAGGACACGTCCGGTTAAGTGCCTTCACATTTTATAATATATGGGCCAAATTTTAAAATGATACACCCTACGTATATAATCATAACCTTTTTTTTTTGTTGACATCCATTTTTTATTCATATTAAAATAGAATGATTGATAGTCAATTTTGTTTTCACGTCATCTTAAATATTTTCTAATTAACCCCTTTAGTTTACATAAATGTTTCAAATTACACCCATACTTTGTTTTATATAAATACTTTTAATTATCTAACCTTTTAACTTTTATTATTATATATATCATTTATTTATAATTTCAAATTACATCTTATATGTTTTTAAAATGCAAAATTCACGTTATCTTTAATATTTTCTAATTAACCCCTTTAATTTACATAAATGTTTCAAATTACACTGTTTTATATAAATACTTTTAATTATCTAACCTTTTAACTTTTATTATTTATATATATCATTTATTTTATAGTTTCAAATTATATCTTATATGTTTTTAAAATTTTATTATATATTTATATCACCAATTTATATAAATACGTATATACACGCAAATTATATATATATATATATATATATATATATATATATATATATATATATAGAGAGAGAGAGAGAGGGAGAGAGAGAAAGAGATCATATGTAACCAAACAAATAGTGTATCATTATAGAGTTAGGTTCATATATAACCAATATATATTGTGTGAACGTATAACAAATTATGGACCAATCATCTGATAGGGGTAATTTTGGAATTTTCCATTAAATTAATTTATTATCCCAAAATAACA
The DNA here is from genome assembly GCF_002870075.4 of Lactuca sativa. Taxonomy (NCBI): domain Eukaryota; kingdom Viridiplantae; phylum Streptophyta; class Magnoliopsida; order Asterales; family Asteraceae; genus Lactuca; species Lactuca sativa. The sequence continues at coordinate 139,716,398 of NC_056624.2, forward strand.
AATCATTAATTAAATAGATTACCAAAAATAAAGCCTAAAATTGTACATAAATCGCATTCCTATGGGATTCATCTTCTTCCTTTGTTCTCTCTCGTATTCATCTTTGCTACAGATGATGTTTTGGACCGATTGTGTCTCTTCCTTCTCGCGATATATATCCTTTGAGGATTCTGACAGACTTATCATTTTCGGCTCTAGTGTTTGGTCTACTAGCGAAAGGATTTTCTCATTGGTAATTGGTGGCTCAGCTTCTCTTTCATCAACCTCCAACACATCCTCTACAATTTCCATGTCAGCCTTCTCAATTTCTACTTCTTTCTCGATAACCTTTTCCACTTCTACTTCTTCATCCTCTTCCCCATCTTCTAATTGCAATCTTGGGTCATCAACATTTTTCCCATCATTCAAGGTGATGGCAGAAATGGTATGCCTTGGGTCCTCCTCCATCTGTGATGGTAGTTTTTCCAGAGTTTCCAATATACTCACAGATTGAGTAAGTTGGGAAATTTGTTTCTCTAAGCTTTTAAGGCTAGCTTTGGTTGTTTCTTGGAAGATCTGGGTAGTAGTGGCAATGCTTTTGACAATGTCTTCCAAGGACATGCTCAACGTTTCAGGTTGTTGTGGAGGCGGAGAATATGGTTGTTGGAACTGTGGAGTTAGTTGGTATTGGTCATTTCCCCAAGCTTGGTATGGGTTTTGGCATTGGTTGTTTCCCCAAACTTGGTTGTTTTCCCACCATTGATCATGTTGAGGTTGATCATAACTCCATTGGTTTGGCCAATAGTAGTTTCCCATTTCTTGCACTTCTTCCCATTCTCCTTGTAAATATGGACACATATCAGAATGATGTCCATTTTGAGTGCAAAAATCGCAAGGAATAGGTGTGGGTTGCATACTTTGGTCATTTCCAATCATCATAACTAACTGAGATAGCTCAGAAAGTTGGTCTTCTATGTAAGGAGTATTCATTTCTGAGCGACACTTTTTTTTTGTTTTTTTAGAGATGTACCTGCTCACAAAAATCTAGGTATAAACAATTAGTAACGTCGTGTCCCCGGAAACGGCACCAATTTATTAGGTGTGTCAAACCCAACAAATAATGGGGTACGATATACTCCAAAAGAATCCCACTATATTGCACTAAAAGGTAGTACAAGGCAAGCAGGGTCGATCTACAGAGACACGGGATAATTAGTCTATACCTCTTTGCACAAGGTACTATGGTCACCAACAGTAAAAAGGGGGGTTTTAGAGTGCAATGACTAAACAAACAAATTAAAAACACACGCAATCAGCTAAATGAGTGAATTAGATTCAGATTTTGTAAGGACTCCAACTTCATGTATGACAACTTAGCAATGTGACTTAAAGATGACACAATATTCGTTCAATTCTATCTAAGTTGGTACTTGAAAGTGCTAATAATCTATAACACATCCCATTCACCACATTAGTTAACCAAAACAAGCTCTTTGATTAACCCTAACATTATTAACCTAATCTAAACAAGCTCTTAGAATTAGATTATAAGATTGCATGAAGCTTTATGTGAATGTTCCCAACAACACCCACTACTCCTCATAAGCTCGGGAGTGTAAAAGTGTATGAATAAGATTTACACTAAATTCATTCAATAGAGATCAATTTAATGCTTGTTACTTGTTCAATTTCACAAAATAATTACGGATTTTGTAAAAGAGATAACTTGAATGACCTAACCCTAATTCAAATGGCCAATAAGAATCACAATTAGAATCAAACATTCGATTGAAGCAAAATCAAATTCATTAGATAGGAATTAAGAACAAACATCATGTCATATGATTCAAGTCACTACCAAGAAGTCAAAACATGAAATTGGAGAAACTAGGGTTCTAGCCACACATGGCTAGAACAAGATCACAAGTTTAAAAGATGGAATTAAAGTGCAATTACAACTTACAAATAAGAGAAATAATGTTTCCATATGATAAATGATCAAATCCTTGCAAAAACCTTCGAAATCTCCTCTCAAAATGTGCTATGATATGTTGTGTATTCCCCAAAATGACCCAATTTCCCGTAATATGAAAGATAGGAAAAACTGTCAAAAGTTGGTTTCTGGGTCAAACACGGCCCGTGTTCAGCATGGTCAACAGCTCACATTTTGGTCAACACGGCCCGTGTTGGACATAGAGTAAATCTGACACGGCCCGTGTTCCCCTCTGACTCCGAATCCAAACTTGATTTTTCCAACTTTTTCGTTCTTCGCCCGATCATCCCGAAATCTTCACCAATGCTTCCCGACACTTCCTAAAGCACGTTCCAACCTCCGGTTTACCTGAAAAAGACATGAAAATGTGCAAATAAGGTTGTTCTAGAGACTAACATAAAATGTGAGGAAAGGCAAGACAAATGAAGAATAATTATGCTAAATAGATGTATGAAAAAGGACTAAAAGATGTGCAAAAAGGTGCACAAATTGCACCTAACAGGTTCAATACCCCTTCTTCTTTACAAGAGAGATACAGTAGTTGAGAGAGAACGATCAAGTGTTAGAGGGTCGAAATGTCAAGATGGAGAGAAAGACAACGACAAAAAACGAATAAGATATGGTTGTTTAAAGTAATTCACAGAATACAATTTTTTTTAAATAAGTCGGTTCAAAACGGGCTTTTACCTAGAACCGGCCGGACCAGACTGATAAAAAAACGGACCGGTTTTGCTCAAATCCTAGAACCGACAACCGGCCAAAGTTCACCCCTAATCCTAACCCTATATAGTGTCGGATTTTAAACAATATAGTGCCCAAGTGTCGTGTTCAAATACCTTTTTTTTAATTTGTTATAAAATACGTTTTTCGTACATAATATAGCTTCATACATTTTTTGTACATCGTATCAAACAATACATCTATGTGGATCTAATTTAGTTAAACAAATATATATATATATATATATATATATATATATATATATATATATATATATATATATATATATATATTCAGGTTCATTTGAGACCATTCTAATTTTGTAAGACCGTGAGACCAAATCTAAAAATAATTTTAAAATGCAAAATAAATGGAAAAATCCAAAAATTCTTTTTTAAATGTTATTTTCGGAACTTGAATTAACTAAAAAATATATAAAAAAAAATATAAAAAAAATAAAAAAAATTCCGTTTTTTTTTTTTGAAAAATACGTGAAATATTCTAAATAGAATATTTCACTGACATATTCTAAAAAATAATTTTTAAAATGCAAAATAAATGGAAAAATCTAAAAATTCTTTTTTTAAATATTATTTTCGGAACTTGAATTAACTAAAAAAATTTTTAAAAAAATAAAAAAAAAATTTTATTTTTTTTGAAAAATACGTGAAATATTCTAAATAGAATATTACACTGTATATATTCTAAAAATAATTTTAAAATGCAAAATAAATGGAAAAATCAAAAAATTCTTTTTTTAAATATTATTTTCGGAACATGAATTAACTAAAAAAAAATATAAAAAAAATAAAAATAAATAAACAAATGCTTCTCACGGTCTCACAAAATATAAGTGGTCTCAAATGAACCAAATATATATATATATATATATATATATATATATATATATATATATATATATATATATATATTAATGTTTTTAAAATAGAAAGATGAAAATCAAAAAGTGTTTTTAAAATTAATGTTTTTAAAAGCCATGTGTACACGTCTACAAGAAATAATTAAAAAATATTCTAGAAACCCAATAAAACCCAATTATTTGAAAAAAACAATTTTTTAAAATCCTTAAATCATTTGTACACTACGAGAAATAATGTTTCGAATGTTAATGACTTATTTTGTAAATAAGACAAAATTGTAAAAATGGTCCCTGTGGTTTTTTATTTTATGTGGTTATGGTCCAAACGTTTGAAAAGTTGCAGATTTTGTGATTTTCCACAAGTTTTATTGTGGTTTGGTCATTCATCTGTTAAGTTTAACTGGTTGAATGTTAACTTTTTTAAAATGACAATTTTACCCTCACGGACCATTTTCATAGTTTTGTCTTTTACCATAACATAAGGACCATTTTTGCATACATTCTTTTTTATTTTATTGAAGTATTATATATTAATAAATATTATTTTTAATATATAATATTATATATGAATAAATATTGTTTTATTGGATTATTTATTTATTATAGTTGATTCTTTTTTAATTTATTTTGTTAGAGTAATTCTTTTTGTTGAGTTATTATCTATCAATACATATAGTTTTTAATATATAATATTTATATCATAATAAATATTATATTATTGGATTATTAATTTCTTTTACTCAATATTTTTAATTCTTTTTTTTAAATTATTTTTATTGGATTATTTCTTTTATTTCTTTTAATTTATTGTTTTCTTCATATACTAAATATTGTTTTATTGGATTATTAATTTATTTTAGTTAATTTTTTAAAAAACAAAATTTTCGAAGTAATTATTTTTTATTGAATTATTATATATCAATACATATAGTTTTTATTATATAATATTTATATCATAATAAATATTATATTATTGGATTATTATTATCTTTTTGTTAATTTTTATTCTTTTTTTTTTAACTATTTTTGTTGGATTATTACTTTTAATTTATTATTTTCTTCATATACTAAATATTATTTTATCGGATTATAATAATAGTTCTTGTTAATTTTATTGGTTCCACCACAAAGTCATGGGATACGCAAAATCATGGTCTCTCATCATCGAAATCATTAGGATCGTTGTCAAACACTTTCATTTCATTTAACTTATAATGAGAAACCATTGGGAAAATACCACCACCATCACTCGGTCACCACCACCACTTAGAAATGTTATCGGAGTTTGTTGCGCATTATGTGGGATATGAAGGATTACAGTGGATTATGAAGAGGATGTCACATGTTGCTACCAACAATGCTGGGTGTAATAGGGTACGATATCTATTGAACCTCCAATGAAAGTGTTTCGAGGTGATCCTACTAATGTTTGACGATGATAATCGACACTTTTATGTATTTCGGCAACTTTGTGGTGAAACTAACAAAATTAAAAACAATTAATAGTATACATTCAAAATAAAATAATAATCCAATAAGATAATATTTATTATATTAAAAAAATAATAAATTAAAAGTAATATTTCAATAAATTAAGAATTCAAAAAAAAATCAAATTACAAAATTACTAATCCAATAATGTATTATTTATTATGATGTAAATATTATATATTAAAAATAATATTTGTTGATATATAATAATCTAATAAAAAAGAATTGCTCCAACAAAAAGAAACTATAAAAAGTGTCAACTAAAAGAAATTAATAACTCAATAAAATAATGTTTCATAATATGTAATAATCTCATAATATAGTATTTATTATGATATAAATATTATATATTAAAAAACTATATGTACTGATATATAATAATTTAATAAAAAAGAATTACTTCGACAAAAAAATTAAAAAAATAATTAACTAAAATAAATTAGTAATCCAATAAAACAATATTTAGTATATGAAGAAAATAATAAATTAAAAGTAATAATACAATAAAAAAATAATTAAAAATTACAAAAATTAACTAAAAAAAATTAATAGTCCAATAATATAATATTTATTATGATATAAATATTATATATTCAAAACTATATGTATTGATATATAATAGTTTAATAAAAAAGAATTACTCCAATAATTTTTTATTAAAAATCAACTAAAATAAGTTAATAATCCAATAATTTTTTTTATTAATATATAATATTATATATTAAAAATAATATCTATTAATATATAATAAGTCATTAAAATAAAAAAGAATATATGCAAAAATGGTCCTTATAGTATAGTAAAAGACAAAACTATGAAAATGGTCTCTAGGGGTAAAATCGTCATTTCAAGGAACTTAACGGATGAGAGGCCAAAATCACAAATAACTTGTTGAAAATGATCAAATCTGCAACTTTTCAAACGTTTGGACCATAACCACATAAAATGAGAAACCATAGGGACCATTTTTGCAGTTTTGTCTGTAAATAATTAGAAAATTTAGTTTCATCTAGTAATGAAAAGTAATAAAAGAAAAATAAAAATAAAAATGTAAAATGATGATGATTAATTGGTGTCGGACCAAGTCAAATCCTTTAGAGGATACGGTGTGGGCACATCTCGTGCTCGTTGTGGCTGATATGGAAGCCAAAAATGACGTTATAACGGGGGGAACATCGCCCCCCCCCCCCCCCCCCCCCCCCCTTCTCGTTTCTTCTCGTCATGGTACTTCTTGTGCTCATCACCATTTATTGAAACGGGAATAAGAACCAATCAAAATCATTTTTCTTCCTCCTTCTCTCTTTCTCTTTCTACCTTTTTCTACCTCTTAACAAGTTATAATATAGGAACACCATTTTGTATATGGTGTTATGGTGGTGTTAAGGTTGATGTGGCATGTAAGATGACGTTATAACACCGACCCATACCCAATGCTCTTAGTAAGTCAAATATGGTGTTATTAGCAACACTCATGGCTCTTATAAAAATATCCCATATTTGGCGGCGGAACTAGGCGGACATTTTACCGGTCCATATTTGGTTAATGTCTTTGACAAATTTACCTTTAATACAGCGATTGGTTGATAATTATCCTGGTGGTCCTCATCGAAATTGAAGTATTCATTGGATTCATATGGTAAGATCTTTGGCGCAAAAAAAAGGGTTGATCCATATCATTTTGAATTAGTTCTGCTTCCTTTATTTTTTTTAATAATACCGGGCCAGGTTCTTCTCCTACCCTTATCGAATAGAACACGCTGAACTAAATCTTCTTCATGTAAAACCTGTTTGATTTAGATCAGGAAAATCGTGTGGTTCTATGACAATTGAATCTGTAATCAATCCTATTTCTGATAAGGACAATTGACAACTGAATCCTATTTTCCAATTATTTTCATATCCGTAATAGTGCGAAAAAAAAAAGAAGGCCTGACCCCAAGCTGTTAAAGAATAGTGTCGTTGAGTTTCTCGACCCTTTGCCTTAGGATTAATCAGTTCTATTTCTCGATGGGGGCATGGAAGGGATATAACTCAGCAGTAGAGTGTCACCTTGACGTGGTGGAAGTCATCACTTCGAGCCCGATTATCCCTAAACCCAATTTGAGTTTTAATATTTTGATTTGCTACCCCACCGTGATTGAATGAAAATGGATAAGAGGCTCGTGGGATTGACGTGAGGAGGCAGGGATGACTATATTTCTGGGAGCGAACTCTGGGTGAATATGAAGCGCATGGATACAAGTTAGGCATTGGAATGAAAGACAATTCTGAATTCGCTTTGTCTACGAACAAGGAAGCTATAAGTAATGCAACTATGAATCTTATGGAGAGTTCGATCCTGGCTCAGGATAAACGCTGGCAGCATGCCTAACACATGCAAGTCGGGCGGGAAGTGGTGTTTCCGGTGCATATTATCTGAAACATGAGGAAGTAATCATAATTCATAACCATTCAATTTGTAGATAAAAAAAATAATTTTAAAATGCAAAATGAATGGAAATTTTTGATTTTTTTTAAATATTATTTTCGTCATTTATGTCATCAAAAAAAAGTTACAATTTTTTCAAAATATACGTACAATATTCAAATAGAACATTGTATTGTAAATATTCAAATCAAATTTTTAGAATGTTAAAATATTTTATTAGAATATTAAACTATAAATATTCAAAAAATCTAATAGTATATTAAAATATTTAACAAATCTAACAATTTTAATAGGATATTAGAATGTTTTAACATATCTATCAATTTTAGTAGAATACTAGAATATTCTAACATTCTAAAACTTCGATTTGATTATTGATAGTGTAATATTCTATTAGAATATTACACTTCTATTTAAAAAAAAGTAATTTTTTTTAAATTTTTAAATTTTATATTTTATTAATTTTTATTTTATTTTGGATAATTTGAAAAAACGAAAATAATATTTAAAAAAAAAATAAGATTTTTCCATTTATTTTTGTATTTTAAAATTTTTTAATTTTATTGATCTTCAAGATGAGTGACTAGGATCGCGTCCCAATATCTCACAAAATTAGCATGATATCAAATAAACCTCTCTCCCTCTCTCTCTCTCTCTCTCTCTCTCTATATATATATATATATATATATATATATATATATATATATATATATATATATATATATATATATATATATATATATATATATATATATATATATATATATATATATATATATATATATATATATATATATATATATATATATATATAGTAAAGTTCTAATGCAATCAATATCTATTTTGAAATCATAGGATCAAATATTCAGCCTTTAAATTAAATAGGTACACAATTAAAGAAGAGCTACATAACACAAGATTAAACCTAAAAGAGATTCATTGGTAAAAAATGGAGACTTTTGTATTGAGAAACATATGCAGATGAACTCGACACATACAAGAACAAAGAAACCACTCCATTATTGTCTGGAATCTATGGTCGCCTCAACTGATTTACACTCTCTTGCATACGATCAATCCATGAATCACCGACCAGGCCTCAAAATCCATGGTTGCCTCTACCATTACCGATTATGAAGTTATTTCTCCTGATTCCACGATGATTTTCAATTATCTTATGATCAAAAACTTATAATCCACACTCCTAGTCTATAGATCATTTGAAGGTGAATCCATAATTTTCAACAAATCTAATACATACCTGAGTGTTCGTCATCACCTCCCACAGATACAACTCCATTGAAGATGCTTTGGCTATGAATCAATCCATCTGCTACAATCGACATGTCCTTATTCCTTTTTTCCTTTGTTTCTAAATCCTCATCGGCTTAGCCTCTAAATGAAATATATTATGATTACTACCAGAATCGGGCCTACCTAAGCTCTCAGACCCCACCTGGAAGTGTTCTGATTTTAATATAAACACATGGTTCATATTGATCTACTCATTTTGTTTCCAAATTTCTAACACTTATCAAAGAAATATATTTAAATTTATCAGCCTCTTGTGTTGAACTAGTTTTAGAAGATACATCTACTGACTCGGTTTCTAAGCTCTAAAATAGGTTTTGAGGAAGAAACAGTCCAATCTGATCCATGAAGGTATGTTCTAAAAATGATTAATTAATGTGCACACAAGGTGCTTGTGAAAATGCCAATACGAAGAAAATTTATACTTTTGGATTCATTATGTCTCGTGATTATTTGATCCGTGTTCCTGCATGCTCATAATTTTTTGGTTTTTCTCCTCTTTCTCTCTGTTTCCTTCTACCAGTTCAAGATGTTCGTAGAAATGTCACAAAGAGATTTATTGGAGAATTTTTTTTTGTTTGAACAATAAGATTTACATTCTTTAAACTTGTATATTTTGAGACATTGAATATGCTAATGAAGATCTTCAGTGACAAGGAATAGATGAGGGAGGCAACTAAAACAAAAATTAACTTTTGCATCAATAGAGCAACAAAATAATAAGAAAGAAAGACTTGAAATTAATATAATGACAACATTAGTAGCAACAACGGAAATGTGTGTGTATGCACAAACAGAATTGTGTGTGTGTGTGCAAAAATATAAATATTCATGTGTACAAACATAAATGTATGTGTGTATGCACAAACATAAGTTTGCATGTGTGCATAAACAAAAATGTGAATATATGTGCTCAAAAGAAAATACTTTTGTATATACAAACATAAATGTGCATGCGTGCACAAACAAAGGTTGTTGATAAGTTCTCCAAATGCAAGGTTTTTTGTGTGTAAGTTTAGCTCGTAAGGTGCCTCTTCAATCCAATAGTATTCATCGATTTTGCTAAGTTTAAGTTGGCGATACTGGGAAAGGTCTCCGAGATCTCTATCTGAGATTCGTAGTTTCCTTTTTTATTATTCAAAGAACCATCTTGTGTTGTGTTATGCATTCTGAGAGTCAAGTTGAGTATGTACCTGGTTACGCCGGTGTGAGGCTTAACGTTGTAGACATCAATCAATGATGGTTCAAACCCTAAGTGGGGGAGAACTAGGTATTCAGCTTGGAGGGTCACTGATCATTCCGATTTTTATGATTTTAGCAATAGGTCAGATGAATTTGCACTTCAGGTATGCTAGATTTTGGTTGGGGTTTATTGCTGCATGGGGAAAATAAGTGGGCTACCATCAAATTGTTTATGTTTAGGAATTTTCTCGTTGAATTTCTCAAGGATCCACCGGAATCCTCCATGGACACAGAAAATTTAATGTTTGGACATATTGTGGGTGTAGAGCAAATTTCTGTTAGGTTTATGTCTTCAAGGATGCATGAGTTGTCCTTGTAGCGGGAATATGGTGAGTAAGAAACTTGTTATGGTCAGTAGTTCCTTTCGAATGTGCCAATGATCTTGTTATAGGAGCGTTGAGTCACTCAAGTTGTGCATCGGATTTAGAGATCTTGGTTAGGCCGCGATATAACTTAGTTATCTTGGGTTTAGATGGGAAATTAGGGATCATCCTTAGAGTTCGTTGAGAATGTCTGAAGGCTTCAAGTTGTACTAGCTGAAGGTGCAATTGATGCATCAGCCCTTAGTCAAGTTTTGTAAAGTATGTATCTTGGTCTCTGTATAGGTGTTCTTCCGATTGATTGGTTGAGGAATGGTTGTTCCTAGTGGGCTTGATTTGGCCTTTGTTATTAGAAGTTTGGATATCGAAACAACATCGTTTAGTTTTTTAGGTATAATTGTGTTACACAAAGTTCATTTTTTGGCAGGTCGCGTTGACTGTGTTGGTATTGGGTTTGATTCGATCAGGCTTTTGTCAACGTTTCTGGTTAATTTTGAAATTCCTTACGAAATCGAAAGTTTTGTTGGTATTTTGCGCACTAGTAGAATATGTTCAGCTTCATCAAGTGTAGGAACTTGTTTTTGTTGTTAGAAGAATGTTCTTAATAGCGGTTAAGGTTCGTCGTTTCGTTCAATTCGCCGCTAAGTCACCTTTTGGGTAAGGTCATGTGTAAGAAGGAACACAGTTGGCCGAGGAGCACTGTGTTTCCTCCTGGAAGGTATGATATATTGTGTTTTCAAGTTAGAACACGAGTTAAATTGTGTATCTTATTATGGTTATACGAGGTCATGTTTTGTTTCACAATGTGTCGGTGGCAGCGGATTGTAGAAGAGTGTGTGTTCCATAATAGTATGGCTCCCGTATTCTTGGCAAGTGCTAAGTGGGATGTTGTTTGGGTTCCCACTCGTCAGTTGGATGATGGTAGTGTGTCTTAGGGAACATTGGATGTTGGTCGAGAGTCTTCAGGCTTGTGGTTGGGTGATGGAAAGAACGGTGAAGAACCGTAAGCTTCTCATGCCAATGGCAGGATGGCTCATGACGTTCCGTGAGCCATTATGGATTTCAATTTTGTGAGTGGGGTTGGCACTTGTGTATCAGAGACCCGTGTGTCAGTTTGTTGATCGTGTGGCATTGGCGGGTGTTTGAGCAGTATAGTGTTGTCATTGGGGGCTCAATGACTGACAAGTTGATTCAGGCAATTATAATATGTTGACTTGTTGGAAAGTCATGGTTGTATATTATCCGTTCATTTTTGGGATTATTTTTAGCGGAATCGTGTTTGTTTTATTGTGAGGTTTCGCGTGAGTTCTTTCCCTAGTATTACCTATGTCATAGTGGTGTGTATGCTAGACTAGCTGAGTCTTAGTAGCTGATGGCTATTATGAGTATTCTTAGAGATGTCGATAACTCCCGTCCTCAAGATTGTTGATAGTCCCAAGGTCACTAATGATCCATAGCTGTTTTGACCGACATAGGGATAGTGGTATACTGGTTAACATACCAGAAGACCGGTGATGTAGATGGTTATAAGTCTCGTATGTGTCTCAGATGGTTATTGTGTACTTGAACTGTTTTGGAAGCTTAGGGGTCACACAAGTTTGGTCTTGACCGTGGTGTCGCTTGTGAGAGTAGTTGTCTATTTGTAACATTTGAATCTTGTAAAATTCCCTTTTTACCCTTGCTAAACAAAGTTCTTGCATTTTTGTCCTCTAGCTAGTCCGCGGGGTGTACTCTCTGAGTACGCTTGGCGTACTAGCTAGACTCTGATCACAAGTATCGACCACGTATGCTGGGCGTACGCTAGCTTGGGACAAACCTTAATTTTTAGGGTTCATGCCTATTTAAGCTTCTATAACCCACCTCTTGGACATTTTAGACCAGCCTCCATATCTTCAAAACCCTAATTTCGTCCCTTAACCTTTGTTTGGTGCTTTTGAGCTCTTGTAAAGAGCTTTGGTGTGTTTTGTGCATCTTGAAGTGGTAGAAGAAGGTTGAAGACTCATTCTTTAGAGAGGAGCTTAGAGATCCAGATTAGCTACTTCATTTCATGAATTTTGAGGTATAAAGTCCATAACTTGTCAACTCCTTGTATAGATATTCTTTTGGGCTTATTTATGGCCATCTTGGTTGGTCCTTGTGAGCTAAGGTTGTTTCAGAAGCTTAACATACTAGATCTAGACATTTTAGGGGTCCCTTAAGGATAAAAATGAAAACTTTATGGTGTATATGGACTCATGCATGTGTTAAGACACTTGGTTAAGCTATTTTGAGCTTTAGAGCCCATTAAGCTATGCATACACGTAGTGTTGCCAACTTTAAGTGATAAATGATGTTTTGGGACAAGATATGAGAGTACGGAGTAGGGGCTGAATGGATTAAGTTCTTTTTGATATGGGGTGGCCAATTGGGGAGTATGCTGGGCGTACTAGCCCCTTAAGCATGTACGCTAAGCGTACGAGTTAAGTACGTCCAACATACTCAACAGGTGGGCTTCAGTTTTGGGCTTCTTAGTTTTGGGCCATGTATGGACCTTATGAGTTTAGGGCTTTGTTAGGCTATCAGATTTCTAGTGTGGAATCTTTTGGATGAAGGCCCACAAAGGGGTTTGGGCCTAATGTGGAGGATTGGCCATAATTGGGCCTTGGATGACTATTTTTGGAATTGGGCCTTTTTGAGTAATTGGTTTGGGCTTTGGCCTTGGCCAAGTTAGAAAAAGGGTAAAATGGTCTTTTACCCTAGTTTGGACTCTTAGTAGGAGTCGAGATCCAATTATTAAGTGGATATTATTTTATAATGATAGCGCGGGGCTTTTTGGACCAACAACTAGGGATTTATCTATATGATTCAGCAGTCTGAGGTGAGTCTTCCTCACCGTGTTTAGCAGGTAGAAGGTACCAATTTTGACCCATGGTTTACTATGCTAGGGTGCTAGATGTCTGCGTGACTCTTGCATGTGTATGTGTTCGTGTGATTTGTGGGTGGGACCCGATGGATAATATGTATGTTATCACTTGTTATACTTGTATGCTAGTATGCTGGGCGAGGCCCATTATGCGAATTAGCGCGAGGCTTGTTATACTCAGTGGGTGGGGCCCGTTATGCGAGTTAGGGCGAGGCCCTTTATAGTCAGTGGGCGCGACCCGTTATGCGAGTTAGGGCGGGGCCATTACACTCATCGAGTGGGGCCAATTATATGTATGATATGTTTGGTATGTGGTATTTGGGGGAAACTCACTAAGCTTCATGCTTACGGTTTACAGTTTATGTTTCAGGTACTTCTGGTTCAAAGTGAAAGAACTCGGGGTGATTGTAGTGCACACACGATATTGTTTCGCATTTTCACAATAAATCTGATAATTTATGATGTTTGGATGCATTGATCCTTTTAAGATTTATGATGATGTTGTGGAATATTGTTTTTATTAATTGAAAATTGAAAATTTTGGGTCTTATTTTTGGGACGTTACAAGTTGGTATCAGAGCCTTATTTGGAGGGATTCAGACATACTCTCGGGTGTGTCTAAACTCAAACTAATGATTTGGTAAAAAAATTCAAAAATAATTGTTTAAAAAAAGGGGTTTTCTAATACAAGAAAGGGTGTGGTGCATGCAATCGACCGAGCTCAAGTAAGTTTTCCAAAAATACCCATACATGTTATCTGATATGATTTGATTTGTGAATCCATGAACCACATGTTAGTTAGGGCTAAGGATATGCTCAGTATTTGCATGATAGAATGCTTGGAGAAATGCTTTTATATGCCTATTGTATGAGCTTGTATACTTGCATGCTATTACTGATCAGTTAGAGATAGGATGACATGATTAGGTTATGCTTGGTTTTGATTACTTGATGCTCGAATGTTGCTTTCTTTGTGTTTTTTAGGAGTTCTCGCTAGTTTTAGCTAACTAGTAAGTGAATATGTTAAGTTACATATTACTGAGACTATATAATTTTATAAGATTAGGTTTTAAATCTATTACACAACTCTTGTTTGAGTCCAACCATTATAGTGTGAGACCTCAAATTCGAAGAATTATCCGGTTTAGGTGATATGTAATTGTATTCGTAAGCTAGTTAGAGGAAGTTAGCGGGAGTTCCTTCTGCAGCTTATGGCGGAGAGTGGTGAGGAGTCGCCCTAGGAAAACCTAAGAAGAGTGTTGGGAGCCTTATCTTGATGATGGTTAATTATGTGGATATAAAGTGACTTGGCAGCTTCAAGGCAATTATTGAGGAAAGTACAAATAGATGTGGAAGGTACTATGGGCCAATACTATTGGAAGCAGAGGATCCGTACTCGAGTCATGGAGAGCTGCAATGAAACCAGGAAGCCTTTAGAGTTTGTGATCCCTCAATAGATTTTTGATGTTTATTATGATGATTTATATGGTCTATTTTCAGTATGGTGACTCTTTGAGGAAGAGCGATTGGTAGTTCTGATGTTGGTGAGGGTTTGGGCTCCGGATTTGGAGTCGGACAGTTGGATGATCATACGAGGTAGTTCATTTTGTCTGAGATTACACATTGCATTCTGATGTTGGTGAGGGTTTGGTGATGATGTTGTGGATTCGATGACATTGGATGATTTTATGACTAGATTCAGGGTTGAGTTTGCACCAGTGATCGAGATGCAATAGTTGGCGCGAGAGTTTCAGGATCTCCACCGGACTACTGAGACGGTGGCTGAGATCACTGCGATGTTTTGTGAGAGGGTGTTGTTGGTTCTGCAGTATGTGGCGGATGAGGAGATGAAGAAATCAAGGTACCATGAGATGCTGAGGATTGATATTTGGCAGTTTATGAGCCAATCCAGTTGCAAGATGCTAGGGGATATGATAGCAAGGGCTATTGTCACACCCCAAAACGGAAACGGCGGAAACGTTCGGGGTCGGAGGACATCATGTGTAGTATCACAACAATTGAATAATAGTAATCAAAGCAACAAAAACCATTGTATTAACAGTATAATGGTTACACTGTATTTGAATCGCACACGATTGACTCCAAAAGTAAATAAAAAGTAAAGACTTGAAGCTACTATGCTCAATCTTCTTGAACCCGGTGCGTGTACATGTCTACTAATGTCCTGAAAATACAAGTAGGTTTTGAAAGAGTATCAGCATAAAGCTGGTGAGTTCATCAGCATTTTGTTTTGGAAAACTGTTTCGTGTTCTTTCGAAAAGTGCATTATGTTTCTCCGGAAAACCTTAAATTTTCTAATGTAATAAATGTTAAGTAAAAATGATTCTTACTAGTTCTTCCTACGAGTACTTAGTGTATACAAATCATATACAATCCAGATCGAACAAACAATCGATTGTGAGTTTCTGCCCCAAGCCCAAAACCAAACAAGGAACAAGGAATGAGGCGGAGGCCACACATTCCACTGGTTGTCGGATCCACATGTACATAATCTTGAAGTATTCACTAGATACTTACAAAGTTAACTGTATTGGTCCTTCGATATCTGTTGAAAGTGTTCCTCAAGAAAATCCAATATTCTCTTATGTAAAGTATGATTAACCCATTCCTTCTATGACTTCTTAGCCCATACTAGTTACGTATAAACCAATATCGGATAGACAGTTAATTGTGTGGATCCGCCCTAAACCCACAACCAAACAAGGAACAGGGAATGAGGCGGAACCCACACATTCCACAGTCAATCAAATATTCTTCATACGTAACCCTGATGCATAAACTAAGGAGTCATGGAATTAATAATAAATATTCGTTAGTTGAATAATGAACCATTCGTTTGTAGAGTACTAATGTTTATCCTGGAAAATCCTATATTTTCCCTAAGTTTATATTATTGAATTATATGTTCCAAATCGTAGAGTACAAGTAGCTACCATACTCATGTTGTTTAAGTATTGTTCTGTTTGAAAACCCTTGTATGAAAACCTTTGTACGAAAACCCTGGCTACTACTAGTAATGTATAGTAGTCTTATTAATAAAATAAAACTAGTTTAAAACGTAGTGTCTTGTATCCTGAAAGTGTTGTTAATACCCTCCTGCGATCACTCAGTACATACGAGTTATAGAAATCTAGATCAAACAAACAGTCGATTGGGTGATTTTGCCCTAAGCCCACAACCAAACAAGGAATAGGAAATGAGGCAGAGATCACACATCCAACTGCAATTTGAATGTTAATTTCATATTACCCTAATGTACATACTAAGTCATCACATAGTTACTAACCCTGTTGAATGTTTCTTAAGTACATTATTACGTGGACGAGTCGTTTCACCTGCGAATTCTTATAACCATACTGATGGACGAATACCAAAACGACGTACTTCGGACGTCGAAAACTGAACATACGTTTGTTACCCCCGGTTGAATGTAACTAATAGTCAGAGTGTGAGATTGTCAGTCCCGTATAGATCTATAGACAAACTCATGCTCTCCCTCCAGGAGACTCTGGTTACAAGGCGGCTCACACTATAGTTCTCTTAACGAATCCACGAATAATACTAAGAAAACCCTTTTTGTTATTAACATGAAATCTTATAAAATTATATCTTTTATTTTATAATTCATAAGTTTGTTTCCTTTATTCTGAAAAATGTATTTGCAATGTTTATATCTTAGCATGTTTATAAAGTTGACCGCAAATCTAGTAGTAACTATGCTCATCATGTTTAGTAAGTTCTATTTTTAATGTATGTTAGGAATAAAACCTAGATGGCGAATGCGGAATATCAAGAACAATCAAGAATTAATCACCAACATATGCAAGTAATCTGATAAAGATTTTTCTTGTATTGATTATGAGATGAACGTCCAGAGAAAACCCTAATCTGGTAAAAAGTTTTCACCAAAAGTAAAACTAATGATTATTTATAGGGAACAATAAATATCTACCATAAATAAAAAAATCTATGCCTAATATAAAATCAATGCCTTAGAAGAGCTCGATTAAGAACTTCTACTGTAAAGGCATCGTAGGGAATCGTAAAATGATTAACCCTAAAATGGCTTCCCTATATAACCAAACATGACATATCAGTTTCAATATCTCAAATACTCAACAATCTCCCCCTAGATGTTGAAACTGATGAAGATCACGATTTCCGATCTTCTTGGCATTCATAAATGTAACCTTTGCTCAATAACTTTCCTTTCTATGCCATGCTTTATCATTTTTCTAAGAAGATGATTAAAGAGATCAAAGGCTTGAATTAGCTTCTATTCAGGTTTCTGCTTGAAGTCTCCAAACTCTGAAAGTAATAGATTCTGGATCGAATGATCTAGATCCTCATTAGTGGAATACAGCTCTTTCAATTTGTCCTAAACCTCTTTCGCTGTCATGCATGAGCTAACCAACTGAAAGGTGTCAGACTGAAGGGCAAATCTAATCATTCTAAGTGCTTTTATATTGCATACAAACTTATCATTTTCACCTTGAGGAACATCTTTAACATCAACCATAAGTTGGTTGTACTCCTTTTGAGTTTTTATGACTCGGTTTGTGCCAGAGTGAGCGAACGGACCTATAGTGATCGCTTCCCAGATCAAATAGCCATTGTCTTTAGAATTGGTCACATAGTCTACAAAGTGATGCGTCCATACTTCCTAATCCTGAGTATATAGAATAGGAATTCTAGTTGTGGATCCAATGTTGTTGGAGATATTGATAGTGTCACACCCCCAAACCTGAACGACGGAAACGTTCGGGGGCGGATGACTTCATGTGGTAACGGAACAAATGAATACATAGTAAAGAAAGCAATACAACCATCATATATATAATTGAAAGTTTACATTTGTCAAAAGTTACATGTTCAAAACCAATTATAATATGATGTCAAAATATGAAATTAAACTGGCGCCGCAGCGTCCCTTCTTCAAAAGCATACTGTTACCTGTAATTACTGAATCCCTGGGACATACAAGTAATTTTGAAAGAGTAGATCATCATTTAAGCTGGTGAGTTTCATAAGTATTAAATGACAATGTTTGTATGAAATGAAATGTTTTGTCCTTGTTTGTTTGTTTCTAGAAAATCCTATATTTTCTACTAGTATAAAAGTAGCCTTCTCTCAAGACCAATGTTTGTTTCTAAAAATGTATGTAAGTATAAATTTTCCAATACTTCTGAAAAACCCCGTAAATCAATATGTTTTCAATACTCCATGTGAGCTTTATAACCATGCTATTGACTAGAAATGCCTATACACAATGTTCTTCAGGCGTTGGAATGTTCTGACGTTTGTCACCCCAAATGGTGGACTATAGCTAACAGTCAGGGCGCGGGTTGTCAAGCCCGTATAGATCTATACACAAACACCATGCTCCCCTCCAAGGGATTCTGGTATATAATACAGGACTTGAAATGCGTACTCGAACGTACGTGAAGTTAATGTCTCACAAAATTTAGTATAAAACTGATTTACGTATGAAAATGTTCATTTGTTCATGTATGTGAAAGTAAACTTCTTGAAATAGTGTTTCTAGTATGTAAGAGTTCGAAATGTTCTCGTAAAACTATACCTATTATAGTTTTCTAAAAGTGTGTCTCGTTTGTATAGAAATCCCTAGTAAGAATGCTCACTTGCTATGAAAAAGTTATAATTTATATAGTACCAATATGAACATATATACATATAAAACCACATTTTTCATCTCCAAAAATATGATGTTATCGTGATATATTTTGCATATGAAAGTTTCCCTATAATATTTATAAATCACATATGATTCCGTTGATAAAATGTATAGTGAAACATTATATATATATATATATATATATATATATATATATATATATATATATATATATATATATATATATAACACGATAATAATCGTGTGTTTTACTTGTATTCCCCCTTAAAAAGCATATAAAAGTATTTATAAAACATTTAAAAGTGTGGATTATAAGGGAATGAACTCACTTGAAAGTTTGCAGAAAGCGAGATGGAAACCGGGCAGAATTTCTTCCCAGGAAACGGATTTTTTCTCGGGATTCTCAGGAATCTCGGGAGTAAAAACGACCTTCGGGACTTGAGCAAAATGACCGGGGCTACGGGTTAGCACGGGCACGGAAAACGAGGCAAGAACGTAAGAGAAATGAGAGAATTGGAGCCCTTTCTTCGGAACCCTCGCATCCCTTTTATAGGGGCTGGGAACCGCCTCGGTACGCGGGGCGTACGAGGGTACGCAGGGCGTACGCGTACGTCACGCATGACCGAATCCTCGACTGCCTCGGACTTCGGATGGGATAGGGGCTAGCTTCGCATAGGCCGAGACGTGGACGATCTGAGGCCTCGGCCTTGAGTACGTTGGGCGTACGAGCTTACGCAGGGCGTAACTCGGCCCTATCTGCTGACTCGCCTTCGGATAATACCAAGGCTTTAATAATTAAATTTATATTTTATTTAATTAATAAACTTCTAAAATTCACATCTTCTTCATACGAATTCCGTTTTCGATGTTTTTTTTATATCCACGCGTAGGTGAGACTACGCTCTACAACTTTCGTTTAGATTCCGTCGGCAAATTTCGAAATTATTTTTATTATTTATTTTTTTAAAATGTCGTGTTTAAGAGAATTTCGTTAGAAATTCATAACTTCTTTATCTGACGTCAGTTTTTGCCAGACTTTTTACCACTGAAATACCATTGTTGAGACCTTCGATTCTCGTTTAGGTCATTCCGGCCAAAAGTCGCTCGATCCCCGATTCGAGTTTTTAGTTGTCTGCTGCTAAGCCGAACTTGGAAAAATCATAACTTCAATATACGAAGCCGTATTTGGGCGTTCTTTTTACGTACGATCACGGTTTAATGACATTAAACATAGTAGGTAATTAAATAGAAACTTTTTGGACATTTTATTATCAAAGTTAATTTCATTAACTCAAAAGTGGTTACAATACTTGACTTTTTAGGTCATTACAAAGAGTTGAAATATCGGGTTGTCACATCATCCCACCGTTAGAGGGAATTTCGTCCCAAAATTTAAAGTAGTAAAGATACTAGTGGATCAGAGAAAAAGATGAGGGTACTTTCGTTTCATCTGATCTTCGCGTTCCCATGTGAATTCAGGTCCCCGCATGGCGTTCCAGCGAACCTTCACGATGGGTATGCGACTCTGTTTCATTTGTTTGACCTCTCGGTCCATGATTTCTACCGGTTCTTCCACAAAGTTGAGGCTCTCGTTGATCTCGATCTCGTCGAGTGGAATAACAAGAGTCTCATCGGACAGACACTTTTTCAAGTTCGAGACATGGAAGGTTGGATGTATGTTACAAAGTTCACGCGGTAGGTTAAGTTTGTAAGCCACAGGTCCGATTCTGGCAAGAATCTCGAAAGGCCCAACATATCTTGGATTTAGTTTCCCACGCTTTCCAAAGCGTATTAAACCCTTCCACAGTGAGACCTTCAATAAAACGTGGTCTCCTACCTGGAATTCCAAAGGTTTCCTCCTTTGGTCAGCGTAGCTTTTCTGTCGGTCTCTAGAGGCTTTCAATCGTTCACGAATCTGAACGATCTTCTCTGTCGTTTCACGTATGATTTCCGGACCGGTGAGAGTGCTTTCAGGAACTCGTCCCTTAGCTAACTGGGTGTCACCAACTTCAGTCCAGCACAGAGGGGAGCTGCACTTTCGACCATAGAGGGCTTCAAACGGAGCAGCCTTTATGCTTGTATGATAACTATTGTTGTATGAAAATTCGACAAGGGGTAAATGGATATCCCATGCCTTTCCAAAGTCAATCACACATGCTCTCAGCATATCTTCTAAAGTTTGTATCGTTCTCTCACTTTGTCCGTCTGTTTGTGGGTGGTAGGCTGTACTCATGTCTAGCCTAGTCCCTAGGGAACTTTGTAGTGACTGTCAGAATCTTGAAGTGAATCTACTATCTCTATTGGAGATAATGGATATCAAAACACCATGCTATCGCACTACTTCCCTTATGTAAGTTCTTGTAAGCTTTTCCATTTTGTCAGTCTCCTTGATGGGTAGGAAATGCGCGGATTTGGTCAATCTGTCGACGATGACCCATATGTTATCGAGTCCACCCGTCGTCTTGGGTAACTTGCACTACTAGAAAAATAGCCTTTTACGACGCGCAATTAATGACACACACTGATAGAGAACGCGCATTTGTGCGTGCCCTAAAAAATAATGTCAGTTTTCCAAAATTTGAAGGATAGAGGCCACATATTTTTGCGTGCCCTAAAGTTAGTGTTAGAAACAAAAAAAAAATACGGAGGGCACCTATCAAAAAATGTGCGTCGTGTAACTATGTCACTTTATATTTTTTTTAGGAACACGCGTTTTTAGGGGGAAAAATGAAATGCAAAAAATTAAACCCCGCCTATTCATCCCAAAAATTCCCGGCCTCTTCGAATTAGGGCCTTCGTCTTCATCCACAGCTTCCTCAATTCCTTGATCCATCACCTCCACCAAAAACCTAATTCTCGGTTCCAACAAGTTCTTACACTCTTAATTCGACCCTAATGAGCTGAGGATTTAGGGTTCTTACCTCCCAGTTATCAATTTGAGCCGATGATTTAGGGTTCCTAAATCCGACCCTAATTTTTTCTATCTCACTCTCGTATTTCCATCTCATCCCTCTCGCCTGGTTCAAAACACGTAAGGGGTGACGAACACACTATTTCTTTGCATATATTGGTCTTAACCATGATCTGGTTTCCATGTAAGCTTTACGTTTAGAGCCCAAACCATCCTCACGCGATGTCATCGGCTTCTCTTACTTACGCATCAGCACTCAGTGGTTCTTTGTCTAGAAGCACCACTCCCAAACCTCAAATCGTGGCTATGCTCCACCATCACCACATGCTGCTCGGTTCTGGATTTGTTAGGGCTTGTTTCATCCATTCATTGCCTCCCTACCAAAAGCGATCTTATAACTCTTCCCAATCAACCCCCTTCAATCATCTTTGCTATCAAGATAATATGCCTCCACCGTTTTCTTAAAGGTTATTTCATTTTCGAGATTTGATTATGTGAGCGCTAATTTGAATTCAGATGCATTTTGTTTTCTTGTTCATATATGTTCCACTTGAATAGTTACTATTTAATTGGAAGATCTTAAGTGTGTTATGTTCCACTTGAATAGTTCCAACCTTGAGGTATATCTAGAAATCCCTTTATAATAATAATTTTAAGAACCCTCTTTCTAATCGGAAGATCTTAAGGGAAGAGAGAGATCAAGAGAAAGAGAAAGAACATGAAAGACCACATCGAAGTGGAAGCAGATCAGAAAGACATGGGAGTGAAAGGGACAGGGAAAAGAGCCGTGATAGAGATTTTAAAGAAAAAGATAAAGAAGAAGAAAAAGAAAAAGAAAAAGAAAAAGAAAAAGAAAGGGAAATTAGAGAACCTGATCGTCATCCTGAAAGCAGTTATTTTTCTATATTCTTGTGGTCTCTTTACTTTCCGCTTGTATTGATAGCATGTGCTTTATGCTTTGTGGTATCTCTACTTTCACTATTTACCTGTTTACCCTTGCTTCTCTGCTAACCTTCTTAAGACATAATAATTAGTTCAATATTAGCAATAGTCCTCCCTATTTTAATTACAGCTTCTTTTGTTGTTTGGGAAGGGAATCTTTATTTCCTTGTATGTGCATTCGTGGGTTGCTTAATGGTGTGTTTCTGCTAGTGGAAACATAGATTATGAAGGTGTTATTTTATGCTTAAAAAAATTTATCTGTCTCCAATTGGGTGTCAAATCATGATATACTTCATACCAGTTGTTCTTTCATTGTTGATGTATGGAGATTAGGATAACCTTTGTTGCTTTAGTTTTATATTATGCATATTAATGTGTGATGCAAGTCTCATGCTGCCCTTTGGAGACTGCTCCACCAAATGCGTTCATAAAAAACGCTACTTGTTCACAAATCAATTAGGGATATGATAGCTAATCGATCCTAGTATTCCAAAATTGAGTCATGGATAATTAGGAGTCAAACCTCATGATGCCATGATACACCGATCTGATGCCAAATCCATACATGTAGAAGAAATTGTATCAATTTAGGGCAAAAACTAGTATGATTGAATATTCAAGGAACTGAATGATTACAAATTACTATCCCAAGTGATTTCAAGGTATATTTTGGTGTTCTTCAATTTCTTAACTGAAAGCTACCAATTTGGAGTGATCTTTGATAGTTTTCCCTTACCTGCTAAAACTTTTATAGGTTCATGAGTGCCAAAGAAGCTAAAGTTTTCAGATATTATGTTCTTTTTTGGAAACCAAAGTTTTGAAGTTTTGTTAAACAATGCAACTAATATTTTTTTATTTTATTTTTGTATTTGTAATTGATCAGGTTCGTAATAAAGAAGTAAGTTCCACACAAGGAATTCAAGTTAATTTCATCTTCTTGTTGTTAATTTGTATATACTCTGTTCTCTTTTCTCTATTCACAGCTTGCCAAATTCGGTGGGAAATATTTTGAAGGGATGAGTGAGATTCACAAAGTCTCAAAAGCCACAATTGGGATATTAGCTGATGTTGAATCCAATCTTCATAGTCATTCATATCCTGAAGGTTTGATCCATTGTTATTGTTTTCTTCTGTTCTGTGAAAAGATGTTCATGTGAACTATTTTCCTAAATTCAAAAAGTTTTTTGTTTCGCATATATATATATATATATATATATATATATATATATATATATATATATATATATATAGATATATATATATATATATATATATATATATATATATATATATATATATATATACTTACACTTGCCTGGTTTATTAATTCATTGTAGACATATAGTACCCTCGCTTATCCAGTAATTCTGATGCCACCAACCATTTATGGGGACTACATCATCATTCCTGTCAACAAGGGGATAAATTAATTTAAACTTTTGAAACGAGTAAAATCTGTTAAAAAAATCGAAATACGAACGAGGGTATTTTAGCCTTTTAACAAGTGAAATTGAATTCTTTCCTACTCCACTTATGGTTCGTATCTAAAACAAATATGACGGAATTGAATTCCATCCATTCGTCAACCACACATCCCATGTAATGGAATCTTGAATTCCGATTACATTGGATCTCACAAACCAAACACGCCCTTAATCGGACTAAAAGTCTAAAACCCGGAATTGGGGCAGGGGTATTTTGGTCTTTTAGTATTCTGAATCATTGTTTATATATATATATATATATATATATATATATATATATATATATATATATATATATATATATAGGATTGTTCAGAGTTTGGGCCTTCATTATTCTTGACAGAATACAATACATGTTTTACTTTATACAAATGAGCAATTTTGAACATATTATAGAAATATTGCAATAGTAATGTTTTCCTTGTGTTTTGGCACACTATAGATTGTTTCCAACAAATGAAAAAAAAAACGTCAAAAGAAAAGTCAAGTGCCCAACCTGTGGACTATAACAAAACGCATTATAATTCCCTTCTCCTCCTCTAACTTCTTTCTTTTATCACCTATAAATTCCAAAAATTATTAAGTGCACAAAGAATAAATGAAACAAAGGGTCCCACACACAATTTTACACTAGACATGGACAAATCCATGGTGGTTACTTTTTGTGACAATGAAAAAAAAATATTTACGTGTTTTTTTGAATGTATTTACACAGACAAGAGATTCGTAGTAACTCTTCTTCCAATGTATTTTTGAATGTAAGAAAAATTAAAATTTTTGTTTCACTGACATCAGGTTGAAACCAAAGATTTTAAATTTGTGTTCTGCATTAAGAGAGCTACCTCCGTATTTCATTTCTAGAGTAGGTTTGTTATTATTATTATTATTTTTCCTTTTCATGTATTCCTATCACATGACAAAAAAATCATTTCAGTCTTCTTTTAAAAATGACAAAAAAAAAATACAACTTTTTGCAGCAAGTATCTCGGGTGACAAAATGGATGTCACAGAAGAACTGGATGGTTCCTCATCAGAGAATAATGGAGTTGCTTCAAACTTAAATCACATGAAGCGTTGGTTGCTATCACATGCACAGTATTTGAGCTTTTTTACAATTCTTGTGCTTGCTTCCATTAGTTTTCATGCTTTCATCCTCTTCCATATTCATTACATTGGTTGAAGTAATTAGCTGAGGCAACTTGTAGGTGTCAAATCCTCTGTTTGACCTTGCTGGAATTATGTGTGGGCAATTTGGGATTTCATTTTGGAAGTTTTTTCTTGCAACACTAATCAGAAAGGCAACTGTAAAAACTCACATCCAGGTCATCTTCTCTTTTTTCTTCAAAAGTAACTTTTAAGATTATTTCTTATCACATATAACATGTGATGGACTAATCACTTACTAACTCCTTATTTGGTAATTAGGCATGAGCAAACGGACCGAACCGGCCCGACCCGGGAACCGACTTTAGCCAATGGAAGGGTTGATGTATTTAGAAAAGTCAAAGATGAGAGATACATCAACAAAAGCTTGAAAACTTGGGCTATGATTGCTTGAGGCCATGACAGCTCTTGCAGCAGGTGGATCTATATGTGCTAATTTCTGTTTCTATTATTTTCCAAAAGTTTTAAAATTTCTAAATTTT
Source organism: Lactuca sativa (assembly GCF_002870075.4). Lineage (NCBI taxonomy): Eukaryota > Viridiplantae > Streptophyta > Magnoliopsida > Asterales > Asteraceae > Lactuca > Lactuca sativa. Next base: position 139,742,324 of record NC_056624.2, read on the forward strand.
AAGTTTATATTATTGAAGATGTGTAAGATAAATGGTATGTGTCTCCTTGTTTCAGGCCATTTGGTTACATGTTGGTTCCATTCAACAGACTTTTGCACTTGATATACTTGAGTAAGGATTCTTCGTTCATTATTTGGTATCAAAATAAAACGGGTTATCTGTAATTTGCCTTAATGTTGGCTATAGTAAATTAGACATGCAAAATAAGGTTCTTTTAACTATTACACTGTTCGATTCATCTTTATTGAAGATCCAACATTCCAACTGACCAAATATATTTGTGTTTTTCTCTTTACAAGAACCTCAAAAATAAGGACCAAAATTGAAACACAACTTTTTATTACAAGGATAAAATGTCATTTTCTAATCCTACTTTTTTCCTTTATCTAAATGTAATAATATATCCTTGCTATTCCAGAAAGGTAATTTTGTCTATTCCAATTTTATCCTTGCTAAACTGCCATGTGTACATGTGCACATTCTGATTACTTCATTTTCTCTGATATTGGTTCAGACTTGGTGTTGTTTGTATTAACTTTTACATTTGATGCTTACATTATAATAAAAGAGTGGCATGTTGTTGTTCGTGTTGACTAGATTCCTTCTCATGTTGACTTACCTGCTTTAGGCCATGGGAAATATGTTGAACTTGTTAATCCATTTTAATGGAAGGTAACTTTCTTCATTTATTGACTTGTTTGCTGCCAATTTGTATGCATAGTCATAGTTTGACTTAATTAGTTGCTTATTTTGTTTATTAGTTGCTTGTTTTCTAGCTTATTATAGTCACTGATTGGTTTCTTGTTATGCTTAAATCTTAACAGCTATCATGGCAACCTTCAACAGTAGTTTTGGACTGACACCTTCTTGCAGAAGATATCATGTATGTGTTCTTGTGCTGCTATTGTGGGTTCAGGAACATCCTTGCTTACTGGTCCAACTGTATGTGTCTCACTTGAATCTTCTGTTAGAACTATTGATCTTAGGTATATCAAGTTTTTCATATTTCTTGTATCTAATTAGTTTGTAAATTTCCATTACAACTTTTATTGATTTGTTTTATCTTTCCATGGAACGATTATTTGTATGACATTAAATTTTATACAATGGATTGTATTTATGTATATGATATTTTATTTTCTATTATGATGCATTAAATGCAAATTTAATTTGAAAATTAGTAAAGCTATAAAAAATATATTTTTTTAAACATTTAAAATTATGATACGCAAAAATGTGTGTCATCTTCATTTATGACATGACCTTTCTTAATACGCATTGCGTGTCATTAACATGCACGTCGTAAGGTTACGACACGCGAATGCGTGTTGTCTTCCTTTATGACAAGGCCTTCCTTGATACGCATTGCATGTTGTAAAGGCGCGTCGTAACTGCGCGTTGTAAATGCGCGTCGTCTCTCTTTATGAAAGGGCCTTCCTTGACGCGCATTTGCGCGTCGTCTGAGCCATTTACGACGCACAATGAGCGTCGTAAAAGGCTGTTTTTCTAGTAGTGTTGGTTATGAAGTCTATAGTAATCCGTTCCCATTTCCATTCTGGTATCTCCGGTTGTTGTAGTAACCCTGACGGTTTCTGATACTCGACCATAACCTTTGCGCAAGTAAGGCATTTACTTACGAAGGTAGCAATTTCTGCTTTCATGTTAGGCCACCAGTACAGTTTCTTAAGATCCAGATACATTTTATCTGAACCTGGGTGAACAGAATACCTCGTCTTGTGTGCTTCAGTCATGACTACGTCTCTGAAACCACCATGTTTCGGTGTCCAAATTCGGTCCATGAGATAATAAGCTCCACCACCCTTGATTTCTAGATTCTTTTCCATTCCTCTCAGGGATTCACCCGCCACATTTTCAGGTTGCAAAGCTTCCATTTGTGCCTCCTTGATTTGTGTGGATAAGTGGGAATGGATAGTCATAGTCAGAGATTTGACCCTCCGACCGGTGTATTCTTTTCGACTGAGGGCATCAGCTACCACGTTGGCTTTGCCAGGATGATAACGAATTTCACATTTGTAGTCATTTAGTAACTCAACCCATCGTCGTTGTCGCATGTTGAATTCCTTCTGATCAAAAATGTGTTGAAGACTCTTGTGATCGGTGAACATAGTACTCTTTGTTCCGTATAAGTAGTGTCTCCAGATCTTCAGAGCAAATACCACTGCTCCCAACTCCAGATCGTGTGTCGTATAGTTCACTTCGTGTGTCTTAATGTCACAACCCCAAACCTGAACGGCGGAAACGTTCGGGGGCGGATGACTTCATGTGGTAACGTAACAAATGAATACATAGTAAAGAAAGCAATACAACCATCATATATATAATTGAAAGTTTACATTTGTCAAAAGTTACATGTTCAAAACCAATTACAATATGATGTCAAAATATGAGATTAAACTGGCGCTGCAACATCTCTTCTTCAAAAGCATATTAGTACCTGAAATTACTGAATCCCTGGGACATACAAGTAATTTTGAAAGAGTAGATCAGCATTTAAGCTGGTGAATTTCATAAGTATTTAAGTGACAATGTTTGAAATGAAATGAAATGTTTTATCTTTGTTTGTTTGTGTTTAGAAAATCCTATATTTTCTACTAGTATAAAAGTAGTCTTCACTCAAGACCAATGTTTGTTTGAAATGTATGTAAATGTAAAATAACCAATGAGTTTGAAAACCTTGTAAATCAATGCATTTTTAATACCCCTTGTGAGTTTTATAACCATATTATTGACTCTAAATGCCTATACACAACGTTCTTCAGGCGTTGGAATGTTATGACGTTTGTCACCCCAAATGGTGGACTGCAGCTAACAGTCAGGGCGCGGGTTGTCAAGCCCGTATAGATCTATACACAAACACCATGCTCCCCCTCCAAGGGATTCTGGTATATAATACAGGACTTGAAATGTGTACTCGAACGTACATGAAGTTAGTGTCTCACAAATCCGTGGTATAAAAACAGATCTACTTGTTAAAATGTTACGTTTGTTCTTGTATACGAAAGTAAACTTCTTGAAATATGTGTTTCTAGTACATAAGAGTTAGAAATTTGTTCGTAAAACTATACCTATTATAGTTTCCAAAAAGTGTGTCTTGTTTGTTTAGAATTATTGAGAAAAGGAATCACTTGTTTATGAAAGTATAGATTTTTGGTGTAGAGTCTAGGATAGACAAGAAAATCTAAGAACAGCTTAGTTTATACATGCATTACAACAACATTATATTTTAAAAGGTAAAATGCTATTGTGACATATGTTATATATATATATATATATATATATATATATATATATATATATATATATATATATATATATATATAAAGTTCCTTTAAATGTTTATAAATCGCATGTGATTGGAATATATAACAGTATATAAAAGAGTTCCTTTATGTAACACACGATAATACTCGTGTGTTTTACTTGTAATCCCCCCATTGAAAGCATATAAAAGTATTTAGAATAATTAAAAAGGTTGATTAAGGGGTATGAAACTCACTTGAAAGTTTTGGAGATAGCGAGATGGAAAACCGGGCAGAGTTTCGTCTCGGGAAACGGATTTTCCTCGGGATTCTCGGGAATCTCGGGAGTAAAATCGACCTTCGGGACTTGAGCCAAAAAGACCAGAGCTTCGGGTTTGAACGGACACGGAAAACGAGGCAAAGTTGAGAGAGAGAAGAGAAATGAGCCCTTTCTTTGGAAACCCTCGCATCCTATTTATAGTAAGGCTGGTCTGCCTCGGTACGCGGGGCGTACGCTCGTACGCAGCGCGTACGCGTACGTCATGCATGACCGAAGCCTCGACTGCCTCGGTTCGGATGGGACGGGTTGCTGGGTACGCGGGTCGGATGGGACGTTGGGTCGGATGGGACGTCGGGTCGGACGGGTCGGGGCTTCGGACGGGTCGGTTTCCTTCGGATAGCGCGACGTGGACGATCAGAGGCCAATCCTCTCGGTTACGCGGGGCGTACAGGGGTACGCAGCGCGTACCTCGGATGAGGACGCTGACTCCCCTTCGGATAATATCCGAATTTTGATTAAAATAAATAATTAATTTATTTAATAAACTTCAAAAATTCATATCTTCTTCATACGAACTCCGTTTTCGATGGTCTTTATATCCTCGCGTAGGTGAGACTACGTTCTACAACTTTCGTTTAGACTCCGTCGGCAAATTCCGAAATTATTTTTTTTTATTATTTATTAAAAACCCATCGTGTTTAAGGAATTCCTTTGAAAATTCATAACTTCTTTATCGGATGTCGGTTTTTGCCAGACTTTTTACCGCTGGAATACCATTGTCGAGACCTTCGATTCTCGTTTAGGTCATTCCGGCCAAAAGTCGCTTGATTTTCGATTCGAGTTTTTAGCTGTCTGTTGCTAAGCCGAACTTGGAAAAATCATAACTTCGCTATATGAAGTCGGATTTGGGCGTTCTTTTCACGTACGATCATGGTTCAAAGACATTTAATCATAGAAGGAAATTTAGTAGAACTTATTTGTACATTTTATTATGAAAGTAAATTTTATTACTTAGAAGTGGTTACAATACTTGACCCACTTTGGTCGTTACAAATAGTTGAAATATCGGGTTGTCATATCATCCCCCCGTTAGAGAGAATTTCGTCCCGAAATTTAAAGTAGTAAAGATACTAGTGAACATGAAAGAGATGAGGGTATTTTTGTTTCATCTGATCTTCGCGTTCCCATGTGAATTCGGGTCCCCGCTTGGCGTTCCAGCGAACCTTCACGATGGGTATGCGACTTTGTTTTGTTTGTTTGACCTCTCGGTCCATGATTTCTACTGGTTCTTCCACAAAGTTGAGGCTCTCGTTGATCTCGATCTCGTCGAGTGGAATAACAAGAGTCTCGTCGGACAAACACTTTTTCAAGTTTGAGACGTGGAAGGTTGGATGGATGTTACTAAGTTCGCGCGGTAGGTTAAGCTTGTAAGCCACAGGGCCGATTCTGGCAAGAATCTCGAAAGGCCCTATGTATCTTGGATTTAGTTTCCCACGCTTTCCAAATCGTATTAAACCCTTCCACGGTGAGACCTTTAATAAGACGTGGTCTCCTACCTGGAATTCCAAAGGTTTCCTCCTTTGGTCAGCGTAGCTTTTCTGTCGGTCTCTTGAGGCTTTCAATCGTTCACGAATCTGAACGATCTTCTCTGTTGTTTCACGTATGATCTCCGGACCGGTGAGAGTGCTTTCAGGAACTCTTCCTCTAGCTAACTGGGTATCGCCAACTTCAATCCAGCACAGAGGGGATCTGCACTTTCGACCATAGAGGGCTTCAAACGGAGCAGCCTTTATGCTTGTATGATAACTATTGTTGTATGAAAATTCGACAAGGGGTAAATGAATATCCCATGCCTTTCCAAAGTCAATCACGCAGGCTCTCAGCATGTCTTCTAAAGTTTGTATTGTTCTCTCACTTTGTCCGTCTGTCTATGGGTGGTAGGCTGTACTCATGTCCAGCCTAGTTCCCAGGGAACTTTGTAGTGACTACCAGAACCTTGAAGTGAATCTACTATCTCGATCGGAGATATTGGATATCGGAATACCATGCTGTCACACTACTTCCCTTAAGTAAGTTCTTGTAAGCTTCTCCATTTTGTCAGTCTCCTTGATGGGTAGGAAATGTGCGGATTTGGTCAATCTGTCGACAATGACCCATATGGTATCGAGTCCACTTGTCGTCTTGGGTAACTTGGTTATGAAGTCCATAGTAATCCGCTCCCATTTCCATTCCGGTATCTCTGGTTGTTGTAGTAGTCCTGACGGTTTCTGATACTCGACCTTAACCTTAGCGCAAGTAAGACATTTACTCACGAAGGTAGCAATTTCTGCTTTCATGTTAGGCCACCAGTACAGTTTCTTAAGATCCAGATACATTTTATCTGAACCCGGGTGAACGGAATATCTTGAGTTGTGAGCCTCGGTCATGACTACGTTTCTGAAACCACCATGTTTTGGGGTCCAGATTCGGTCCATGAGATAGTAGGCTCTGCCACCCTTGACTTCTAAATTCTTCTCCATTCCTCGCAGGGATTCACCCGCCACATTTTCAGGTTGCAAAGCTTCCATTTGTGCTTCCTTAATTTGTGTGGATAAGTGGGAATGGATAGTCATGGTCAGAGATTTGACCCTCCGACCAGTGTATTCCTTTCGACTGAGGGCGTCGGCTACTACGTTGGCCTTGCCAGGATGATAACGAATTTCGCATTCGTAGTCATTCAGTAACTCGACCCATCGTCGTTGTCGCATGTTGAGTTCCTTTTGATCAAAAATGTGTTGAAGGCTCTTGTGATCGGTGAAAATAGTACTCTTTGTTCCGTATAAGTAGTGCCTCCAGATCTTCAGAGCAAATACCACTGCTCCTAATTCGAGATCGTGCGTCGTATAGTTCACTTCGTGTGTCTTAAGCTGTCGGGAGGCATAAGCGATAACCTTCCCTCTCTGCATAAGAACACAACCAAGTCCTTGATTTGAAGCATCGCAATACACTACGAAGTCTTCTATCCCTTCGGGGAGGGATAGTATCGGTGTGGTGCACAAGGCCTGCTTTAGTGTCTGGAATGCCTTCTCTTGTTTCGCTTCCCAGTCAAAGGCCACACCTTTATGGGTTAATGAAGTAAGAGGTTTCGCAATGCTCGAAAAGTTCTTTATGAATCTGTGATAGTAGCCAGCTAGACCTAGAAATTGACGAATTTCTGTAGGTGTCTTTGGTGCCGACCAGTTCTCAATAGCCTTAATTTTGGAGGGGTCCACGTGTATACCTTTCTCGCTAACAACGTGGCCTAAAAATTCGACTCTTCGAATCCAAAATTCGCATTTAGAGAACTTCGCATAGAGTTTCTCCGTTCGCAGTGTTTCTAGGACTTTTCGTAGGTGTTGACTATGCTCTTCCTCACTTCGAGAGTAGATAAGTATATCATCGATAAAGACGATGACGAACTGATCCAAGTAAGGGCGGCATACCCTATTCATTAGGTCCATAAATACTGCTGGTGCATTGGTTAATCCGAACGGCATCACCACGAATTCATATTGTCCATAACGAGTTCGGAAGGCCGTCTTTGGAATGTCCCCCTCTAGAACTCGTAATTGGTGATATCCGGATCGCAGCTCTATTTTGGAGAAGTAGTTCGCCCCTTGAAGTTGATCGAATAGGTCGTCGATACGGGGTAGAGGATAGCAGTTCTTGACAGTAAGTTTGTTAAGCTCTCTGTAGTCGATGCACATACGGAACGATCCGTCTTTCTTCTTTACAAACAAGACCGGTACTCCCCAAGGTGAGAAACTTGGTCTTATGAATCCTTTGTGAAGGAGTTCATTAAGTTGACTGGAAAGTTCCTGCATCTCTGCTGGTGCAAGACGATAAGGCGACTTCGCTACTGGGGTAGCTCCTGGAATTAAGTCGATTCTGAACTCGACTTGGCATTGCGGTGGTAATCCTGGTAGTTCTTCTGGAAAGATATCGGGAAAGTCGCGTACTACCGAGATGCTCTTGATGTCCTTCAGTTCTTGACTTGTATCGACGATGTGCGCTAGGAATGCTCGACAATCCTTCCGCAAGCACTTTCGAGCTTGGATGCACGAAATGATGCGAAGGTTTGCACTAGATTTGTCGCCGTAGATAACTAATGTTTCGTTGTTAGGGAGGTTAAGACGGACTGCTTTCTCAAAGCACATGATGTCGGCGCGAAGAAGACTCAACCAATCCATGCCGACTATGACGTCGAAACTTTTAATTTGAACCGGCATGAGATTGATTGGGAAAGAATGGCCGTCTAATGTTAACGTACAGCCCATGTATATGCAATTTGTGTTTTCGGTTTTTCCATTGGCCATCTCTACAGTGAATGAATTTTCTGACTTGCTAGGTTTAGGTTTAAGTAAATGAATAAAGTTTTGACTCACGAAGCTTCTCTCCGCTCCACTATCGAATAATATGCATGCGTATGAATTATCGAGAAGGAACGTACCAGCAACTATAGTTGGGTCAGCTACAGCTTCGTCGTGGCCTATTGCCAAAACTCGTCCTACACCTCCGGTGCCTGCTGCCTTAGGACAGTTTCTCTTGTAGTGGCCCACCTCGCCACAACCGTAGCAAGCCTGCCCTACACCCGCACCGGGAACTTGAGTGATCGGCTTTGCGGGTTCCTTGCAGAAACGGGCTGTGTGTCCTTTCCTGCTGCAGTTGGCGCACTGCATATCTCGACAAGGTCCATGGTGGTGGTAATTGCATTTGGTGCATTTTGGGAGGTTGCCTATATAAGGTTTTGTTGGGTAGGTATTTGTAGGGGCTGTAGCAGGTACAATGGCAGCATTTACTGACACCAGTTGTTTCTTTGCGGATTCTTGGGAAGACCCACCCTTCCCTTTAATCCACGCTCTCTTCCTGCCATTGTTGTTGTTGTTGTTGCTGTTGTTGTTGTAGTTGTTGTTGTTGTTGTTTCCTTTCTGTGGTGCTGGTGCAGAAGTGGTTGAGTTCTGATGACCTCCGTAGTCGATTAGAGATTGTGCCAGTTCCTTAGCACTTTCAAAGGTTTCAGGTTTAGAAGCTAACACGCTTGATCGCAATTGGGGCGTCAGTCCCCAGATGTACCTTTCTATCTTCTTGCTCTCGGGGGCAATCATATCTGGACAAAGGATTGCCAGTTCGCAGAATCTGTTGGTATAAGTAGCGATGTCGGTACCCACCATTCTGAGAGTCCATAGCTCGTGTTCAAGCTTTTGAATTTCTCCCCGTGGGCAGTATTCTCTCATCATCATGGCCTTCAAGCTCTCCCAGCTTATGGAGTTTGCCACGATTAGGGTAAGTACTTTAACATGGCCATTCCACCAAGTTAAAGCTTTATCGAGAAGGGTGAAAGTTGCAAATTTGACCTTGCTGTGCTCGGGGCAGGAGCAGATTTCAAAGACTGCCTCCGTCCTTTCAATCCACTGCCTCAGGGCCATCACCCCACCAGTACCATAAAACATCCGGGGCTTGGCATTAATGAAGTCCTTATAGGTGCATTCTCGAGGTGGTCCATGACTCTCGCCATGGTTGGATGGGTGTGTGCCAGATCCCGAGCCATTAGTACTCGAGTTATTGATCTGCGACATGGCAGCTGCTACCGCTGCGGTGACTGCTGCTTGAAACATAACAGCATCAAATTGGGGTGGTGGAGGTGGTGGTGGTATAGGTGCTTCCTCACCGTTGTTTCGCCTTGGATTCCTACGCGGAGGCATCCTTCAACTATATATTGAAAAGACAAGGATAAGAATTTCATGTATGTGTCTCATGAACTAAATCGCTATAGTTCAACAACAGATGATAGTATGAGTCTTAAAATAGAAGAATGAAAGTTATTTGTAAGACTGAAGGTATGAAACAAGTATTTGGGTTCACAAAGACCATTCAAGGTTCGAAATACTCAACATAGTAGTAATAGTGCCACTTATATTAAGATAAAAGTTGTTACAATGATCATGAAAATTTGACCCCTATAAGGGTCTCCGATTACAAAGTTCGAGAAATTTAAAGACTTTTAGCCGAGGTCCTAAGCTATAACAAAATTTGAGTCCTAGACAAGCACTACTTGCGTCGAAGGTTGCGCTTGGAGCTTGACTCCGTATCTGATTGCTTTGACTCCATTAGACGCCTATCGAAAGCGGCTTGTTGTTCCCTTAGTTCGGCGAGGGCTGCAATCATTTGCGCTTGAAACGCTTCGGTTTGGAATTGAGCGTTGTCTTGCATCTTGTCCAGCCTACGGATGTCAGAAGTGTGAACCTGCACTTCCACATTGATATCCCGGAGTCGACTAGCTTGTACTCCAGACTGATAGGACTGATTGGCTAACTTACCCACCATTACCGGGAGTGCTCGATCAGCCGAACCTCCGCCGCGGACATCATAGAAGTCCCGACACATGCCGTAGGGAGGGCGTAGGTTTTGCTGTTGGCTCCAATGGTGGAGGTGACTTCCCCAGACGGGAGTCGGTCCTTGAAAGTTCCTTAAGAAGACGGGAGGTTGAATGGGTGGTGGATCGATAACTTCCGGCTCTGAGTCGGTACCGGAGTCATCACCCACTTCTATGGGTTCCTCGTCCTCTTCGGGATCATCTTCGATCCATCCTCCATTGCCTTGGTTGGGAAAGTAGGGGTCGCCAGGGTAGTGAAATCCAGCCATTTGACTGTACGAGAAAATAGGGTTATAAGAATTGAGTAAAGTCGGAACATGTAAAACATGTAAGTTAAACTAGTTTAGATAGCAAATACTCCTATAGTATTTAAGTTATTGTGTTTGATTCTTGTAATGGTTTGGTAAGGTTTGACTTGTTGCTTACTACGATCATTCCTCGATATACGTTGGTCCAATCTTGGGCAAATATAGTTGATCACGCTATATTTGTCCAAAATCTGATTACATATATCGAGTCTCAATCGTAGTGTCAACTTGTCTAAATACTTGTATAGTTGTATAACATGAAAATAGTTTGTGGTATGCATGTAATTGTACTTAAATGAACTATCAATTTAAGTTGAACGAAATGCTGTTTAAGTGTAAAAAGAAATTTTTTTTTGTCAGAGAGTATTAGTCCCTTAAGCATTCATAGTTTGTATATCTTATGTGGTTCGATATACTTAGTTCACTATAAACATTGCTCTGATACCAATCTGTCACACCCCCAAACCTGAATGGCGGAAACGTTCGGGGGCGGATGACTTCATGTGGTAACGTAACAAATGAATACATAGTAAAGAAAGCAATACAACCATCATATATATAATTGAAAGTTTACATTTGTCAAAAGTTACATGTTCAAAACCAATTACAATATGATGTCAAAATATGAGATTAAACTGGCGCTGCAACATCTCTTCTTCAAAAGCATATTAGTACCTGAAATTACTGAATCCCTGGGACATACAAGTAATTTTGAAAGAGTAGATCAGCATTTAAGCTGGTGAATTTCATAAGTATTTAAGTGACAATGTTTGAAATGAAATGAAATGTTTTATCTTTGTTTGTTTGTGTTTAGAAAATCCTATATTTTCTACTAGTATAAAAGTAGTCTTCACTCAAGACCAATGTTTGTTTGAAATGTATGTAAATGTAAAATAACCAATGAGTTTGAAAACCTTGTAAATCAATGCATTTTTAATACCCATTGTGAGTTTTATAACCATACTATTGACTCTGAATGCCTATACACAACGTTCTTCAGGCGTTGGAATGTTATGACGTTTGTCACCCCAAACGGTGGACTGCAGCTAACAGTCAGGGCGCGGGTTGTCAAGCCCGTATAGATCTATACACAAACACCATGCTCCCCCTCCAAGGGATTCTGGTATATAATACAGGACTTGAAATGTGTACTCGAACGTACATGAAGTTAGTGTCTCACAAATCCGTGGTATAAAAACAGATCTACTTGTTAAAATGTTACGTTTGTTCTTGTATACGAAAGTAAACTTCTTGAAATATGTGTTTCTAGTACATAAGAGTTAGAAATCTGTTCGTAAAACTATACCTATTATAGTTTCCAAAAAGTGTGTCTTGTTTGTTTAGAATTATTGAGAAAAGGAATCACTTGTTTATGAAAGTATAGATTTTTGGTGTAGAGCCTAGGATAGACAAGAAAATCTAAGAACAGCTTAGTTTATACATGCATTACAACAACATTATATTTTAAAAGGTAAAATGCTATAGTGACATATGTTATATATATATATATATATATATATATATATATATATATATATATATATATATATATATATATATATATAAAAGTTCCTTTAAATGTTTATAAATCGCATGTGATTGGAATATATAACAGTATATAAAAGAGTTCCTTTATGTAACACACGATAATACTCGTGTGTTTTACTTGTAATCCCCCCCCCTTGAAAGCATATAAAAGTATTTAGAATAATTAAAAAGGTTGATTAAGGGTTATGAAACTCACTTGAAAGTTTTGGAGATAGCGAGATGGAAAACCGGGCAGAGTTTCGTCTCGGGAAACGGATTTTCCACGGGATTCTCGGAAATCTCGGGAGTAAAATCGACCTTCGGGACTTGAGCCAAAAAGACCAGAGCTTCGGGTTTGAACGGACACGGAAAACGAGGCAAAGTTGAGAGAGAGAGAAGAGAAATGAGCCCTTTCTTTGGAAACCCTCGCATCCTATTTATAGTAAGGCTGGTCTGCCTCGGTACACGGGGCGTACGCTCGTACGCAGCGCGTACGCGTACGTCATGCATGACCGAAGCCTCGACTGCCTCGGTTCGGATGGGACGGGTTGCTGGGTACGCGGGTCGGATGGGACGTCGGGTCGGATGGGACGTCGGGTCGGACGGGTCGGGGCTTCGGACGGGTCGGTTTCCTTCGGATAGCGCGACGTGGACGATCAGAGGCCAATCCTCTCGGTTACGCGGGGCGTACAGGGGTACGCAGCGCGTACCTCGGATGAGGACGCTGACTCCCCTTCGGATAATATCCGAATTTTGATTAAAATAAATAATTAATTTATTTAATAAACTTCAAAAATTCATATCTTCTTCATACGAACTCCGTTTTCGATGGTCTTTATATCCTCGCGTAGGTGAGACTACGTTCTACAACTTTCGTTTAGACTCCGTCGGCAAATTCCGAAATTATTTTTTTTATTATTTATTAAAAACCCATCGTGTTTAAGGAATTCCTTTGAAAATTCATAACTTCTTTATCGGATGTCGGTTTTTGCCAGACTTTTTACCGCTGGAATACCATTGTCGAGACCTTCGATTCTCGTTTAGGTCATTCCGGCCAAAAGTCGCTCGATTTTCGATTCGAGTTTTTAGCTGTCTGTTGCTAAGCCGAACTTGGAAAAATCATAACTTCGCTATATGAAGTCGAATTTGGGCGTTCTTTTCACGTACGATCATGGTTCAAAGACATTTAATCATAGAAGGAAATTTAGTAGAACTTATTTGTACATTTTATTATGAAAGTAAATTTTATTACTCAGAAGTGGTTACAATACTTGACCCACTTTGGTCGTTACAAATAGTTGAAATATCGGGTTGTCACACTTAAGCTGTCGGGAGGCATAAGCAATAACCTTCCCTATCTGCATAAGAATACAACCAAGTCCTTGGTTTGATGCATCGCAATACACTATGAAATCTTCTATCCCTTCGGGGAGGGATAGTATCGGTGCGGTGCACAAAGCCTGTTTCAGTGTTTGGAACGCCTTCTCTAGCATTCCCAGTCAAAGGCCACACCTTTCTGGGTTAATGTAGTAAGAGGCTTCGCAATGCTAGAGAAGTTCTTTATGAATCTGCGATAGTAGCCAGCGAGACCTAGAAATTAACGAATTTCTGTAGGTGTCTTTGGTACCGACCAGTTTTCGATGACCTTAATTTTGGAGGGGTCCACGTGTATCCCCTTTTCTCTAACAGCGTGGCCCAAAAATTCGACTCTTCGAATCCAAAATTCGCATTTAGATAACTTCGCATAGAGCTTCTCCGATCGCAAGGTTTCTAAGACTTTTTGTAGGTGCTAACTATGCTCTTCCTTACTTCGGGAGTAGATAAGTATATCATCGATGTAGACGATGACGAATTGATCCAAGTAAGGACGGCACACCCTATTCATTAGGTCCATGAATACTGCTGGAGCGTTGGTTAATCCGAACGGCATTACTACAAACTCATAGTGTCCGTAACGGGTTCGGAAAGATGTCTTGGGAATATCCTCCTCTAGTACTCGTAATTGGTGATATCCGGATCGTAGGTCTATCTTTGAGAAGTAGTTTGCTCCTTGAAGTTGATCAAATAGGTCGTCAATGTGGGGTAGAGGATAACGATTTTTGACAGTAAGTTTGTTCAGTTATCTGTAGTCAATGCACATACGGAACGATTCGTCTTTCTTCTTTACGAACAAGACCGGTGCTCCACAAGGTGAGAAACTTGGTCTAATGAATCCTTTTTGATGGAGTTCGTTAAGCTGATTGGAAAGTTCTTGCATCTCTGCTGGTGCCAGACGATAAGGCGATTTCACTACTGGGGTAGCCCCTGGAACTAAGTCGATTCTGAACTCAACTTGGCGTTGTGGTGGTAATCCTGGTAGTTCTTCTGGAAAGATATCGGGAAAGTCCCGTACTTCTGGAATGTTCTTGATGTCTTTCTGTTCCTGACTTGTATCGACGATGTGAGCAAGGAATGCTTGACACTCCTTCCGTAAACACTTTCGAGCTTGGATGCACGAAATGATGCGAAGGTTTGTACTTGATTTGTCGCCGTAAATCACTAATGTCTCGCCGTTAGGGAGATTAAGACGAACTGATTTCTCAAAGCACATGACGTCGGCGCGAAGAAGACTTAACCAATCCATGCCAACTATGACGTCGAAACTTTTAATTTGGACTGGCATGAGGTTGATTGGGAAAGAATGATCGTCTAAAGTTAATGTACAGCCCATGTATATGTAGTTAGTGTTTTCCGTTAAACCGTTTGCCATTTCTATAGTGAATGATTTTTCTAACTTGCTAGGTGTACGTTTAAGTAAGTGAATAAAGTTTTGACTCACGAAGCTTCTCTCCGCTCCACTATCGAATAGTATGCATGCATATGAATTATCGAGAAGGAACATACCAGCAACTACCGTCGGATCAGCTACAGCTTCATCGTGGCCTATAGCCAAAACTCGTCCCACACCGCCGGTGCCTGTTGCCTTTGGGCAGTTCCTCTTGTAGTGGCCCGTCTCGCCACAGTCGTAGCAAGTTTGGCCTACACCCGCGTTGGGAACTTGAGTGATCGGCTTTGCGGGATCCTTGCAAAAACAGACAGTGTGCCCCTTTCTGTTGCAGTTGGCGCACTACATTTCCCGACAAGGTCCATGATGGTGGTAAGTGCATTTGGTGCACTTTGGAAGGTTACCTAATAGATCTTAAACAGGTAATTAATTATAAAAACAGCAAGAACACGAAAATAAGAACAAGGCAAGAGTGAATCAATCGTGTCGAATGATTAAAACAAAATCCTCAGAAGAGCTCGATTAAGAACATCAACTGTAGAGGATTAGTAGGTTACAAGAACGATCAAAGAAATCTGTAATACTATCGTTACGCTCTAGAATTATCGTTTCAATCGTTAACCTAATATGCATGCAAGCATATACTTATATAATAAACAAAAAGGGCTCTCGGTTGGACAGGCCCAAACCGGAATACAAACTAAATAAATAAACAGCCGAGCCCAAATGACGCAATCTTTAACAAAACTTTAGCCCAACAATCTCCCCCTTTGCGTCAATTGGAGCGAGATCTTCACTTGTTACTTGGGCCAGCAGCGGAGCCAGGTACCTTCTTCTTCACAGTGTTGAACAGACGAGAGATTAGAGCCAGAATCGTCTGCCTAAACCTGATGTACCACTGAATCATGTCATTGAAGTACTTAACATCATCCGTTGCATTCTCTTTACACCTTCGAATGATCGATAATACATGCTCTAGACAAGCAGTAGTGTAGAGATGTTTGTCAACTAAAGCGAAGAGACATTTCTGTCCTTCTGCTCTAATGAACATAACCGAGTTGCGTCTCGGGTCGATCTTGCCCATCTTCATTTGATTGAGATCACTGGCCGATCCCACAGGAGCTATCTTCGGTTTCTTCTTGAAGACTGTGGCAACCTCCTGATCCATAAGGGCAACCTCCATGATGTAACAGACTAACATCCTTTTGATATGGTCTATAATGGGACCATATTCGACTTCATTAGTCAAAAGGATATTATGCAAGAAAATCCAATCATGAGGATTTAAGTTCGGTAGATCCGCCAGGGATATAAGGTGTTCAGTTTTCGCAGACCCTCGAATCACCTTGAACCGAACGTTTATGAATCTTCCTTCGGTGTAAGGCTTCAGTACCCGAACGTTCACTATCTTCTGGGCGCTCCAAGTCATATACTGAGGACGAGCAACCTTCAGATAGAAATCGATGAGCTCCCTATCAAGTTTAGCATCTGGATGAGGGACTTCAAAGATATTTGAGAAGGCGTGGAAGATAAACGCCTTTCGAGTCAGCGGCATGTCGAACTGCGAGTCGACAGAGTTGTAGTAGTCGAACGAAATTACCGGCTCAAGCCATAATATGCTGGGAGTGTCTATGGCCTCTTTAATCAAGCGCTCCCGAGTCCAGGCAGGGAAGAGAGTCTTCCTGCTCTCGAGGAGATCGTGGGCTTCCTTCTGCTTGCGTTCGGCTTCTTCAGCCTCTCGCGCCACACGATTAACATCATCATCCACATTGCGACTGTTCCTTCGTTTCAACATGTCCGCAATGGTTTCATCATCTTCATCTTCATCTTCTTCCTCAGCTATATTTTTCCCTTTGTCCTTCACACCCGATCCCGAAGCTTGACCAGTCGGAGGCGGTTCGGTTGTGTGAGTAGCTTTGGAGGAAGGAGGTGGTTTCGATCCGGACTTTACTTCTCCCCCTTGTTTCGGATCGGACACGAAACTAGGTAAACCTTTGATTTTGCTGAGAAGGTCCAAGGCAGGAGATAGCTTTTCAGCAAGGGTTCTCCTCACCGAAAAGTTTAGAATCGGATCGTGTGCTTCGAGGATGTTTGATAATACAGCGTGTACATCCGAAACACATGTCTTGATGACTTCCCTTTCGGATCGAAGAGCTTCAAGTTGTTGTTGTGAGTTTGAAAGCTGCATGCTCTTGATCTTGAGGGCAGTTGTTTTGCTCGCCAGAACGTCCATCAAGGAATTTTCAGCTGCGAGATCCTCCTGAAGCGTAGCGAGGCGCTCGTCGATGGAGGCATGAAGGGCCGAGTTGTCATCGCTTAGGGATTGGCGAAGTGTAGCGAACGAGGTCAACTCCGTAGAAACAAACTTTGCCAATTGCTGAACAATCGGTTCCAAAGTTGTCTTTGTGGCGTCGGCGCTTTCCTGTAAGGACTTCAACAGGATAGAAGCGTCGGAGAATAGTTTATCGACTTTTTCGGTCGCAGCCTCACAAGCTTTGGTGGAGGCTTCGATGGCAGCAGTGGCTGAGGCTACCGAATCATGCTGAGCCCTGGAGAAGGCATCAACAATCTTCTGAAGTGCAGCTTCAGATAAGGAGGACTGTTGGTTGGAAGAGGAGGCGAGAAGTAAGTCAACCTTCTCGTTGAGCTCCTTAAGATGCTTCTTTGTCACTGGAGCATCATCCTCTTCATCACTCTGAACTTGAAACGAACTAAAATAGACCGAATCAAAGGTCATGTGATCACCGCCAAGGAAAGGGTTTTCTCCATCAGAGGCATTTTCTAGAGATGGTGGAGGTGGTGAAGCTGGGGGTGTTGTGGTATGGGTATGTTCAGGTTGAGTATGGGGTGGGGTAGTTTCGGGTGGTGGTTGAGTATGGGTTTCGGTTTGAGGTGGTTCGGTTACGGGTGGGGTTTCGGTTACTGTTGTGAAAATGGGTGGTGGTATAGGGAAAGAGGTTGGTGGAATAGTGGTAGTGGGGATTATGGTTGGAATGGAAGTAGGAATGGTTTGAGGAGGTGAAGGAACTGGTGAATTATGAAGTTCCATTTCTGGAGTAGGTGATCGAGGTGGTGTGTTGCCTCTTTGAGGGTTTTTGCCTCCTTGAGAGCCATCCGAACCCGAATGCTCATCTTCTGAGTCACTTGAAGAAGAGGGAATAACAAGCTTGCGCTTCGGTTGTGTCTTCCTCCTCTTCGGCTATGGTGACTGTGCAGCCTTTGTCTGTTTCCTCTTCTTAGGAGAAGGACCCTTAGGAGCTTTGGTCGCTTGCTTCCCTTTGTCCGCCTTTTTGCCCCTGGGCACCGGTTTGTCTGCATCGTGGATGGACCTGAGCATATCCGGTGTAAGTTCCCTAGGACCAATTGCCCTGAATTCCTTGATCGTCCGTATCAGCCTGCTGTCAGAGGGTACGTCACCATACATTGTCTCCGGAATGGAGCCAATGAACGAAAATTTAGATGCATCCGAGACGATGATCTTCTTGGTATGAAACGTACCGATTGAAGACATCGATGCATCAGCAGCAGTGGGAATGTCGAACTTGTCCATTGCCCACTTTGTGATCAAAATCCAGAACCGGGCAAGCGACACCTCAGAGTGTCGTGATGATGAAGAAAGGCTTTGGATGAGCTGTTGCCAGAGGACCAACCCAAAGTACAAGTTAATCCCGTTATAGACTGCGTACATGATCGACAAGAAAAGTCGACTGGCACCGTCGGATCCTGAGCTCCGTTCCGACAAGCCCTTGAAGAGGACTATAAACAAGCCGTTCCACTGTGGCGGCAAGCAAGACTTTTTGAACTTTGCGACGGAGGTGAGGACCTCCGTGTACCCCATGTTGTAAAACATGTTATACAGACGCCCAACCGGAATCGTCTCCGGATTTATTCTCGATGGGTCAACAGCCAACCCTAGCATTGTGCAGAATCGTTGCCTAGAAATCGAGGTCTTGTGATCAGCAACTTCAAAGAATACCCGCTCAACTGCTTTGTCGTAATACGCAGTCGCATACACCTGTGAGAGAGCCACCATTGGCACAGACTCAATCCTTGAGAGAGCTGGAGCTATTTGGGAGTACTTCAAGCACTCAATGATCGGCGACATGTAGGAGTCGTACGCCAGAGGGTTGAGGTCAATCACCAGACATTGTTGCGGACGAATGGGAAGGATTTGTGAAGTAGCATGGACGGAAGAGGATTCTGCCATTGTTGAAGGTATGAAGAAGATGATGAACAGGAAAGCTTTTTGGGAGTATTTGTTCTCTTGAAATTTCGGAGGCAGTAAAGAGGTAAATGGTGGTGAAGACGGCCTTTTATAGTGGGTGAAAGGAGAGAGAAAAATCGTTTCAAATCTTCTATGGAAATACGAAAAGGTTTCCTGAGTGACAGATGGATGACAGTTGAGGCGTGCGATGATCACGTAGGAGAGAGAATGTCAGATTCCTAGGATCACGCCGCCCAACAAGCGCCGTTTCAGGGAGAAAACCGTTTCAATTCCTCACGCGCCTTTAATTGCCAGAGAGATGACACTTGGATTTCGCACACCCGTCCACTTTGTCAGTAAAAGTATGGCCGTTTCAAATTCACACGCGCCCCTTTTGAATATTTACCACCGGTTGAAATTCAATCCTTTTATTTCCCGCCTGAGTCAGCAACCCTTCGTCTTATCTTGTAAAGCGCATCTTTTTGAACAAACTACCCACGTGGAGGATTGTTGACCACGTCTTAATTATTAACATCCAATACAACAAATTAGCCTGAAATTAATTAGTAACGGATTTTTGGAAAATCAAAGATTTTCGTGCAAAGAGTGTAAAAAGAAAAGAAATAAAGCAACTCTTTTTAGGATTAACTGTGATGTCAATAATGACACGAAACTGATGATCCCGGGCACGAATCTCTTCCTTCAAGGTCAAGAGGGACCTTAAAGTGTTAGTGTGGAATCCCGTTGAATTACGATCAAACACTTTTTAAGAAATGTTGAAAGGCTTCTTTTAATTAGGCTACATTGGGGTGGCTTTCTCTTTGATGCAACAATTCTAATCTTGAAATAAGAAAGAAAGGGATCAAAGTACTTGTGAGACCAGTGTAGTCTGTTGAACAAGTAGGTAGGAATTTATTTTAAAATGGCGTGGAAAAATATAAAATCTCAAAAAAATAAAATAAAAATTGGATCCCAAGGGTAGAAAAGTTATGGTGTTTAACAATTTCATAGGATTCACACAAAATAAAATTTGAGATTAATTGATCACCGTCAATGCAGATTTGGTGTTGAATTTTGGGTTTCACTCAGCTCGTAGTGACACGAAACTAAGATCATAAACACAGATGTTGTGTAACCATAAACCTCAGTGGTAATTTCTGAGAGTCTCAAGGGTTACGATGATGAAACGAATATAATGGAGAAGTGTAATAGAGATGGTGCAAGAAGAGAAAGTACCTCTGCTGCGAAAATAAGGACCAACCAGAAAAACTCTTAACTCATGTGAGAAGAGAGTGAGGTAGCTCATGATTAGAATAAATGAGGTAGCCTTATTGGGAAGACAATGTTTGTTTATACCAGGTCATGAAGACTATTATTCAAAATATTATGAGGCTTGGGACACATACAGCAACATGCTTCTAGGGACACTTAAGTAATTCATCAATTATACCCCCATAAACGAACGAACACTCAAGAAAAAATAAAAGAGAAAAATATTTTTGGAGTTTTTGAGATTTATTTAAAGAAAATAAAAAAATAAAAGAAAATAAAAAAAATAAGTAAGAAAAAAAATAAGATTTAAAAAAAAACTTTGGAAAAAAAATGAAAAAGCGAACCCGAGCGTTCAGTTGGTTTCGGTTGAAGAAAATTTTGAAAAACCGAACCCGAGCGTTCGGTTGGTTTCGGTTCAACAAAATTTTGAAAAACCGAACCCGAACCTTCGGTTGGTTTCGGTTAAAGAAAATTTTGAAAAACCGAACCCGAACCTTCGGTAGGTTTCGGTTTTGGAAAATTTTGAGAAACCAAGAGATTTAGACATGCAATTGGAAAATACTTTCAATATAAAGAAAAAAAAATTTGTACAAGAAATATACAACAAAGAAAAACTACCTTTGTAGTGATGAGCGAATCAGATGGTTTAACCGAACCCGAACGTTCGGTTGGTTTCGCTTCTTACGTTTGAGGTTGAGAGGTAGTGTGAGGTATTGACTCTGATTCCATCATATATTGAATGATGCTTCAGGAAGAGCTTTGGTAAAGACGTCAGCCAGTTGATCAGTGGTTCTTACGAAATGAACTTCGACGTTTCCATCTTCCACGTGATCTTTGATAAAATGATACCTCAGTGCTATGTGTTTAGTTTTAGAGTGTTGCACTGGGTTATGACAGATCCTAATTGCACTTTCAGAGTCACAATATAGTGGGATCTTCTTCATATTGAGTCCATAGTCTCGAAGTTGACTCTGGATCCATATCACTTGGGATGTGCAGGATGCAGCGGCAATGTATTCCGCTTCGGCAGTAGACAATGACACACATGTTTGTTTCTTGGATTGCCAGCTGACCAACTTCCCGTCAAGGAATTGACAGCCACCAGTTGTGCTTTTTCTGTCGAGTCCACATCCTCCAAGGTCAGCGTCAGAATAGGCTTGAACGAAGAAGCCTGAGTTGGAAGGATACCATAGACCTAAGGAGGCAGTTCACTTCAGATAGCGTAAGATGTTCTTCACTGCAAGCATGTGAGGTTCGCGTGGGTTCGCCTGAAATCGAGCACAATAACACACAGAAAACATGATGTTAGGCCTGCTAGCAGTAAGATACATTAGTGAGCCTATCATTTGACGATAGAGCGTGATATCGACAGCTGGTTTGTCTAGGGATGGAGTTAGCTTGGTGCCGAATGCCATTGGGACTTTTACTTTTGAGTCTCCCATCATACCGAACTTTGCTAGGAGAGTCTTCGTGTAAGCTTCCTGATTGATAAAGATGCCTTCGGGTCCCTGTCTAATATTTAAACCAAGGAAAAAGTTAATAGGACCCATTGAGCTCATTTCAAATTTAGTCTCCATCAACTTTCTGAATTCAGCTGTTAAGCTGGGATTCGTAGAGCCAAAGATGATGTCATCGACATAAATTTGAACAATCATAAGGTGGTTACCTTCCTTTTTGCGAAAGAAGGTTGGGTCAACCGAACCTTGTTTGAATTTAGACATCTTTAAAAATTTTGTTAGCGTTTCATACCAGGCTCTCGGAGCTTGTTTAAGGCCATACACAGCTTTATCCAGAATGTAGCAATGATTTGGATATTTTTCGTTCACGAACCCAGGAGGTTGCTCCACATACACCGTTTCTTCGAGTTCTCCATTAAGAAATGCACACTTGACGTCCATTTGGAAAACTTCAAAGTTTTTGTGGGCAGCATAAGCAAGAAATATTCTTACAGATTCAAGCCTAGCTACAGGAGCGAAGGTCTCTTCATAATCAATTCCTTCCTCCTGACAGTATCCCTTTACTACCAGACGAGCTTTGTTCCTTATAACATTCCCTTCCTTGTCCATTTTGTTCCTAAAGACCCATTTGAGACCAACAACTGAAGCATCTGTAGGAGTTGGAATGAGGCGCCAGACTTTGTTCCCAGTCAGAGTGATCGAGGGCAGTGTTAACTGTCTTCGGTTCAACTTTTGATACGAATGAGTTAAACATACAAAACTCAACCTTTGAAAATAAGGATGTCTGTTTTGCCTTCAGTTGTGATCGGGTCAGAACCTTTTCATAGACATCACCAACCACTTGAGAAATAGGATGATCTCTGGTCCATTTGGTAAGAGGAGGGTAATTTGGATCAAATGTTGGGTCTAGTTCAACATTGATCATTTCTTCTGGCTCAGATTGGCTATTGTAGCCAAGCGTCATATCATCATGCTCCCCCTCGATTGATGAACTTTGAGAAACTTGAGGTTCAGAGGTTTCTTGTGATGCTGGAGTTGCAGGCGTTGATGCACCTTCGGTTGGAGAGGCACTTTCGGTTGGAGAAGCACTTTCGGTTGCAGTTGTAGAGCTTGGATCCCCCTCGACATTTGAGCTTGGCTCCCCCTCGACTGAAGCATCGTTGAATGGAGGGTCATCAGTAGTCGATCCTCCTTCATTCATTCTCCTGGCAGCTTCTTCGACAATTTGCCTCATGTGGTCGACCTTGTTGTCTGCTGCACCTGCTTCTGAGAGAGAAGCTTTCTCTGGTTCGTCAAAGAGCTCCAGAAATTTATCGTATAAATTAGCAATCGAGACTGTGACTTGCCCAGTTTGAGGAAAGATTTCCCCATCGGTGTCTTCTTTAGCTTGTAGCTTTTT
Organism: Lactuca sativa; assembly: GCF_002870075.4. NCBI lineage: Eukaryota > Viridiplantae > Streptophyta > Magnoliopsida > Asterales > Asteraceae > Lactuca > Lactuca sativa. Next base: position 139,765,186 of record NC_056624.2, read on the forward strand.
GACATAGCCATCGTCAAAGGTCACGTAATATGTCTCTTCGATTTTTCTTGAACGCTTGTTTAGGACCCTGTATGCCTTGGATGTGAGAGAGTATCCCAGAAAGATTCCCTCGTCGGCTTTGACGTCGAACTTGTTGCGGTGTTCTTTAGAATTAAAGATGAAACACCGTGAGCCGAACACGTGGAAAAATTTCACATTAGGCTTTCTGTTGTTGAGAATCTCGTATGGTGTGAGCGTGAATCGTTTGTTGAGATAAGACCTGTTTTGTGTAAAACAAGCAGCATAAATAGCGTCAGCCCAAAAATAAAGAGGTAAGGAAGCGAAACTTAGCATAGTTCGGGCAGCTTCACACAAAGATCGGTTTCGTCTTTCAACAATTTCGTTCTGTTGTGGTGTGTAGGGAGCTGAGAAGTTGTGACTTATTCCCTTTTCTGCAACAAATTCTTCAAACTCCCTGTTCTTGAATTCAAGACCATTGTCGCTTCTAATATTGCGAACGACCTTCTTGAGCTGTACTTCAATCTGCTTGATGAACACTTTCAGCTTATGAGTCGCTTTAGATTTGAGCTTTAGAAAGAACACCCATGTAAATCGTGAAAAGTCATCAACAATAACAAGAATATACTTGCTACCACTGATGCTTTCGATAGATGAAGGACCACACAAATCGATATGAAGTAATTCGAGTGGTTCAACAACTTTTGTGTTAATTACAGATGGGTGACTTTGACGACTCTGCTTCCCCATTTCGCATGCAGCACACAAATGATCTCTATCGAACTTGAGCAATGGAAGACCCCTAACATGACCTCCAGTGACAAGTCTGTTGATATCTTTAAAGTTGAGATGAGAGAGCCTTCGGTGCCACAACCAGCTTTCGTCAGATTGAGCTTTTGATAACAGGCATACAGCTGGGTTTCCTTTGATGGGTTTAAGGTTTAGAGGAAACATTTCACCCTTTCGCTCCGACTTGAGAATTACATTCTTTGTCTTTTTCTCAATAATTTCAGAACCTTCATCATCGAATGAGACTTTGAGACCTGTACCTCCAACAAGCTGAGATACACTGATGAGGTTGTGTTGGAGTCCTTCCACATAAGCCACCTTCCTTATAGTAAAGTCACCATTTGTTATCATCCCGTATCCCTTTATGGTGCCGAAAGAATTATTTCCAAACTTGACATTGCCACCATTTGCAAGAGATCTGTATTCCCTGAGCTCCTCTTTCCTCCCTGTCATGTGACGTGAGCAGCCACTATCGATGTACCATTCTTCGTCGTACTGCTCGTCACTTATAACCTGCAAAAATTAAGCAGATTTAGGAACCCAAAGCTTCTTGGGTCCTCGTGAGCTTTTCATGGGAACAGGAACAGTAAGAGAGATATCAACAAGATATGTTCGTTTTATAAGTGTTGTTTCATCTTTCTTTTTAATGGTAAAGACTTTTATTTTATTAGGATTGAGTGTGTTCGGTTTAGACTCTGGTGTGGATTCATTAACCTTCGGTTTGTCCTTTTGTTCAGACGACGAATGAGATTTTTGAGAATGAACAGACTGAGCTTTAGAGCATGTTTGAGATGATTTGGAAGAATTAGAAGAATTAGATGAACTAGAAGAAGTGAGTTTAGATTGAGAGGACTTCTTGGCTAGAGACTCTAAGTGACCCTTTTGCTTTTGGTCATTGGAGGGACTAACCTTAGAGTATTGATCTCTTTTAACTTCAGAACCGAACGTTTGCTTTCGATTGGAATCGTTCTTTGAACCGAACCTTTGCTTTCGGTTGAATTCATTCTCAGAACCGAACCTTTGCTTTCGGTTGGTATTTTCTTGTGAACCGAACCTTGGCTTTCGGTTGTTGTGACTCTCAGGTTTTCCGACAGGATTGTTTTCATACTTCAGATTCTTGTCTTGATGTGAGAAGTATGCATTCTGGGATTGCCAGAATTGTCTCCTTTCAGAGAGATTCTTCCTGTATCTTTGGTTCCTTTCTCGTTTCTTATTCCTCATCTGCTTAGGTTGATGATGAACATTAGCTTTCATTTTCGGTTTCTCCTTGGCTGGTTCATTTTGAACTTTAGGATTTTCATTTTGCACTGAGGAAGTAGAGGGAACGTCTTCTGTTGCCGAACTTTCATTCTCCTGAGGAATGTCTTTCGTACCACTGGTGCTTGGCTCATCGAAATTATCTGGCTTATTCAAGGGTTCAGGTATGTATCTACCTTTACTCATCCAAAAGGTTCTTTCTGACAGGCCTACTATTTCATCAGCATTATCAATTGGAGCCGTCAGAAGAACTCATCACATCCATCAGCATTGTCTTCATTCACAATAGCCGTGAGTTCAGCCGTCTGATGTTCGGTTACTTCAGTGACCTTGTACACTTGATTTGGAGTGGTCTGGACCTTTTGATATACAACCGCTTTCTCTACTAAGATTGGGGACTTTTGTTGGGACAATCGAGCGAACTCCACTGAATTTTCAGAAATTAGATTCTTGTGGTTTTCAGGTTCGCTTTTTACAAATTCTGAGCAGTCAACCGTGTCCTCTATAGAAATTTTACTCATGTCGTCGTCCTCGTTAAGCTCAGATGCATTTTCAACATCAATTTTGTTTTCTGAACTTACGTTGGCGTTTAAATAGTCAAATTTTTGTATGGTTTCGGTTCTCAGTTTAAGTCTATCATTTTCATCCAAAAGGTTTTTAAGCATATTCTTGTGGTCCTTGGATTTAATGAAAGATTCAATTTTGTCCAGTCCATACATGTAGGTCGGATTGACATCATCAGATGATATCACACTTTCACAGTTATAAGCTTCGGCATCAATTTCATCCTCCTTAAACTCCAGGAAGGGCAAAATCATGCGATGGTTCTTTTGGCCTATTTCACAGTCTAAGTGAAGTTGAGTAATATTAGAATAAAGACGTTTTGCAATTAAACAAAAAACATTCCGCTGTTTTAACAACTTTAAATTGTCTCTTTGTAAATAAATGTTTTCGTCTTTAATTTTAACTAATTCAGACTCCTTCAACTCGATCCACATGCGCCGCTCCTCACTCTTCGACGACACCCTGCTTAATTGATCAGTTAGGTTAGAATTGGTGACTCGAGTTTGAGTTAAGCTACTATCTAGATGAGAAATTCTTGTATTAACATTTTTTAGTTCTTTCTCATATGAGGATTGTGGTACTTTAAATGAAACAAAAACCGATTGTACCTTCTTTATCAGTTCATCAAGCTCATTGAACTGCTTGCTGAGTGGCTTGGCCGTAAAGCACATGTCCTCCTGCACCTTCGGTTCATTGCTTCCACTATCGGTGTTGTATCCCCTCATCTGAGATACATCAGACACCATGAAGCATCTTCCGCCACTGCTCTCCTCCTTTGCCACATAAGCCTTTCCATGAGTAGGCTTCCTCACTTCATCGTCTTCTGAGTCAGTAGACCAAACTTCCACTCTACCGAACTCGTCATCAGCAACCGAACCCTGCACAATAAGAGCATTCATAGAAGGGTTAGCGGTAGACTTCTTCTTTCTCATCTCATCGAGCCTTTTCTGCAGCACAGCTTCCTCATCCTTTTCATCATCCTTTTCAGCCATCTTCTTAAGGACACAATCTTTAGCATAGTGGTTTTTCCCACCACAGTAGTAACAGCTTACTCCAGAATCACCATCAGCCTTCGGTTCCTTCTTGGGCTCTTCAACCTTCGGTTCATTGTTAATTTTTTCTGAACTATAACTCCCCTGCCAGTTTCGGTTTTTATTGCTGGGGAATCTCTTCTTTATGAACCTCTTGGGGTTAGACACCATCATAGCATAATCCTCAGACGTGAGCTCATACTCCTCCAAGTTAAGGTCTTCATCCTCCATCACAGCTTTACTTTTTGACAGGAGGGCCAACGAATCGAGACTTGAAACAACGTTCTTCTCTTGCAGCACAATCTTCTCCTGGGACTTGAGAATACCCACCAGTTTCGCCAAAGAGTATGATTTAAACTGCTCATGGGCTTTGACTGTAGACACCACTGCTCTCCATTCAGACCTTAGACCATTTAAGAATGTAACCTTCTGCTCGATAAGCTTCCTTTCGATGTCATGTTTGATCATCTTGCTGAGAAGATGATTGAAGCGATCGAACGTCTGGGTCACTGTTTCTTCGGCTCCTTGCCTGAATTCTCCAAACTCAGATAAGAGCAAGGTTTGGATAGAATGTTCCAGATCCTCGTCTGTAGAGTACAGTTCACGAAGTCTATCCCAATCTTCCTTTGCCGTCGTGAAGGAGCTGACCAACCTGAAAGTGTCGGATTGAAGGGCAAATCTAATCAATCTTAACGCCTTGATATTGCACTGGAATTTATCCTTTTCATCTTGTGAAATATCTTTGACATCCTTCAGCAGATCATTGTACTCCTTTTGAGTTTTAACAATTCTTGACGTTGCAGAATGAGAAAAAGGTCCATTAATGATTGCTTCCCATATGAGGTATCCATTATCCTCAGATCCTATGACGTAGTCTTCAAAGTGATGCGCCCAGACTTCATAATCATGGGTATATAGAATTGGAATCTTCGTCGTCGAACCGATGCTGTTGGAAATATTGATAGGATTTGATTGCGATTCGTCCATTATGATCGAAAAACCTGTTAAAAGATCAGACTTGTAATAACTCAGATTAGGGCAAAACAATAAATATCAAGATACGTCAATAATGAGATGACGGCTCAATAAATATTATTAATTGCGGAAAAACCCTAATTGTAACCTTTTCACAGAAAAGATGTGTATCGATTACACAGCCTCCTGCTCTGATACCAATTGATGAGATTAAAACTTTAATCTATGAAGATCGATTAGATCTTAAACAGGTAATTAATTATAAAAACAGCAAGAACACGAAAATAAGAACAAGGCAAGAGTGAATCAATCGTGTCGAATGATTAAAACAAAATCCTCAGAAGAGCTCGATTAAGAACATCAACTGTAGAGGATTAGTAGGTTACAAGAACGATCAAAGAAATCTGTAATACTATCGTTACGCTCTAGACTTATCGTTTCAATCGTTAACCTAATATGCATGCGAGCATATACTTATATAATAAACAAAAAGGGCTCTCGGTTGGACAGGCCCAAACCGGAATACAAACTAAATAAATAAACAGCCGAGCCCAAATGACGCAATCTTTAACAAAACTTCAGCCCAACACCTTGTTGGGTAGGTATTCGTAGGAACGGTAGTAGGTACAGTGGCCACGTTTACTGAAACCAGTTGTTTCTTTATGGATTCTTGGGAAGACCCACCCTTCCCTTTATTCCATACTCTCTTCCTGTTGTTGTTGTTGTTGTTGTTTCCCTTATGTGGTTCTGGTGCAGAAACGGTTGAGTTCTGATGACCTCCGTAGTCAACAAGAGATTGTGCCAGTTCTTTAGCACTTTCAAAGGTGTCAGGTTTGGAAGCTAACACGCTTGACCGTATTTGGGGCGTCAGTCCCCAGATGTACCTCTCTATTTTCTTGCTCTCGGGAGCAATCATATATGGGCAAAGGATTGCCAGATCGCAGAATCGGTTGGTGTAAGTTTCTATGTCAGTACCAACCATTCCAAGAGTCCAGAGTTCGTTTTCAAGCTTTTGAATCTCTCCTCGTGGACAATATTCTCTCATCAGCATGATTTTTAAGCTTTCCCAGCTTATGGAATTTGCCACTATCAGAGTAAGTACCTTAACATGGCCATTCCACCATGTTAGAGCTCTGTCAGTAAGTGTGAAGGTGGCAAACTTAACTTTGCTATGTTCGGGACAGGAGCAGATTTCGAAGACTGACTCTGTCCTTTCAATCCACTGCCTCAATATCATCACACCACCGGTTCCATTAAACATCCGGGGTTTGGCATTCGTAAAGTCTTTATATGTGCACTCCTGGGGTTGCCCATGACTCTCGCCATGGTTGGAAGGAGGCGTGCCAATCCCCGAACCTGTAGTAATAGGGGTATTGATTTGCGACATGGCAGCCGCCACAGCTACTGTGACTGCTGCTTGGAACATGGCAGCATCAAATTGAGGAGGTGGAGGTGGTGGCGGTATAGGTGTTTCCCCACTGTTGTTTCGTCTCGGGTTCCTACGTGGAGGCATCCTTCAACTATAGGTTGAAAAGATAAAGATAAGAATTCCATGGCATAGAAAATGTATGTGTCTCATGAACTAAATTACTATAGTTCAACAACAGATGATAGTATGACTCTTAACATAGAAGAATGAAAGTTATTTGTAAGACTGAAAATATGAAGCAAACATTTGGTTTCTCGATGAATTTTCAAGGATTTAACGAAATACTCAACGTAGTAATAATAGTGCCACTTATATTAATATAATAGTTGATACAACGATTATGAAAATTTGACCCCTATAAGGGTCTCCGGTTACAAAGTTTAAGAAATTTAAAGACTTTTAGCCGAGGTCCTAACTTATAACAAAATTTGAGATTTTGACAAGCACTACTTGCGACGTAGGTTGCGCTTGGAGCTTGACTCCGCATCCAATTTCTTTGACTCCATTAGACGCCTATCCAAGGCGGCTTGCCGTTCCCTCAATTCGGCGAGGGCTGCAATCATTTGCGCTTGGAATGCCTCGGTTTGGAGTTGAGCATTGTCTTGCATTCTGTCCAGCCTACGGATGTCGGAAGTGTGAACCTATGCTTCCACGTTGACATCCCGAATCCGGCTAGCTTGAACTCCGGATTGATAGGACTGATTGGCTAGTTTGCCCACCATTACTGGGAGTGCCCGATCAACCGAACCTCCACCACGGACATCGTAGAAGTCCCGTCACATGCCGTAGGAAGGGCGTAGGTTTTGTTGTTGGCTCCAATGGTGGAGGTGACTTCCCCAGACGGGAGTCGATCCTTGAAAGTTCCTTACGAAGACGGGAGGTTGTACGGGTGGTGGGTTGATCACTTCCGGCTCTGAGTCGGTACCTGAGTCATCATCCACGTCTATGGGTTCCTCATCCTCCTCAGGATCATCTTCAACCCATCCTCGATTGCCTTGGTTGGGAAAGTAGGGGTCGCCGGGGTGGTGAAATCCAACCATTTGACTGTACGAGAAATAAGGTTATAAGAATTGAATAAAGTTGAAACATGCAAGATTAAACATGTAAGTTAAACTAGTTTATGTAGCAAATAATCCTATAGTATTTAAATTCTTGTGTTTGATCCTCGTGATGTTTTTGGTAAGTTTTGACTTGTTGCTTACTACGAGCATTCCTTGATATACATTGGTCCGATCTCGGGCAAATATAGTTGATCACGCTATATTTGTCCCAAATCTGATTACATATATCGAGTTTTAATCATAGTGTCAACTTGTCTAAATACTTGTTGTATAGTTAAATATCATGAAAATAATTTGTTGTATGCATGTATTTGTACTTAAATGAACTACAATCTAAGTTAAACATAACGCTGCTTAAGCATAAAACAAAAGAAAATTGTTTTGTCAGAGAGTATTAGTCCCTTAAGCATTTATAGTTTGTATATCTTATGTGGTTCGATATACTTAGTTCACTATAAACATTGCTCTGATACCAATCTGCCACACCCCCAAACGTGAACGGCGGAAACGTTCGGGGGCGGATGACTTCATGTGGTAACGTAACAAATGAATACATAGTAAAGAAAGCAATACAACCATCATATATATAATTGAAAGTTTACATTTGTCAAAAGTTACATGTTCAAAACCAATTATAATATGATGTCAAAATATGAAATTAAACAGGCGCCGCAGCGTCCCTTCTTCAAAAGCATACTGTTACCTGTAATTACTGAATCCCTGGGACATACAAGTAATTTTAAAATAGTAGATCAACATTTAAGCTGGTGAGTTTCATAAGTATTAAATGACAATGTTTGTATGAAATGAAATGTTTTGTCCTTGTTTGTTTGTTTCTAGAAAATCCTATATTTTCTACTAGTATAAAGGTAGCCTTCTCTCAAGACCAATGTTTGTTTCTAAAAATGTATGTAAGTATAAATTTTCCAATACTTCTGAAAAACCCCGTAAATCAATATGTTTTCAATACTCCATGTGAGTTTTATAACCATGCTATTGACTAGAAATGCCTATATACAACGTTCTTCAGGCGTTGGAATGTTCTGATGTTTGTCACCCCAAATGGTGGACTATAGCTAACAGTCAGGGCGCGGGTTGTCAAGCCCGTATAGATCTATACACAAACACCATGCTCCCCCTCCAAGGGATTCTGGTATATAATACAGGACTTGAAATGCGTACTCGAACGTACGTGAAGTTAATGTCTCACAAAATTTAGTATAAAACTGATTTACGTATGAAAATGTTCATTTGTTCATGTATGTGAAAGTAAACTTCTTGAAATAGTGTTTCTAGTATGTAAGAGTTCGAAATGTTCTCGTAAAACTATACCTATTATAGTTTTCTAAAAGTGTGTCTCGTTTGTATAGAAATCCCTAGTAAGAATGCTCACTTGCTATGAAAAACTTATAATTTATATAGTACCAATATGAACATATATACATATATAACCACATTTTTCATTTCCAAAAATATGATGTTATCGTGATATATTTTGCATACGAAAGTTTCCTTATAATAGTTATAAATCACATATGATTCCATTGATAAAATGTATAGTGAAACTTTATATATATATAACAAATGATAATAATCGTGTGTTTTACTTGTATTCCCCCCTTAAAAGCATATAAAAGTATTTATAAAACATTTAAAAGTGTGGATTATAAGGGAATGAACTCACTTGAAAGTTTGCAGAAAGCGAGATGGAAACCGGGCAGAATTTCTTCCCGGGAAACGGATTTTTTCTCGGGATTCTCGGGAATCTCGAGAGTAAAAATGACCTTCGGGACTTGAGCAAAATGACCGGGGCTTCGGGTTAGCACGGGCACGGAAAACGAGGCAAGAACGTAAGAGAAAGGAGAGAATTGGAGCCCTTTCTTCGGAACCCTCGCATCCCTTTTATAGGGGCTGGGAACCGCCTCGGTACGCGGGGCGTACGAGGGTACGTAGTGCGTACGCGTACGTCACGCATGACCGAATCCTCGACTGCCTCGGACTGCGGATAGGACAGGGGCTAGCTTCGCATAGGCCGAGAAGTGGACGATCCGAGGCCTAGGCCTTGAGTACGCGGGGCGTACGAGCTTACGCAGGGCGTAACTCGGCCCTATTTGCTGACTCGCCTTCGGATAATACCAAGGCTTTAATAATTAAATTTATATTTTATTTAATTAATAAAATTCTAAAATTCATATCTTCTTCATACGAATTCCGTTTTCTATGTTCTTTATATCCACGCGTAGGTGAGACTACGCTCTACAACTTTCGTTTAGATTCCGTCGGCAAATTTCGAAATTATTTTTATTATTTATTTTTTTAAAATGTCATGTTTAAGAGAATTTCGTTGGAAATTCATAACTTCTTTATCTGACGTCAGTTTTTGCCAGACTTTTTACCACTGAAATACCATTGTCGAGACCTTCGATTCTCGTTTAGGTCATTCCGGCCAAAAGTCGCTCGATCTCCGATTCGAGTTTTTAGTTGTCTGCTGCTAAGCCGAACTTGGAAAAATCATAACTTCAATATACGAAGCCGGATTTGGGCGTTCTTTTTACGTACGATCACAGTTTAATGACATTAAACATAGTAGGTAATTAAATAGAAACTTTTTGGACATTTTATTATCAAAGTTAATTTCATTAACTCAAAAGTGGTTACAATACTTGACTTTTTAGGTCAATACAAAGAGTTGAAATATCGGGTTGTCACAGATAGGGTTTGTGTTGGAATCTTCGTGTGACATGATGATTTTGCGAAAAACCTTTTCAAGATCAAACTTGTAAACAAAGTTAGGGTAAAATCGAAATCCAAGAACTACGTCAACAACAAAATGACAACTTCTAATAGAGATCAATATTAGCGGAAAACCCTGAAACCTTCTTCGACAGAAGAGATACATATAGATTACACAGTCTCCTGTCCTGAAAAAGTTTTGGGTTGTTACATCATCCCCCCGTGAGAGGGAATTTCGTCCCGAAATTCGGATTCTAAGTGGATGGTTAAGGATAAGGAAGAGTGATGGTTACTTTGGTTCCATTCATTCATTGCGTTCTTTTAATGAATTTAGATCCTCGCTGGTTGTTTCAGTGCGTTGTTCTGATCTGTTATGGGCGTGTAGGTTTAGCTTCCTCAACTATATTCATCCACTGGTAGGATGCCCATTTGTAGATCCGAGTAGTTTTTGTCCTGAAGTTCATGGTAGGACTCATACTTGGTCCATCTACCATTGTCTCAGGTACACAAGTCGTATATAATTAAGATTGGTAAGACGGTTGGATGGGTGACTCTGCCCCAGGTCCACGACCAGACAAGGAACAAGAGATAGGGTGGAAACACACATCCTAAGTCCGTAGAACCTTAATTATATACCACCCTCGCATGCACATTTAACATCGATAGGCTAACCGTATTTGTCCCTAGTCTCTATGCTTGAAATTGACTTGCTGCGCGAGTGCTGTTTCAAAAAGGGTCTGCTGAGGGTGCTTATGGAAGGTTATGGGTAGATACCGTACTCCTCGCATGAGTATTTTCGGGGGGTTTGAAGCAAGATGAAATTTCGAGGTTTGCATCTAGTTTGCCGTTATGAGTGATGAGAGTTTTGTTATTCGGTCGGTTTAAGGCAAAGGGTCTCCTCGGTGACATGTGGGTTTGGTATAACGAAGACTCAATCAGACTAAGCGAGATGACATCGTAGGATTGTGTGTTAAGTTAGTTCGGAAGGAGTGTTTTGTTATAGCGTCAATGTATCTGTGTGTGAATGTTTCTAGTGTTTTCTGTGCCGACCTTGTTATCACTACTGCGAATGTTTTGTACTAAATTAAGTGTACTAACCGAGAAATTGTTCCAGTGAATGATACTTGATATTATGGTTTCTATCCAGTCCCTCTATAATCGTTGGGTGTCTACAAGTCATATATAATTAAGATGGATAAGACGGTCGACTGAGTGACTCTGCCCTAAATCCACAACCAGACAAGGAACAGGAAATAAGGCGGAATCACGCACTCAACGTCTATTGGTCCTTAATTATATATGGACCTACTGTTTACACCAAGTCGGTATATCCTACCGGAAAAGAGTATTTAGTTCTACATAACTTATGTGCTTTGTTTAGACGAGGAAGAAAATATTATAGTTAGAAATTAGTTGTGAGACGGTTTCCTTGAAAATGTAGGTTTGGGAAATGATTCGAGTTGGAAGACGTACCACTGTTCTCAGGGGTTTCTGGGGTAGACTCTCCTATAGTGATCATTAGCCTTCTTCCTTCGTCACCAGGGTTCCTGGCCACTAAACAATCTCTCCTGTAGTGTCCTGTTTCACCACATCCGTGGCAGGTTTGACTTACTTCCTCAAATGGGAACTGAGAGATTGGTCGCGACGGTGCCCTACAGAAGCGGATGGTGTGTCCTATTTTGAGGAAGTTCTTGCAATACAACTTCTGACACCTTTCGATATGATGGAAGTTGCACTTATTGCATTTAGGAAGGGTTCTAGCATAGCGATTGTCGGGTGCTGGGGTGGTTGGTGCTGTAGCAGCATGGGTTGCACCTGTCTTTTGTCCCTTTGCGGGTTCTTGTGTTGATTGTCTCTTTTTTTTGCTCTCGGGCCTTTGATTATCATCACTTCCTTTCGTTGACTCCTGAACCGGGTCCATTATGCCTTGGTGGATCCCATAGTCCACCAATGTTCGGGTCAGGCGTTTGGCACTATCAAACGTAAGAGGTTTTGCTGCTATTACGTTTCCTTGGATTGGAGAATGTAGTCCCCAAATATATCTCTCTACCTTCTTACTTTCCGGGGTAACCATCCTAGGGCATAGTGCAGCTAAATTGCCGAATCTATCGGTGTAGGCATCTATGTCTGAGCCTGCCATGGTGAGATTCCACAACTCATGCTCTAGTTTCTATATTTCGCCCCTTGGGCAGTACTCTTCCAACATCATCTCCTTTAGATTTTCCCACCCCATTGTGTTTTTTATTGGAAGAGTCAATGACTTGAGATGGTTATTCCACCATGTAAGGGCTCTGTCAGAGAAGGTGCATGCAACAAACTTCACTTTGCTTCCTTCTGAGCATACGCATAACTCAAAAATCAACTATGTCTTCTCGAACCACCACATCAGGGCGATGACTCCCCCACTTCCATTGAAGGATTTGGGTCCACAGATCATGAAGTCTTTATATGAGCACTCCCTTGTGCGTACGTGGTTAGTGTTGCTGGTACCACTACCCGATCCACTGGTACCACTTGCGTTAATTTAAGTCATGACAGCTGCCACTGTGGCTGTTACTGCCGCCTAGAATAATCGGGTCATACTGAGGAGGTGGTGGCGGTGGTGCGTTGTTCTTGTTTTTGTTCGACTTCTTTGGTGGCATCCTTCTACCTTAAGGTTAAAAGACGAAATGAGGGTAAGTCCTTAGTGGTTACAAATCGAGTGTATTCTGAATCGAAGTGATCTAAGTTCTGAGTGTTTCATGTTCTAATGTTTGAAGCAATTCATAACAGAGGTCTATGCTACATAGACTTGTGAATTTGATAGTTACTACCCTCTTAATGAAGTTATGGAATCCGGTTTACCGTTACTTAGCTAATACGATAAAGCCCATAAGCCTAACACATAGTGTGAGTAGTGTAATCACTAACTCACTAGATCATATTAGTCAGTTAATTATTAGTTTGACGTATATGGTGGCTTACCACCTTGCGCGCCTCGGGAGGGGTTTTTGTTCTAGTTATGATGGTACTAAATTCGGCTATGAGGGTTTGTTGTTTCTGGGCTTTCTTATGGTTCTCCTATTCACTGTAGATCATGCTTCGGGTTTTACCACAGATCTCCATCACTTCCTGATGGAAGATTTGCATCCTCATATGATTCCTTCTAGGAACCCTCTTTATGAATCCTCTCTAGTTCCTCCTTGATTCCTCTGTTGGTGATTGTAGTGGAGTGGCTATTTCTATCTAGGTTGTTCGTGCGAGAATGGTGATGTCTAAAGAATCCTATGAGATTAAGTAAAACTTTTCTTCTTATAGTTATTGATGATCCAGACTGGGTCCTCCTATAGTCAAGCAGTGCATGCAAGCTGTATATAACCAAGATCAAATAGACATTCGAATAGGTGATCCTACTCCAAAACCACAACCAAACAAGGAACATGTAGTAGAGCGAAGATCACCAATTCTAAGTCTATAAGATCCCAATTATTTATAACCCTGGAAGCATGCACTTCGCAACTATAGACCTGCCAGTAAAGTTCTTTTAGTTCTCATTTAAGTTGGTTATAGTGCCTAAAATACTCCTATAGTATTTTATCTTTATGTTTTGTTATAAGGATACTTTTGTATATGGAGTTAGGTAAGTTTTAGACTCGCTGCAACACCACCATCACTCCCAAACACATGTTGGTCATATCTTAAATAAATATAGTTGATCAGGTTATATTTATTTCAGATATGATTAGATAACTGCTTAGGTTTGACTGTAGTGTCCAACATCTAAATACTTTTGTTTGTTTTGTTCTTACTTGTTCTTATTGTGATACTTGTTCTTAGTATGTATGCTTATTAGTATACTTATCATAAAATACTTATATTTTAAAAGTATACTTTTAGTCAGAGCACTCCGGCCCCATTGTATTTATAGTTATATAACTTTTCTGGTTGATATACTAAGTTCACTATAAACAATGCTCTGATACCAATCTGTCACACCCCCACACCGAAACGGGGGAAACGTTCGGGGGTGGAGGACGTCATGTGTAGTATCACAACAATTGAATAATAGTAATCAAAGCAACAACAACCATTATATTAATAGTATAATGTTTACATTGTATTTGAATCGTACACGATTAACGCCAAAAGTAAATAACAAGTAAAGACTTGAAACTACTACGCTCCATCTTCTTGAACCCGGTGCGTGTACCTGTCTACTAATGTCCTGAGAATACAAGTAGGTTTTGAAAGAGTGTCAACATAAAAGATGGTGAGTTCATAAGCGTTTTGTTTTGGAAAACTGTTTCGTGTTCTTTCGAAAAGTGCTTTATGTTTCTCCGGAAAAACTTACATTTTCTAATGTAATAAATGTTAAGTAAAAATGATTCTTACTAGTTCTTCCTGCGAGTATTTAGTGTATACAAATCATATACAATCCAGATCGAACAAACAATCGATTGTGTGGTTCTGCCCCAAGCCCGCAACCAAACAAGGAATAGGGAATGAGGCGGAGGCCACACATTCCACTGGTTGTCGGACCCTCATGTACATAATCCTGAAGTATTCACTAGATACCTACAAAGTTAACTGTATTGGTCCTTTGATATCTGTTGAAAGTGTTCCTCAAGAAAATCCAATATTTTCTTATGTAAAGTATGATTAACCCATTCCTTCTATGACTTCTTAGCTCATAGTAGTTACGTATAAACCGATATCGGATAGACAGTTAATTGTGTGGATCCGCCCTAAACCCACAACCAAACAAGGAACAGGGAATGAGGCGGAACCCACACATTCCACAGTCTATCAGATATTCTTCATACGTAACCTTGATGCATAAACTAAGGAGTCATGGAATTAATAATGAATATTCGTTAGTTGAATAATGAACCATTCGTTTGTAGAGTACTGATGTTTATCCTGGAAAATCCTATATTTTCCATAAGTGTACGTTATTGAATTATCTGTTCCAAATTGTAGAGTACAAGTATCTATCATACTTATGTCGTTTAAGTATTGTTCTGTTTGAAAACCTTTGTATGAAAACCTTTGTACGAAAACCATGGCTACCACCAGTAATGTATAGTATTCTTATTACATAAATAAGACTAGTTGAAAACGTAATGTCCTGTGTCCTAAAAGTGTTGTTAATACCCTCCTGTGATCACTCAGTACATACGAGTTATAGAAATCTAGATCGAACAAACAGTCGATTGGGTGATTTTTCCCTAAGCCCACAACCAAACAAGGAATAGGAAATGAGGCGGAGATCACACATCCCACTGCAAGTCGGATGTTAATTTCATATTACCCTAATGTACATACTAAGTCATCACATAGTTACTAACCCTGTTGACTGTTTGTTAAGTACATTATTTCGTGGACGAGTCGTTGTTTCACTTGCGGATTCTTATAACCATACTGATTGACAAATACCAAAACGACGTATTTCGGACATCGAAAATTGAACAAACGTTTGTCACCCCCGTATAGATCTATACACAAACTCACGCTCTCCCTCTTGGAGACTCTGGTTACAAGGCGTCTCACACTGTAGTTCTCTCAACGAATCCACGAATAATACTAAGAAAACCCTTTTTTGTTATTAACATGAAATCTTATAAAATTATATCTTTTATTTTATAATTCATAAGTTTGTTTCCTTTGTTCTGAAAACTGAATTTACGACGTTTATATCTTAACATGTTTATAAAGCTTACCATAAATCTAGTAGTAAGTATGTTCATCATGTTTAGTAAGTTCTATGTTTAATGTATACTAATGATATGAAAATATAATAAACCAAATTATATTTTTAAACACAAGATTACTTGTGCTTTTACTTGTATTCCCCCCTGAAAACATTAAAAATTCGGAATATATAGGGGTATGAACTCACCATTAGTTGTGTGCACGGGTCGAATCAATGAACTGGAAACGAAGACCCTCGAGTTGTTGTATGTGGCACTTAACGGTATCCTAATAACAATTAAATATATATATATATATATATATATATATATATATATATATATATATATATATATATATATATATATATATATATATATATATATATATATATATATATATGTATCTAAATTAGCGATTTCATTAAATAAAGTGTTGGAAAAACACTTGTTTTCGGTTAAGGAATGTTACCAGGACTTGATTGAATCGAGGAAAGCGGGTTTTTAGCCTGATGTACCACTTAAGGAGTGTGTACAGCCGTGAAAGGGAGTGTATGGACGTGAACTGTGTACGCCCATAGACTGCCCTGAAGGGCGCACGACCTTTAAAGGTGTACGACCGTGGATGAGTGTACGGTCAACAAGCTTGAAGGTGTATGACAATACACTCAAGAACAAGAGTGCTGGAATCGGTGAATACGTGTCCTAGATGTTCCAAAATGAATCCCTAATGGTGTTTTTCGATGTTTTACGGAAGAATAAAGGTGTTTTTGGGGTGTTCGGTCAGGGGTTCTAGAGAGAGAATGAGAAAGTTTTCGGTCAAGAGTGTTCAAATGAGGGTGTGGGTCCCGTATTTATAGGTTGGGGGTATGGTCAGTGATGGGGTCCACCTAGCACCAATCGTAAGCTGGTGTGCGGCCGTACACGGGTGTGCGGCCGTACACGGGTGTGCGGTCGTACACGGGTGTGCGGTCGTTCACTGGTGTGCGGCCCTACACTCACTTAGGCAAAAAACTGTTAGATTTTCGAGACATTTCGGGTTTTTCGCGCGATTTTGGTTCCGAATCGTATATAATTTTAATTATATAATTCGTAATAATTTTTCCAAACCAAGGAATTTGACGGAAATCCAATAAAATTCAAATTTTATTAACGGAAATTGGTTAAAGATAATGAAAAAAGTTTCGGGTTGTCACAACTATATAGAGGGAGATTGATCTGAAGATGGAGAAGAAGAGGAAGCCAAATTATGTGCAAAGTGCAAAGGGTTCAGGTAAGAGGCCAAAGGTTGTTGATACGAGATCGAAGGGCCAGCAGGGTCGGAGCCGTTGTGGCAAGTGCGACAGAACGCACGATGGGGCGTGCAGGGTGGGTGGTTATGGCTGCTTCAATTGCGGCCGGATAGGTCATATCAGCAAAGATTATACTACTGCTACCATCACCACCCCGATATCTAATCTGATTTGCTTTCATTGCAATCATAGGGGCCACAAGAAGGACCATTTCCCGAGTTTAACTTCTGCAGGACAGGTGTCAGCACCCGCTCCTACAACTCTAAGGATTACTGACCGTCGCCGGCGCAAGGTGGATGCACCTATGGCGAAGATCAGGGCTTTTCAGATGACAGTTGAGGAGGCTCGTGCAGCTCCTGACGTGGTGACGGGTATGTATCTTCTCCTTATCTGTTTATTTATATTGAATTTTTTGCTTATATTTATTTGTTTTATTTAAGGATCGTTCCTCGTGAACGGTATTTCTGAATTGGTATTGTTTGATTCGGGGGCTACCCAATACTTTGTGTCGCTTGTGCTTAGCAAGAGGTTTGTTGGAGCTATGGGGGATCTGGATTGTCCTTTAGATGTTGAGATTGGAGATGATCGATATGTTCGGGTAGCGAGGGTTCATCAGGGTTGTATTCTCCAGTTATTTAGCGAGTAGTATCTGGTCGATTTGGTCCCCATTCCATTACGTGGGAACAAGGTTATTATGGACATAGATTGGATGAGCCCTAATGGGGCAGTGATCGATTGTGAGAAGTAGTTAGTTCGGATTCGAACCCCAAGTGGGGGAGAGTTAGTGGCTCAGCGAGAGAGAGCTTAGGGTGGGCTGATTTTGTGTTCAACAGCTAGGGCCACACGCTATATTCATCATGATTGTTCTAGATGTGTTTTTGGAGGATTTTCCTGGGGTGCCTCCGAAGAAGCAGGTTGAGTTCAGGATTGATATGGTTCTGGTGCCTCAGAAGAGTGTTTATTCCCTGAAGAAAAATGAGTGAAATTATTAGTTTATATAACCCCCATACATCAGAAACGGACTTGGGCAGAATAAAATTTTTGTCACACAGCGGTCTACTCGTCGAGTGCATCTTATGGACTCGCCGAGTCCATGTGAAAATTCACGATTCTTCTGCCATTTACGCTTCAACTCGGCGAGTCTACATACTTACTCGACGAGTCGCTCATTCTTCTTACTTTTGAGCTGAAGATTTGATGACATATGATATGGGCATTGGTTCTATTCTTTGAAGATCATTTTCCGAGCATTTCCAAGAGTTTTCCCTTATATTTGGAGCTTTTATAAAGACTGTACCACACGAGATGTTTAACACCCAAGCCATGGATGAGCTGTTCCCATGCCAGAGTCATCTGAAGATGGAGCTCAAAAGAAGAAAGATCACCCTCACAACTACTATCCCAGGGGAGTTTGTTCCAATTCCCTCTTTATTTTTATGTTTTCTTATTCATGCATAATATGCAACGGGGACATTGCATAAATTAAGTGTGGGGTAGGGGGTTGGTTATACTAGTTAAAATTTTAGTTAATTTTTGATAATTTTTGAAATTTTTGCATTAAAATTGCTAGGGCTAAATTAGGAAATTTTGGTAAAGCAATTAGGGATCATGCTAGTATTATATTTGATGATTGCATGAAAACCCAAATGTTTAGTTGAGCCTATATACGTTCTAGTGCATTTGTGGCTTCCTTATTCCAGTGAAATCATGAGACAAAAACACGACCTCGCTTAGTTCGAGGGATGTAATATGTTTAGCATCGTGTACCAGAAATGTATCCAGGAAAATTATTATCGCTAACCAATAAGGGTTGAAGTTGAGCGCCCCTGCTTAAGCATGTAGGGTTTTGAGTGAAAAAAGTGAGTTACATGTTAAAAAAAAGTGAGAGAATTACAAGAAAAGTTTGAAGAATTTTTGGAGCATCAAAGTTAAGTATGAAGTTCAAAGATCAAAGTTCTGAAAAAAAAGTTGAAGATACCAAAAATCAAACAACAAGGTGGTGAATTCAAAGAAATTAAAGATCAAATGTCAAAGAAGTGAAGAATTCTAAAAGAGCTGCATAGTGGTATCATAAATTGTAATTGTCTAGATTATGTATGCTTGGGTTGCTCAACCAAAAATACCTTGAGGTTAAGAGGTTTTCTGAGGATGGATTCGGAGGGATGCATAAAATGAGCATTGTTCGGAAAAAGTGGGCGAATGTTTATGAGGATTGTGAGTATTTGGAGTATGGGGGGTTATTAGGAAAATTTTAGACACAAATGCATGCGTTGCGGTCTTGGCATAATGGCTGGGTTGGATTGGAGTTATTAATGTGATTTTAATATGTTTAAAATTCAGTTTTGCTTGGGGGCAAGCAAAAGTCAAGTGTGGGGTATTTTGATATGTGCATAATTAGTTAATTATTTAACGTATATTCTTAGTTATTTTTGATTGATTATGAGAATAATGTGGACAAAAGGTGCTTAAAATGTTGTGAATTGTGTTTTCAGTCCAAAAGATATGTTTAGAGGCAAAAAGGAGAAAAGGAAAGCAAGTGAAGATAAAAGAGTGAAAGAAGGAGTCCTACTCGGCGAGTGGATCGACCCTACTCGGCGAGTACATGACGATGTGCCAGAAGATAAATACGACTGCTAATTCAAGACGGATAAGTATTGACCTACTCGGCGAGTTGATTCTGTTACTCGCCGAGTACCCTCTGTTTGAGGATATCTATAAAAGACGAATCCTTATTCCATGAGAAGGCATTCCTGGCGATTTATGAAGGATCAGCTGCGACTAAAAGGTTCATAAGGCGCTAAGGAACCCTAGGCTTCAAGAGTTGGAAGAATTCAAGCAATTAGGTTGATTCTACCACTTAGACTTAGGAATTAAACATGTTTGCTTTCATAAACTTTGTTTTTATGCTTGTTTCTACTGCAACTATGAGCTAAACTCGTTTTTGTTTCTGTTTGGGGAATACCAAAGAACTCCTATGGTTTAATTATTGATTTTTGCTTAATTGTCTATTGGTGATTTATTAAATTAAGTTTGTTAAAGAACCTTATGTATTAATCACTACTGTTTTCTGTTAATTGGAAGGCAATTAGGTTGCATGAACATCACTTAATTGTTAACCTCATATGTCTATGTGAATGCTAAAATATATGCTTAGAAGTAATGATTATGAAACTAAGATTAATAAGAAAATAGGAAGATTAATGTGTGAGCTTGTTTGAGAAACCATCAACAAGAGGTTAATTGAATTAATAACTTAATTGACCATTACAAATCTTATTTAATCCAAATAATTAATCTAGGGAATTAATTAGTTTAAACACTTGATCAATGCTTAAATTAGTTAATTGTCTAAGGGTTAGGAGTAATGAACATGAACCTAACTATTATCATTGGTAACCAATAGCAATTAATCCACCTTAACTTAAATAACCATAGGAGTGAATTGGTTGAACCTAAATAGAAACATCTTTATCAAATTTGGTGAATAGTTGTTGCTTTAGTTAATTAGTTAATTTAGTTTGTTTAAGTTTCTAGTCTTGCAAAACTAGAGAAAAACCCTTTACTTTTTGTTATTTGTTTTATTTAGATAATATTAGCATTTATTTTAATTGTTTACCGTTCCCTGTGTTCGATACCCTACTTGCTTGAACTATATTACTAATCGATAGGTACACTGCCTTTCGTGTGTTTATTTTGTGTCTGAGTTAGTAGGATTAAAACTAGTTGGTTTTACACACATCAAGTTTTTGGCGCCGTTGCCGGGGAACGGTTCGAATTGTTAATTTTATTCGCTAATTGTTATCGGTTTTATTTTATTGATTATTTTTTTATTTAGTTTAATTTTTATCTTTATTTTTATTTATTATGTATTTTCCAAATCTCGATGCTTTTGATGCTTTTCTTGAGGAAGTAGTGCAGGAAGATGAGGACTATGACTCAGATGATGATTTGAAGAAATTTGGAAGAAGGTTAGATAACTTCTTGTCTAACGAACAAGAACAATCCGAGTCACAAGAGCTAGATTTACAAGATGATGAATTTAATCCAGAAAAAGATTTGGAGGAGCTGGAAAGATTGCTAGCAGAGAGGTCAGAAGAAGAACAAGAACAAGCTGAATTGCAGGAACCAAGCTGTGGTTTGACCATTACCACGACATGGTCCCCTGTTCTTCCGGTTTGTGTTTCGAAGCATGGGGTGACGATTCCAACTTTGGAGAAAGTTCTGAAGCGCGATCCATTTCTGATTAGTACCCAACCGGTCCCAACCCTTGTCATAATTCTTAGGTTTTATATATTCAAGCTTGTTTGGCATATTTTAGAAGAAAAGAGCCAAATTTTACAAATTGGTCCAAAGAAAATATTTAATGCAATGGATGGATGGGCATTGATTTTATTAGAAGTTTATTAAGTTGGGAGTCCAGCTAAAGACTCTCACAAAAAGAAGCGCTTGCGGGAGGCAACCCGTCATTAGAGTTTGCTTTTCTTTTTCTTTATAAACTTCTAGTGTTTAAGGATAATTTAGGATTTTTTTATTTTAATGTTTTTTTTATTACTTGGTTTTTGTTTTTGATCTTTTCAGTTTGAGTGTAAGGATGCATGTGAGGGTCTAGAGTCAAGGCTAAATGAAACGAGAAATCGAGTCTAGGCGAGAGAGGAAACGAAGTTTTGAGTCAAGATATGAGTCCAACTGATAGAAGGGTTAAAGAGTGTTTATTCCCTGAAGAAAAATGATGGAAATTATTAGTTTATATAACCCGCATACATCAGAAACGGACTTGGGCAGAATAAAATTTTTGTCACACAGCGGTCTACTCGTCGAGTGCATCTTATGGACTCGCCGAGTCCATGTGAAAATTCACGATTCTTCTGCCATTTACGCTTCAACTCGGCGAGTCTACATACTTACTCGACGAGTCGCTCATTCTTCTTACTTTTGAGCTGAAGATTTGATGACATATGATATGGGCATTGGTTCTATTCTTTGAAGATCATTTTCCGAGCATTTCCAAGAGTTTTCCCTTATATTTGAAGCTTTTATAAAGACTGTACCACACGAGATGTTTAACACCCAAGGCATGGATGAGTTGTTCCCATGCCAAAGTCATCTGAAGATGGAGCTCAAAAGAAGAAAGATCACCCTCACAACTACTATCCCAGGGGAGTTTGTTCCAATTCCCTCTTTATTTTTATGTTTTCTTATTCATGCATAATATGCAACGGGGACATTGCATAAATTAAGTGTGGGGTAGGGGGTTGGTTATACTAGTTAAAATTTTAGTTAATTTTTGATAATTTTTGAAATTTTTGCATTAAAATTGCTAGGGATAAATTAGGAAATTTTGGTAAAGCAATTAGGGATCATGCTAGTATTATATTTGATGATTGCATGAAAACCCAAATGTTTAGTTGAGCCTATATACGTTCTAGTGCATTTGTGGCTTCCTTATTCCAGTGAAATCATGAGACAAAAACACGACCTCGCTTAGTTCGAGGGATGTAATATGTTTAGCATCGTGTACCAGAAATGTATCCAGGAAAATTATTATCGCTAACCAATAAGGGTTGAAGTTGAGCGCCCCTGCTTAAGCATGTAGGGTTTTGAGTGAAAAAAGTGAGTTACATGTTAAAATAAAGTGAGAGAATTACAAGAAAAGTTTGAAGAATTTTTGGAGCATCAAAGTTAAGTATGAAGTTCAAAGATCAAAGTTCTGAAAAAAAAAAAAGTTGAAGATACCAAAAATCAAACAACAAGGTGGTGAATTCAAAGAAATTAAAGATCAAATGTCAAAGAAGTGAAGAATTCTAAAAGAGCTGCATAGTGGTATCATAAATTGTAATTGTCTAGATTATGTATGCTTGGGTTGCTCAACCAAAAATACCTTGAGGTTAAGAGGTTTTCTGAGGATGGATTCGGAGGGATGCATAAAATGAGCATTGTTCGGAAAAAGTGGGCGAATGTTTATGAGGATTGTGAGTATTTGGAGTATGGGGGGTTATTAGGAAAATTTTAGACACAAATGCATGCGTTGCGGTCTTGGCATAATGGCTGGGTTGGATTGGAGTTATTAATGTGATTTTAATATGTTTAAAATTCAGTTTTGCTTGGGGGCAAGCAAAAGTCAAGTGTGGGGTATTTTGATATGTGCATAATTAGTTAATTATTTAACGTATATTCTTAGTTATTTTTGATTGATTATGAGAATAATGTGGACAAAAGGTGCTTAAAATGTTGTGAATTGTGTTTTCAGTCCAAAAGATATGTTTAGAGGCAAAAAGGAGAAAAGGAAAGCAAGTGAAGATAAAAGAGTGAAAGAAGGAGTCCTACTCGGCGAGTGGATCGACCCTACTCGGCGAGTACATGACGATGTGCCAGAAGATAAATACGACTGCTAATTCAAGACGGATAAGTATTGACCTACTCGGCGAGTTGATTCTGTTACTCGCCGAGTACCCTCTGTTTGAGGATATCTATAAAAGACGAATCCTTATTCCATGAGAAGGCATTCCTGGCGATTTATGAAGGATCAGCTGCGACTAAAAGGTTCAGAAGGCGCTAAGGAACCCTATGCTTCAAGAGTTGGAAGAATTCAAGCAATTAGGTTAATTCTACCACTTAGACTTAGGAATTAAACATGTTTGCTTTCATAAACTTTGTTTTTATGCTTGTTTCTACTGCAACTATGAGCTAAACTCGTTTTTGTTTCTGTTTGGGGAATACCAAAGAACTCCTATGGTTTAATTATTGATTTTTGCTTAATTGTCTATTGGTGATTTATTAAATTAAGTTTGTTAAAGAACCTTATGTATTAATCACTACTGTTTTCTGTTAATTGGAAGGCAATTAGGTTGCATGAACATCACTTAATTGTTAACCTCATATGTCTATGTGAATGCTAAAATATATGCTTAGAAGTAATGATTATGAAACTAAGATTAATAAGAAAATAGGAAGATTAATGTGTGAGCTTGTTTGAGAAACCATCAACAAGAGGTTAATTGAATTAATAACTTAATTGACCATTACAAATCTTATTTAATCCAAATAATTAATCTAGGGAATTAATTAGTTTAAACACTTGATCAATGCTTAAATTAGTTAATTGTCTAAGGGTTAGGAGTAATGAACATGAACCTAACTATTATCATTGGTAACCAATAGCAATTAATCCACCTTAACTTAAATAACCATAGGAGTGAATTGGTTGAACCTAAATAGAAACATCTTTATCAAATTTGGTGAATAGTTGTTGCTTTAGTTAATTAGTTAATTTAGTTTGTTTAAGTTTCTAGTCTTGCAAAACTAGAGAAAAACCCTTTACTTTTTGTTATTTGTTTTATTTAGATAATATTAGCATTTATTTTAATTGTTTACCGTTCCCTGTGTTCGATACCCTACTTGCTTGAACTATATTACTAATCGATAGGTACACTGCCTTTCGTGTGTTTATTTTGTGTCTGAGTTAGTAGGATTAAAACTAGTTGGTTTTACACACATCAAGTTTTTGACTAGAGGAGTGAGCGTATTGTGGGTCAGGTGGCTTCCTTCGATTATGATAGTCGTGGGCTGTTGAATCGTCATTAGAGAGTATGGGTTCCATATTGGGGCGGTGTGCGTCAGGTTATGATGGAGGTGGCACACAAGTCTAGGTTCTCCATTCATCCGGGGGGGGGGGGGGGGGGGACGAATATGTATAGAGATCTTCGTCCTAAGTATTGGTGGCCAAGCATGAAGCGGGATGTGGCTTGGTATGTGGAGCAGTGCTTGAATTGCAGGAAAGTCAAGGTCGAACACCAGCGACCTCACAACAAGTTGCAACCGTTGGAGATTACCATATGGAAATGGGAGGAGATCACCATGGATTTCATCATGAAATTTCCCGGGACTGCGCGCAGAGTGGATTCGATTTGGGTCATCATGGATCGATTAATGAAGAGCATGCATTTTATCCCGATCCAGGAGCGTATCTCTACGAAGAAGTTGGCAGAGGTATACATCAGGGAGGTTGTGGCACGACATGGGGTGCTGATTTCCGTGGTTTCAGACAAGGATGTCAGGTTTACTTCCAGATTTTGGAAGAGGTTCCATGACAAATTGGGTACTCGTCTCTATTTCAACACAACCTTCCATCCGCAGACCGATAGTCAGAACAAGCGAACCATTCAGACTCTAGAGGATATGTTGCAGGCGTATGTTTTGGACTTTGGTGGAGTTGAGATACGTGCCTTCCGTTATCGGAATTTTCATTTAACAACAGTTATCATGCCAACATTGATCAACCTCCTTTTGAGATGATTTACGGAAGAAAATTTAGGACCCCGATATGTTGGGGTGAGGTCGGTCAACGGGTTATGTGGAGTACCAGGGTGGTACTCAATACTACCGAGTTGATCCAGTAGGTTCGGAGTAAACTATGACATCTCAGAGTCGGCAAAAAAGTTATGCCGACAAATGTCGATCAGACTTAGAGTTCCAGGTGGGGGATATGGTTCTCCTGAAGGTGTCACCTTGGAAAGGTGTCATCTAATTCATGAAGAGGGGTAAGCTGGGCCCCATGTATATCAGTCCTTTTAGGGTTTTAGACCGGGTGGACCGGGTTGCATATCACTTGGATATTCAAGATGAGCTCAATCAGATCAATAACATGTTCCATGTCTCTCAGTTGCGGAAGTGTTTAGTGGATGATTCCGCAGTGGTTCCATTGGATGATATTCAGGTGGATAATCGCCTGAACTATATTGAGAGACCGGTGGCAATTCTTGACCGAAAGACGAAAACCTTTAGGAACAAGGTTTTTGAGTTGGTGAAAGTTCAATGGCAACATCTTAAGGGTTCTAAATTGACTTGGGAGCTGGAATATGAGATGAAGGAGCTCTATCCAAAGTTATTTGGAGCAGCAGACTTCGAGGACGAAGTCTGATTCAAGTGGGGAGGAATTGTAACATTTGGATCATGTAAGTTTACCGTTTTACCCTTGGTAAACAAATTTCTTGCATTTTGGTACTCTATGAGTACTCTTGGCATACTAGCTAGACTATGATCGCGGGCATTGATCACGTACATTGGGCGTACGTGGGTGACGTTGGGTGTACATTAGCTTGGGACAAACCCTAATTTTTAGGGTTTGTGCCCTATTTAAGCTTCTCTAACCCACCTCTTGGACATTTTAGACCAACCTCCATATCTTCTAAACCCTAATATCTTCCTTTATCCTTTTTGTGGTGCTTTTGAGCTTTTGTAAAGAACTTTGGTGTGTTATGTGCATCTTGAGGTGGTAGAAGAAGTTTAAAGACTCGTTCTTTGGAGAGGAACTTAGAGATCCAGATTTAGCTTCTTCATTTCATGAATTTTGAGATATAAAGTCCATAACTTGCCAACTCCTTGTATAGATCTTCTTTTGGGCTTATTTATGGCCATTTTGGTCCCTTTTGGTTGGTCATTGTGAGCTAAGGTTGTTTCAGAAGCTTAACCTTCTAGATCTGGACATTTTAGGGGTCCCTTAAGCATAAAAATACAAACTTTATGGTGTATATGGACTCATGCATGTGTTTAGACCCTTGGTTAAGCTCTTTTAAGCTTTAGATCCCCGTTAAACCATGCATACACTTAAAGTTGCCAACTTTATGTGATAAATCATCTTTTAGGACAAAATCTAAGACTGTGGAGTAGGGGCTGAATGGATTAACTGCTTTTTGATATGGGGTGGCCAACTGGGGACGCTGGGCGTACAAGCTGGTATGTTGCGTGTACTAGCCCCAGAGCGTGTATGCTAAGCGTATGAGTTGAGTACGCCCAATGTACTTAGAAAGTGGGATTCAGTTTTGGGCTTCTCGGTTTTGGGCCATGTGTGGAGCTTTAGAGTTTAGGGCTTTGTTGGGTCATCAGATTTCTAGTGTGGACTCTTTTGGATGAAGACCCACAAAGGGGTTTGGGCCCAATTTAGAATATTGGGCCATAATTGGGCCTTGGCTGACTATTTTTGGAATTAGGCCTTTTTGAGTAATTGGTTTGGGCTTTGGCCTTGGGCCAAGTTAGAAAAAGGGTAAAATGGTCTTTTACCCTAGTTTGGACTCTTAGTATGAGTCGGGATCTAATTATTAATTGGATGTTATTTTATGATGATAAGGAGGGGATTTTCGGACACACATCTAGGGATTTATCTATGATATTTAGCAGTTTAAGGTGAGTCTTACTCACCGTGTTTAGCGGGTCAAAGGCACCAATGCCAACCCATGGTTTATTATGTGAGGGTTCTAGATGTCTGCATGACTCTTTCATGTGTATGTGTTCGTAAGATTAGTGGGCCGGGCCTGATGGATAATCTGTATGTTATTACTTGTTATACTTGTATGCTAGTATGCTGGGCAGGGCCCGTTGTGCAAGTTAGGGCGAGGCCCGTTATACTCAGTGGGTGGGGCCCATTATGCGAGTTAGGGCGGGGCCCATTACGCTCATCGGACGGGGCCTAATATATGTATGATATGTGTGGTATGTGGTATTTGGTGGAAACTCACTAAGCTTCGTGCTTACGGTTTACAGTTTATGTTTCACGTACTTCTGGTGCAAAGGGGATATACTCGGGGGATTGTAGTGCACACACGATATTGTTCTGCATTTTCATGGTAACTCTGATAACTTATGATGTTTCAAAACATTTGATCCTTTTGAGATTTATGATGATGTTGTGGGATATTGTTTTTATTAATTGAAAAATAAAATTTTTGGGTCTTATTTTTGGGACGTTACGCTATTCACAACTTTTTGGGAAGTCAACTGGGTATTTGAGAACTTGCTGGCAATTTTCTGAATTTGGGATAGTTTGGAATCCTTGACCGAAATGTTTTGAGTGTTGTCATGCTCATCCTAGCAGTGTTCCTGATTATGGACTTGGGGTATGCATGACGAGTGGATGATCGACATTTGACGTATGTCTCTAGAGCTTAGACTATTGGGCTTTCGATTTTAAGTAGTATATTGATGGGTTTGGCAAGTAGATCCAATTTTGGGAATTCGTGTTTAGGTGGTTTTAGCTATGAGTTGAGTCTTAGAGTTGGGAAGAGAAGTAGTTAATGCAGTTGAGTATTTCAAATGAATGGGTTGTTTTTTTGGAATCAATTGGGTTTCAGATGGCCTCCTAAGTTCGATATGGATACGTTGATTATATGGAGTGGTTAGCATGATCATATGGATTGTATTGGTGCTGTTAAAATTCTAATTAAGTCAGATTTCGAGGACGAAATCTAATTTAGGTGGGTGAGAGTTGTAGCACCCATTTTCAGAATGGATTAATCCAGGGCATTAAGGAGTCAAATGCATGGTTTTGGGAAAAATCATGTGTCACGACGTGACCATAGGGAGGTCACAACTTGACTAGCCAAATTTAGAACGCTTATCTGGAGGTTAGTCATGACGTGACATGCGTATGGTCATGACGTAACAAGGGCTGCAGCCCAAGCCCATGATCTTTTAGGGTTTCCTTCGTACCATCGTCTTCATTTGTAAGCTTATTCTTGGAGTTTTGGTGCTCTTGGAAGGAAGAAGAAGACCCTTGTGGTGTAAAGAACCTCTTGGCAAGTTTGAAGCTTGTGTTTGAGCCATTTTTGACCATTGTAAGTGTTCAAGATCCAAACTTTATATTGTTAGCTTCTAGATCTAGGCTTATCGTCCCTTTTTATTCATATTGTGGAAGTTTAGATGGAAGGATCCATAAAGTTGGCAACTTTATGGGTCCTTGAGGTCCCTTGAGGGTTGTGTATGCTGGATCTGAATTCTACCTGGATGTAATTTTATTACAGTGGATGTTATAAAACTGTAAAATTTTACCTGAAATTTTGGGATATTACATTGGGCTCCACTACCGCTCCAATAATCTGCCTCACCATACCTATCATCGGTTACCTGCCGCCTCCCTTGTCGTCTGCCACTTTGCTGTCCTCCCTCACCATATAGGATGTTATCATCTCAAATAAATAGTCAAAGAATGGTATGCTAACTTTTTCTGAATTCCTATGTTCATGTAAGAAGTATGTGATTATATTTAATGCAAAAGGACATACAAGTTGGATCTTTAAAGTATTGATTTTTATATTCTATCAACCCATTCTTCTTGCTCTTTTCTTATTTTAGTTTTCTTCATTATTTTGGTTGCCTGCATATGATGCTATTACCAATTGGAAGCTAAGTTTTTTTCTTGTTACCAGAGGTTGTTAGGACCAATTTTTGATCAAATTTTGTTTGTTTTTGATCTTTTTGTTGATGAATTATGTTACAAACATGATTTAGAATGATGATTTATTTACAATATCTCTTGTTGGTGTGACCGATACGATGAATATAAACAATGGTGTTGAAAGATGGAATTGGAGACGAAAATGATGAAGAATCATCTTTTGACAACAATGTTCAAGTACCTTCTAACTTTTACTAGTATGTAGGGAATAAATTTGACTAGTGATGACAATTATATTGTGTCAAAATCAATGAGTAAGAATGATTTTTATGCGAGAGTTGGGAAAAGATTCTTTCAAGGATAAAGAGGAACTTGTTAGGGTAATTAAAATCCACAATGTTACAACATATAGACAATTTGAGGTCGTTGACTGAACCCAACTATTTGGACTCTAAGATGTAAGTTATACTTATAATATGGTTACAAATGAAAACTTCATGCAAGTAAACGTAAATATAGTGTATATTTTGAAATCACAAGACTAAGAAATGGTGTGGACATTAAAATAGGAAGAATTGCCAACCTTCGGGAAATTTGTAGGAAAATGGGTAATAATAGAAAACGATGTCCGTCTAAGCCAAGGTAAATAAAAAACAATATATTTTATGGTTTATTGTTGTGGCTATTCTCTTATTTCCTTTTTTTTTTTTTTTTTTTTTTTACGGGTAAGGATTTGCAACTAATGCAAGTTCAAGCTAATTGTGGTGTTTTTTTCGTAACCATGTTGAAGTTTTTATTTTTTTATTTTTTTTATTTAAAACATTATAGAAATAATGTCAGAGTTTTTTGTAACTTAAAAGAACATTATATATGTAATGGTGGTTATAATTTAAGATTGCTAAACTTTGATATTCAAAATGGTTTTTATAATTTGTATAAATAACGCCAAAACATCTATATTAAACGTATATCGAAAAATCATTAAAAAAGTAAAAAAGATGTTTAAAAAATAATTAAAAAACAATAAAAAAACTTATATTTAAAATTATAAAAAAACACTGAAAAATAAAAGAAAAAACACTAATAAATATTTTTAAAACTATACTAAATTGATAAATACTTTTTCAATAATCTTATTTTGGTCGGAAAAAAATCAAAAAAATAATCAAGATTAGTCACTTTTTCAATAATCTTATTTTGGTCCGAAAAAAATCAAAAAAATAATCAAAGTTATTAACTAATCCAAAGTTTAACCGGTGGTAATTTTGTGATTACAAGAAGATTTTCATCAATATTACATTCACACCTTAGGCTATCAGAGTGGACGTCTAAAAGACGCGTGATGCTGAGTTGGCACGACCAAACACACGTAAACACCGCCCCAATGGCCGGTGTTCGTGGTGACGCGTGGACGGAAAGACGGAAGAAGACGGAGCTTTCTATTGGTTTGCTTTTTTTCGACCGTTTGCCCCTTATTTTGTTGGATTTTTTTAATCCATCGAAGTAGGAAAAAAAACCGGGTTAGTACCCGTTTTCCATTGAAATCGGGTGAAGAAGACGAAGTAAAGCGGGTGGATATTATAAATGTTTTAATTGAATTTACAAATTTGGTCCCTAAAATTCTGTAACTTAATCCTGTTACACCCTTTCACTTTTATCTGAATTATATTAAACCCTTAACTATATATTTATTTAATTTTAAAAGTTAATAATATAGTTATTTGATTTTTTAGTTAGTAAAATGATTACTTATAATAATGTTTTTTCTATGTAATCTAATGTTTTAAAATAAAAAAAATAAAAAATGATGTGAAGTGGTAATCTTTTTTAATGTCTAGTGGGTTGTTTTTATTTAATATAATGTTACAAAAAAATATGTTTTTTATTTATTATGTTTTTTATTTAATATAAATGTTACAAAGTATAAAAAAAATAAATAAATAAATGAATATTGTTAGTGATGACCATTTCCAAGGTGTAGTGGATTGGTGGTGAAGCTGATGTGACGCAAAGGTGGCACCACTTTTCCGGTGAGTTTGTAGTGACCACTCCACATAGCCTTATGTATGATTCCTCCGACCATTCCACACATGTCATGGTTTCAGAGGTGTGCTTTATTTCTAACTTTTTCTATTAAATCTTATTTTTCAATAATTTTTTATTGGAAAACTTCAAAAAAGTTTTAATTTTTTTGGCTACTGTATGAAACAGTCTCAAATTAATTTTTTTTTTGATAAAAAAA
Source organism: Lactuca sativa (assembly GCF_002870075.4). NCBI lineage: Eukaryota > Viridiplantae > Streptophyta > Magnoliopsida > Asterales > Asteraceae > Lactuca > Lactuca sativa. The sequence goes on from NC_056624.2 coordinate 139,796,391, forward strand.
AGTCATAAAAACTAGTAAAATATTGCATTCTGACTCCTTTTTCCTTGTTTAACAGTAAAAAATTAAGTTTGGACTATTTCGTAAACTAACCCAAAATATTATGATTATTTTGTAAAAATCAAAATATTTGGACTGTTTTGTAAACCGATCCAAAACATATATGAAAAGCGTTTTTATTTATTTTTACACCTTTAGAAACATTTTCAAAGTTTTTTTTTTTTTTTTTTTTTTCATTTAAACATATTTATACATATTATTAAATAGATGTATCAAAATGTTTAGATTTAAAAAGAACTTTAAAAATGTTTTTTTATACATGTAAAATAAGTTTATATATATATATATATATATATATATATATATATATATATATATATATATATATATATATATATATATATATAAACGTTTTTATAAATGTACATATAAGTTTTTGATGATACAAAGATTGTGTGGGCTTATATGAAGATGGTGATGAAGATTGATGCAAAGTCATTCTTGACGTTAAGTGTTTTGAAGATTGATCTCCGTCTGTCCACAAAGCTTAAGTATGGTCTGATCTGTTCGTTGTATATTTCTAGTCTATACACAGGTGGATTAGGAGTTGTTTAAAAGTATGTCTTGTACCAGCATATGTTCTATCTAGGAGTGACAATTCTCGACCCAACCTGTAACCCGACGAACCCGACACAAAATAAGTGAGTTTGTATTGAGATTTTTGTCCTGTTAACCCGTTTATTTCATGGGTTGAGTTAGGTATTTGGGTTCACAGGTCAACCCACCAAGCTAACTAACTAACTAACTATATATATATATATATATATATATATATATATATATATATATATATATATATATATCATAAAAATTTAATTTTTATTTATGAATCAGTAGAATATACGACCCACTTGCACTTTGCATGAATGTTTTCAATTTTATTTAAATGTTTATGAATTTATAATAAATGTTTATGAGTTTATGACCTTGTATGAATATTTTAAATTTCATTTGAATGTTTTCATATAATATATAATACATGGGTTGGTACGTTGGAAGTCATAAAGTCATAAATTGATAAACATTTATCATAAACTCAGAAACTCAGAAAACATTCATGCAAAGTGTAATAGTATCGTATATTCCATTGATTTATATATATATATATATATATATATATATATATATATATATATATATATATATATATATACACACACACACACACAATCGGGTCGGCGCGTCAGAAATCTCAACCAAAACCCGTTTATTTTCGTCGGGTTACAACTGCCACCCCTAGATAGAACATATGCGGGTGCAAGACACATTTTTGAACAAGTACTAACCCATCTGTTTATAAACTCAGAAAACATTCATGCAAAGTGTAATAGTATCGTATATTCCATTGATTTTTATATATATATATATATATATATATATATATATATATATATATATATATATATATATATATATATATATATATATATATAGATACACACACACACATACACACACAATCGGGTCGGCGCGTCAGAAATCTCAACCAAAACCTGTTTATTTTCGTCGGGTTACAACTGCCACCCCTAGATAGAACATATGCGGGTACAAGACACATTTTTGAACAAGTCCTAACCCATCTGTTTATAGACTAGAAAGGTACAACGAACATATGAGGTTATGCTTACGTATGGTGGACAGACAGAGATCAATCTCCAGACCACTTAACGTTATGAGTGTCTTCGCATCAATCTTCATCACCATCTTCACATATGCCCACACAATCTTCGTATCATCAAAAACTTATCTTTACATGTATAAAAATGTTTAAAGATGTATAAAAACTTATCTTTACATGCATAAAAAACGTTTTTAAAGTTCTTTTTTGATTTAAATACTTTTATACATGTATTTAACAATTCATATAAATACATTTAAATGAAAGAAAACTTTGAAAACGTTTCGTAAGGTGTAAAAATATATAAAAACGTTTTTCATATATATTTTAGGACAATTTACTAAATAGTCATAATATTTTGTTTTTTTATAGAAAAATCATAATATTTTGGATCAGTTTATGAATTAATTTCAAATTAATTTATTACTGGCTGAATCGGAAAAAAGTGTTAGAATGCAACATTTTACTGGTTTTTAAGAGTTTTTTTAAAAAAAAAATAATAATTTTGGACTATTTCTATAATGACTTTAAATATTTAGACTTTTCTAAAGTTTCCCACTGGTTTATTTGTTAAAAACTCTAAAAATACCAAAGTTCTTTTTTCTCTTCAAAACAAACTCATTTAAAAAAAAGACTGGATTTGGGTTCTAACCTAAATAGAACATGTTATTATCCAAATTCTATTAAAAACCAAATTAAAAATGTTAATGATTAAAATGATAATTATTAAAATGTTATGATTTAAAATATATGATTCAAAATATTATGTTTTAAAATCTTAAAATTCAAAATGGTATGATTCAAATTATATTGTCCAACTTAAAAAAAAAATTAATAAGTTTATTATATATTTAAATTGATATGATTCAGATATAATTTTATAAAATGGTATCGTTCAAACTATATGATCCATGTTTTTTAAAAAAGTAAAATAAATGGTTGGAATATAATTTGAAAAAGATTATATTTCAAAATGCTGTAATTCAAATCTCTAATAAATTCATATACTTTGAGTTGGAGGCCTTCCCCCGAAATATAATTTGATTATGATCGCTAATTCGCTAAAATATACATAGCTCCGCAAAACACCATATCCAAGTCCAACAAAATCATGATCCAAACATTTTTATGATTAAAAAAAAATTATGCTTTAAAACTTCATAATATTCTAATTTCAACAATTTTATGATTTTTTTGGACTACTTTATTTCTTTACTACTTTTGATTTTCCAAAAATGTGTCCTTTCCAGATTAATTAATTTCATTTTGTAAATACAGAAAATAGATGAGATGATAACAAATGTGAAATGATTGAACGGAAAACATATTATTATTTCGATTGTTGAGTTGTTTTGTTGTAATTTTAGTATGATTTTTTTGGAGCTATAGGTAAACTAATTTTGTAATTAAAATCTTTTAGACCGTTATCAAGTCTCAACTCTCAATAGTCAATATATTTACCTTGCAAGGCTTGCGTTTTTTTAAATTCTTTGGGCTTTTAGCCTACCAAGAAACGGGCTGTATCCATGTAAATTATCAATACTCCCAAAGTAGTAGGGCCTATTAATAAGAAAATATTTTAAGTCAACAATCCTTATAATTTTTTCAGTTTGTATTAAAAATATACAATCGAGAAGAAAGAAATGATAGGAGACACCAAACATTGAAAGAGTAACACAGCAAACACCAAAAGACTTTAGTTACTTACCCCATCAATGGTCTCTCCCCAAAATTTTGACTATGTATCGAGTCTTATTCGTTATAGGTATTAGGGTTGAATAATGTTTTCCCACGTCATTGTAAAATAGATTAGAAATTGATAGAAAATTGTATTAGCAGAATTAAAATAGTTATTGAGCACCAAAGACAACCAAATGAGAGTCATGTCGATTGAAGTCTTGACGGGTGTCCATTCAAGCACCTCAGTGAAAAACGGTGTTTCATGGAGCTAACACATTATTTTGTCCATGTGTGACCATGTTTTTTCAGGTTTTGGCTCACCCAAAAAACACACAAGAATGAGGCAACTATTACCATTATTTGTAATGCGGTTTTTTTTTTTTTTTTTTTTTTTTTTTTTTTTTTTTTTTTGTGTGTGTGTGTGTGTGTGTCTTTATGCATGCATGTTAGAAAATCTTGAAATTAAAACTAAAACACAAAAAATTGTTAAATAGTTAAGGAACGATGTGTGTGTAAAATGAAATTAGTAACATTAGAGAATTCTTTTGATAAATAATTTTTCTAAAAACGATTTTAAAAGTATCCATCCGCCAAACAATAGAAGTTAAATGTTTTAATCGAACAACAAAAAATGTTTTTAAAGTACACACTTGAGCTGATAGACTTTCGATGTAGGAAATGCAATATCCAAACATATCGGTTATACTTTAGCCAAAGTGATGTAATGTTTGTGATATCCTAGAGTTTTGGGTCAGATATTATGTGTTTTATTATTACCAACATACTATTATGACTTGTGATTTACGATGAAACCTATTACAATGAAATATAAATGTGAAAGAGATTAAGCATGCTAAATGACATAACAAATTTTTCTTAATCCTCATGAGTCAAATAGTTTCATAGAGATCGAAATTGATAAAATTGTTGTCTATCTAAATAAATCTTTTTTGTGATACCGACAAACACTTTTGTAATTGAAAATGCAAATGGATCTTAGCCTTTATTTAAATACTTTTTGGCTAATTTTTTATAAATGAATATTATCAAATCACTAATTTAAATCTGTAAATTTATAGATTTTGTCAAATGAAAATTCTTTTGTTAGAAATTTATACTCGGAGGTCTCCTCGAAAAGGATAACCTCAACGACATGTATTACGATTTTTGGTTTAGAAACTTTAGAGTTGAATTCACTTCATGCCATTGCGAAACCTATTCAAGAGGATCCTTCATCTATGTCTATTGCGAAAAAGCTTCACGCCATAAGGCCACATAACAACAAAGAGTATATATGGTATATATAATACTCACAAGATTATAATAAAGTGATAAGGGACATTTACTATAGGGATGCAACAACTTATGGTGTTATTTCACATTTTTTCAATTCTCAAACATCCTCCTAATCACCACCAATTATATACAAAAGATTACCAAAATTATCAAAATACCCATAACAGATTTCTTTAATTTATTAGTCTTATTTGACTTGTTTTAACCTTATATGGAAGGTTTGGGAGCAATTGAGAGTAAGCGGCTAACAAATTGAGATCTAGAATCTAGAGTAAATTATACGAATGGTCCCTATGGTTTGAGGTAATTTGCACGTTTGGTCTCTAACTTATTTTTTTTTTAACTCGGAAGGTCCCTACTGTTTATTTTTGTTGCGTGTTTGGTCCGTGTCTGATCTAAAAACACTATTCTGTCATTGATTTTTTAATTTATTTAAATAAACATACCCCAAACCCCACTTCCACATCACCTTACCTTATCTTACCTACCTATTTACATAAATTAAAAAATCAAGGGCAAATTAGTCTTTTTAGATAAGACAGGTACCAAACGTGCAACAAAAATAAATTGTAGGGACCTTCCGAGTTAAAAAAATAAGTTAGGGACCAAACGTGCAAATTATCCTAAACCATAGGGACCATTCATGTAATTTACTCTAGAATCTATTTTGTAACTTCATAATACTTTACACGTCTATGTAATATTTTCTCTTGATATTACACGGTCGTGTAACACTCAGCTCATCCCATATCTATTTTTCTCATTAAGACGGTGTACTTTGCTCCTTTTGCTCCCACATTTCACCAAACTTCACCAATAATTCTTAATGACTTTAATACGTTTAAATAACATAATTTTATCTAAATAGAGCCATTTCTTGCTAATGAATTAATGGTTATGACACTCCTAGGTTATAAGAGCTATAGAGAAGCTCATGTAATCTTCAAATACTAATTTTGATTTATAAATTCTTAATATATATTTTTTACTTTACCTAAGTCTATTCTAATCCATTAATCAGCTCTTAATGAACCTTAAAAAACTTAATAAGCTCCATGATTACTTATTTCACCATGGTTTTCCCAATTCCACTAAGTTTAAGAGTTAGAATTAATGATTCTAGAGTTGATGTTACTCAAACTCCATTTTTTTTCCAAAATCATTTCCAATCAAATCATTCATCAACTAACCAACATTTACATGATATAATACTTCAATCCATAATAATATCCACTACTTAACAAATCACCGTAAAAGTTACTTCCAAAATCTCTTGGATTTTATGGAAGTCCTAGATCAATGCATAAACATAATGGGATCTAAATGATGAGCTTCAAGGGAATTATTGATGTTTTAACTTGAAATTGTTTTTTGACCATTGGAACAATTTAATTTAATCATTTAACATCAATCATCACAAAACATCCATAACATCCTATTCTCGGTATGTATTTTTCTTATGTTCGGATTTATTAATGCGGGCCTTGGGCAAGTTCGGTTGTGATTTTTCAATTTGGACCTATATGGCCCATTTAGGCGCAGCGCGCCCATATAGAGTGCGATGCACTCCCGAACCTTGTGCTTGATGAGATTTTAGGATTTTTTTTTTGTTATTTTAAGGCACTTAAGCCTTAAGGTTTATTCATTCTTTAACCCTTTTGATCCCTAGAGTTTGTGTTTGAAACACTTAGCCCTTCTCCTTCCATTTCGAGCTTAAAATCCCTTTTTGAAGCTTGTTTCTCTTACTTTGGTGTAAAGATTGAAGATCATGGTGTTTGAAAGGTGCTTTGTTGAAAAAATCTAGTGTAGATCCAACCAGATTGCTTCATTTATGGACCATTGTGAGTAAAAATATTCAAATTGTACTTCTAGTTTGTTAGATATAGCTTATGGACCATTTTTAAGTTTTTGGTCCCATTTTGGTGATGAACTTGGAGTTGAGGTGGCTCTAGCTCCTTCTAAGCATTTAGCGGTGTTATTTGGACCATTTGAGCATGAAATTTGGTATCTTGGTCATGCTCTTTGAACCATGCATGTGGTGTTGGCCTTTTAGGTCATTTTGAAGCTTAAAAGTCTAGATTCAGTGAGTTTTTAAATGACTTAATGGATAAAGTTGGAATTTTATCCATTTGAACATTGTTAGAGTCCAGATCTGGAAGATGGGGTTGTGACTTAATGGATTAAGTCAATTTCCCTTGTAAAATTGCCTAAGCGTGACACGCTTCTCCTCGGCTTGGGGCGTTTTTTGGGTTTTCTCGTTCGTACAAGTTTTAGCCCCGAAACTCGACTATTTTGTCGTTTAGCGAGGCGCGGTGTGCTTCCTGAGAGCGTGGCACACTTTTTGACCCAAAGTGGACTTTGTTGACTTTTGTACTAGGTTTGACTCTAATTCAAACATTAGGTTTGGTTCATAAGCTGAGTTTTTGTAACATCCATTTTCAGGTATTGCTCTTGAGACCCAACCATTCCAATCTTGAGGGTTTTATTGAATCTAGGGGTGCCACGACATGGTGATGAGGTTTAGCACGATGTGCTTGCGCTCTACAAAGGAACACACATTTTTAATCACCACGACATGGTCTTGCAATGGCCATAAGGTGGCGGAAGCAGAATGAGAAACCCAAAGTTTGGGTCTTGAGCCCTATTTAAACAACTTTATAGCTAGGGTTTTCTCTCAACTCCATCCTTGATCCTTTTGAGTGAAACTTTAGAGAGAGAGAGAGAGAGTGTGTGTGTGTGTGTATGTGTCCTTGGTGAAAAATGTATGTTCTTGGCCTTTCAAGGTAACTTGAAGAAGAAGAGGACAGTTCAAGCTTGTGGTGTGTCTTGTTGTTGTTGATGGATGCTTATACATCAATCCTTAGATTCCATAAGGTATAAAGTTCATTCCTTTCTATTATATGGGTTGCTTATGATGTGATTAAGTCCTTTTGGCTTTTGGAAATGAATCCTTGGAGTTTGAAGCAACTCCAGGACCTTGGATAAGATTTATGTTAGTTTTTGGACCTTATGGTCCCATAAAGTTTGTATCTTGATAAAAAAATCAACCATGAATGAATTATGACATCCCTTATTTTTTAAAACCAAATAAACTTTTCTTTACGTTTTAAAAATCACAATATCTTTGTTTGCAGAAAATCTTAGTACAATAAAACATTTTACGGCAACTGTCTTGTTTTATTTAAAATATCTTGGGTAAAGATGCTGTTTCAAAATACAAAACCCTAAGGATGTCATAATCAATACACGACGTATGTTACCTTATAAAGACATAATGGTCCTAAACACTATTGTAGGTTGTCTCCTAATCACCCGACATCCTAATCAAGTTCCAACAACTTTTTCCTTGTAACGAGTGATGTATATAATTTTAGTGGGTTGGGTTGAGAATCCTGGTGAGACACATAACGTTCTCGATCCCACAATATTATTATGATAATAATCCATAATTATAAAACCTGCAAAACCAACTATCACCACACACACACAATATATATATATATATATATATATATATATATAATCTAACGAATATATCTATAAGCCACTATAACCATACATACCCTTCCCAGTCGATTCTCAAAAATCATAGTCCATAATCATCTAGAAGAAACATCTTACCTGATGAGTCGTTTAGAATATGGTTGACTACACAACTAACGGAGTCCTTAGCTAGTGTAAGTCATAAAGGAACCCGATCCTTCAGAGTATTTGATAAATATGCTATCCCATTTCATCTATGTCTCTGGGTTAAAAGTCCAAACTAGAAACGTAATTCACAAGATTGTCTAGAATGGTCAAGTGTTTTCATCTTACTCTGATAGATGACCAAGTATACCCCCTGGTTGCCTGATACTGACCCATCATTTCTGGTTGTCTAGATAGAGGAGGACTACTACGCTCCACTTTAATCTCACATCTTACCCCAAAATGAGACTACCCAATATCCAACTTATTTGAACTAAGCATCCTTATATGTCTTTAGTGTATAACTAGACCAGACTATAGTATAAATAATCCAATTTCAATAATGATTCCCTGTTAATGCAATATCATTATAACACAGGGTATGACTAGGTATTCCTTTAACTTAATTTGAACTAAATATCCTGGTTCACATAGTGCATGCAATCAAATATACATTTAACAAATATTCCAGATAATAAGCATTTAATTTACACGTAAACTTTCAACAAATAATTAATAATTTTTAATAAATACTTTGCATTAAAACCGTGTTCATGAAAGTAACTATGGACTTATCTTATATAGGTGGAAGACTCACAAGAAAGTCAGCTCTTTGACCGCCACTTCAGATTGCCCTTTAAAACAACCTAAACACAAATATTATTAAGCCTTAGTATTCGTTCATATTTATAAAGTTTAATCGTTATAATGTTTTTTTTTCATATTTATGAATAATTCCAAAAGAATATTGACTTCTCGCCGATAAGTAACAACGTGGTAAGATCGTATAAGAGGTAGGATATGTTTTGTATATTAAGATATAGTGTTTGGAAAATCCACTTTAATCACCTCACAAATCTAGCATAAACATCACTCCTGCAAATAGATCGATTAGTACAACGATTGGTATAACTGATAAATCTTATTTTTAAGTTCATAATAACGACTATGAATATAAATATAAGTTATAATTAAAGCATAGTAAGCATAACTCAACTTATAGCTTAATCTGAAAAAAGTTTTTGGAAAGTTCGTGGGCAGAACTTTGACTCCGAAAACTTCTTTTTGTTGCACTTTCTGACATATTAGAACCTAACTAAAGCACTCTAAGAACTAAGAAAAAATGGACTTGGAATGACGAAAAATCTAGAGAGGATTTTTAGAAAGTTGAGCAAGAAATGAACCAAAATTCGGATTGTATTTACAAACTGTCAAGACACAGGGCGTGTTACGCCTCTAGCGTAGGGGGAAAGTTTGACTATGGTGCTGACACATGTCATTCACATGTATTTCTTACAATTTCTAGAAAATTATAACTTTCATTTAGACTTCGTCAGCTAATTCACGTTCTATTTTTAGTTTTACAGTCGATAAGGAATATACTGTAAAATGATGCTGCAGAACTCATAACTTCTTCATACGAGCTCCATTTTTGACATTCTTTATAATGATAGTTTCGTATTAAAGATTACTATAACTTTCATTTAGATTGTTTTGTCTAACGATCAACCGATTTTTATTTCGATTTCTGTATGACACAGTGTAATACTGAGTTGCACCTGAAATTTTGAAAAATCATAACTTCCTCATATGAAGTCGGATTTAGGCATTCTTTATATTGTCAATTTCATATTCATGACTACTATGACATTTATTTGGATCACTTTGGCAAATAAGCAATCTATCTTTGATCAATATTTTATGACGCACATTGTTGTGTAGGGTTGAACGCGAAACTTCAAAAAATCACAACTTTTTCATACAAAGTCAGATTTAAGCGTTCTTCATATCTATGTGCTTGTGTTTGCGGGTTCTAGGACTTTAGTTTAAGTTATTTATCTTAAATAATCTTTTATATTTATTGTTAGTTTATTGCTTAGCGATAATTTTTATATTAATATTTTCTACAAATATTATAGACTCCTAATATTTGTCCATATAACGTGTATACGATAAGTATTTATTAGCTCGTAAAACGTATGAATAACAATTACTCTCTTCAACGATTTTAATTGTCTGATAAAAATTTATAATTATTATTATGATACCTTAAACATCTAGCCCAAATTTTTGGGCGTTACGATTACCTCCCTCTTAGGATTCTTACGTTTCAGAATCATACAAAAACAAAACAACTCTGAATAATGATTCCTAAGTCTCCTCCCGATCCCCTAGTAATGATTTGCCTCAAAATTTGTTTTCACACAATATTATCTTAACCAACCACATTGTGTTGCACACGAGATAATGTTTTAGGTTCCTTTAAGACAGTTTAGCAACCCGCTGACCTACTTTCATAACATTAACTCTATTGATTGAGGTTTTATTTAAGCGACCCTTTTTACGTTGGATTTTTTTACACAACCATTTCTCTTTATCCGGAATTAACAAAGTACATGAACTTAACTATTTCGTGCCCCTTTCAGGTTTCAACTTTGTCAGACTATAACAATTTTCACATTATCACTTACATAAGTATTTTCAAGAAAATCCAAGAATTATCTCAACTCAAAATCTTTACTTAGTCATGATAATAAGTCTACGAAAAGTTTCACTTTTGACTAATCCTTTACATAAGTGATGCCCAGAAAGACTTACTTTTATCACTTGGTCAACTCCGACCCATAACATATCGTGGTTCTACATAATTCAGGGACACTTATTGATAATATCTAAGATAAGATCGTCCCATTTACCTATCAACATAGGTAAAGGTCTCAAGTTCCCTCACAACATTTGATGTTGTTTTATCACTTTCCATTAGAACACTCATTTGAATATCTATATAACAACAACAGGAGCTAATAACTCTTCTCCTAGCTTCTTGTGCTACAACTCTCTTGGATCTTGACGTCGAATCCGAAGTCGAGTTGCCTTTTGCACTTTCGCCTTAAGGGCTAGATCTCCCCTTCTAGGGTTCGAACCCTTACTTGTTGCTACTTATAACTGATCAAATCCCAAGTTGGCTCTACCTATGTTTTTTGTAGCTTTTTTTTCTTTATGGAAGAAATTGTTGATTGTCATATGAATAACTTTAACATCTCCGACACAATATCACTGCTTGTACGTTCAACGAGCGACCTTCTCGCATAACACCACCACATTCTGATCAAGATAACGATAAGTACGAAGTCATCTACCAATGTACATGTAAATAAAATGGTATTAAAGGGTTTTACTAATGAAAATGGAAATTTACTAGTAGAAATGATGGTTTTTTAAACTCAGTACCATTCCTCCCTCTTCCCTTAGACGACTAACCTTGTCACATTCTAACTGATCCTCTAGTAATGATCCTTCTAATCACCTTTGAGGTATTTGGTTGAAAACTCACAAAAGACACTTGCATTCGCCTATATATACTATCTATAATGACTACAACTCCCCTAGCTTCCAGAATGAAAATCAATAGGTTTAAACCCATCTGCCGTTGGTGGTGCTTGAACTTGCACTTGTTCTTTCATCCACCGTTAGACCTTCAGTCCTAATGCTCGAGTCACAAACTTGAATTTTATCGGAGACTATTCCTCCTTTCTAAACTGGGTCATAAACTCAACCTATGATAGGTCTTTACTTTGGTTATAGTAACAGACTGAATGACCACATTCTAGTGACCTTTCATTACATGATGCAATAGATAGCGAACTCCACTCTTGCCTCTATAAAACATACATTAGTACTGAATACACCTTCGTTAACAAACTGTTCTGTACTCCTGTGGTCAAGGGGGACAACCTAAAACCACATTATAGTAGGTATCATCTCTATCTATTGGTTGCTCTGCCCTAACGAAGGTTGCAATACTTCTTTCAATCACCTCGATCACTTCCTTCTTAAATCTATTGACTAAAGTTGGTCACTACACAGGACATGGTTCTATGAACCAATCAACTCACTTATGCATATTTATATTACTCGGACTTGATCCTTCATGACCACTTGGGTCTGAACCAAAACTACTTTCCTAGTCATCACCATAATGTAGGTAATAATGGAGACAAACAAAACAACTCAACTATTAGTGCCTTAGTAACCTTGTGACTCTTCCTGATCCAAGTGTGAATCATGTGCTTCCGGTAGTACAGGCTTATACTACCATTCACACCTACTTATACTCATCCCAAGAATTGTCTCGCAGTTCCCAAGTCACTACACAAGATAACCACAAAGCAATTCAACACACATAATTTTGTCTAAAAAAGCACGTACAATAATTTTCCCTAGACCCCTCTAGGATTTTTGATACTTTATTAGGCATCTTAACAATAACCACATGCTTTACTGAGCACATATTAAAGTTTCCTAGGCTCCTTTTAAGTATTCTTCTCGCGCATATACTCAATCTAGCATATCCTAACTCTTTTTCTTAGTTCTCTGGGAATTCTATGTCCAAATGCTTCGTATTCCTCCTAGTATAGTCCCCAGTCTGTTGGGTATACTATATTTGAATGTACTTTGGTGGTATGGAGACAAACGCTCTTCAATTATTTGTACCACCTTTTGACACATGCAAATCACCATGCATATCATTCTATCTCCTTACTTAATTATGGTTTACTTTATAGGAGTTAATCCTAGAAAGTTTATCTCTTAGTTGTATATCTTTCACGTTTACTTCATTGAAGTCTATCATAAGAAGTCTGCATTTCAGCATGTTCTCAACATGTTTCACTAGCTTCATCTTGGTTCCTTGTCATCCCCGACTCCAACATCTTTACTTGTTCAATACTATGTATGTTTCGTCACTTCAGATAAACATTATAACTTTATTGAAACAAGTAAGTTCATTATCACTTCACAAACCAATGACTATTTTCACCATCCTAGTCGTGTATGTTAAAATCAGCTTAACACATAATGGAATTCTTGTAAAGATGTGACAGAAGTCAATTATCACTCAATATATTAAATGCCAAGTCATAGCATCATGCATATGGTACATTTTAACTCATAAGTCTTAACATACCACTCGAACTGTATACTACATCGTAAAGATTGATATGGTCTCGTCATACTGAATTTGGGAATTATGTCAGCCTCAATCTTTTTGTCTTTCTTGAATTATCTGAATTCTTCATAGCATCTCACATAACTTCAACTTCAATATCATTGAGTTATTTATCACCATCTTCAGTACTTATAAATCTATAAGCATTTACTGCTTCAATCTGGTCGGTGGAGGAATTGTCAGGTGGTGGGACAACTTTATGGATCACGCCAAAGTTTTATTATCCCGCCAATTGAAAATATACTTTACATGTACAATATTCCTCAAAGGAACTATTATTTTATAAAATGTACTCTAAAGGTACGATACCACTTTATAGGTATTGATACACTATTTACAAAGTTACCGATGTTAACTATCATAAGTCTCCTTATCTCCTTAAAAAGTTACAAGCTAGTTCTAATACATTGATTAAACGTTTAGAATCATGTACACATAAATTTTCCTCATTCCAAATCAAGGTTGGAAATAGATCTCAAATTTCTTTAATAACAAGCAATCTAGGTAGGCAACTTAAGGCATGTTATAATACATATCATTTAGTACATATTATCACATAACACATTACTCTTAAAGTATGCTAGTGAGCCTAATAGCAAGTAAGGTATACAAGCTAAAGCATGATATAAAATAACATTATTATCACATAATATAAATTAAGGCATACACTTTAAAATATTCTAGTGGTTGTGTCTATATAATATTGATTTAGGTATACAACCTAAAATACACTAGAAATGCCTCTCACAATCATCGCTTAATCTTTAAGTTTAAGTCTCGTAATAATCACTATTCCTAGTTCCCTTAAACTAATGCTCTGACACCAACTATGACATCCCCTATTTTTTAGAACCAAAAAACTTTTTTTAATGCTTTAAAAATCACAATATCTTTGTTCATGGAAAATCTCGATACAATAAAACATTTTCTGGAAACTGACTTGTTTTATTTAAAATATCTTGAGTAAAGATGTTGTTTCAAAATACAACACCCTAAGGATGTCATAATCAATACACAACATATGTTACAACATAAAGAACTAATGGTCTTGAATACTATTTTAGGTTGTCTCTTAATCACTGGGCATCCTAATCATGTTCCAGCTTTAGCCATGTTACTAGTGATTTATATAACTCGAATGGGCCGGGTTGGGAAACCTGGTAAGACACTTAGGTTTTTCAATCCGACATCATTATTGTAACATTCTCTTTCCATGTATTCATTTATGAAGTTTAGCTATTTTATTTTTATTATTTTAGCATGGCCACGATGTAGAATTGCGGATGCCACGACATGGCACTCGTTAATTGAGAAACATGCATCCTCGATCGGCCACGGTGTGGGGTTATGTTTGCCATACAGAGTTGCAGCCGTTTTGGGCCTAAAACCCTAATTTCAGGATTGGTGTCCTATTTAAAGGCACTAACTCTTAGTGTTGCCTTATTTGACAGCCTCCACCCTCTAATATCGAACCCCATCCAAACCTTAGCCTCTATTTATGTGTTTTGAGTGCTTAGGCTCCATTTTTGTGATGATTGAAGGAAAAATGAGCCCTTGGTCTTGTTTGTGAGTGTGGTTTCATCTTAGCTCCATCATCTTCATCTCATTTCTGACTCAATGGAGGTAAAAAAGTCTCTACATTGCTCATTATATCTCTAGATCTAGCTTTAGATCATTTTATGAACTTAAATCCCAAATCTTCTTGTTCTTGGAGTTTGAGTGAACTCCAGAACCCTTGAGTACAATGTTAGATTCTTGACCTTAGGGTTGGTTGGAAAGATGGCTTGCATTGCTTATAGAGTGAGTCCATGCATTGGTGTTAACATTAAGAAATTTGAAATTGAGATCCTGTCTTACTCGGATTTCCTAATGGATAAAGTTGAAAACTTTATCCATCAAGACTACAAGATTTAAGCTTTAAAGCTTTTGGGATTGAGGAATAACAACTAAATCCATTAAGTTGTTGGTTCCCAGTGTCCACGGCATGGCTACCTGTTGCCAAGACATGACTAATGGGTGGCTACGACGTGGGAATTAACTGATTGCCTGACTATTTTGTCTTAGAGTGCCCACGATGTGGCCTATGGATGGCCACAATGTGGAGACCTGTCAAAGTTGACTTCGACCGTTGAAATTTTTACCATGGTTGCCTTTCAGTCAATTTAGGAGTTATAGAGTGTAGAATGAGTGGGTACTTCTTTATTGTAGAATAGGTGCTTCATAGTAACGTTCCTCATCGCGTGGGAGCTGTTGTGTTTTAATGGATATCTACGGGGTGAGTTTCTCACTATACTCGTGGGTCGTGACACCAATGCTGACCTATTAGATTATGTTATGTATCCTTGTTTATAGGATGTTGGTATCCTGTAGTGATCTATTATTTTGGTAGATCTATTTTGATTCTATGTGCTAGGCTGTTAATTGTTCTAGTGCATATGTCGACATAATATGGTTAGGTTGAGGCGGTCCTGCTTTGTGCTGAAGGCCAAGATACCCGTGGGGGGTCCAATTGATATTGTAGGCCCAAGGTAGCAGTCCAGCTTATGTTGTAGGCTCAGGAGCGGTCCAAATTATTTCTGAAGGCTCAGGTGGCGGTCTAGCCTTGTGCTGCAGGCCTTGTGTGCATGCTTATATGTGTATTGATGTGTGAGGTATTATGGGGTAACTCACTAAGCTTTTGCTTACAGTTGTTGGTTTTCATGTTTCAGGTACATCAGATGATAGGGGAAAGGTAAAGGCGTGATCGTACACATCCTCCTACTGATATATGTTTTGAGAGATTTTGATACTTTGATTTTATGAATTTGACTTGGAAACAATGTTTTAACTTATGGTTTTGTGGGAATGTTTTATAAAAATGAAAAAAAATTATGGTTTTTGGGATGTTATAAGTCGGTATCAGAGCCCTGGTTTGAGAGAATTGGATGAACACTCTTTTGATTCCAGACTCAAACTATGGATCTATAAAATATTTTCAAAAGTAAATTAAAATAATCAGATGAGAGGATTTTATGTGTATAATCATTCGGATCCAATGAAAGTTATTCCCCAAGATACCCACACTTGTTTATGTATATTGATGATGTGTTGGAATTTCATGCTAGCTGTAGGCTAGGGATCTTCAGGAATTGCATTCTAGAATTGCATGATTTATGATGCTTGATAGCCTAGGAAAACATTTTGATATGTTATATGGAACTGACATTATTACTGAGAATGTTTGATTTAGCCTTATTTCCTCTTCCTCGTTTGGTTGTGGGCTTAGGGTAGAATCAGTTATTCGGCTGTCTATCAAATCCAGTGTTATGTATGATTAGCATACACAAGGTGGTTGCAAGGTTAGTGGAAGTTTCATGAGTCTGTTTGGTTAGTAGAGGGACAATGTATGGAGAGATTAGCTACTCTTGAGAGAGTGAGAATAGGATGTATGTGTGTCCTAGTTCCTTGGGCTTTGTGTCCGAGAGGTCTATGACGAACCTTTAGACAAATACGGGTAGGTGTAGAAGGTAGTATGGGCCCATACTACTAAAATCACATGACCCATACGTGCAACAAGGAAGTAACGAACTCTAAGGATTTAGTAACCTAGTAGTGATGTATGAGTATGAATTGTGACTTTTCTGTTGTATTCAGGTTTATTTTCAATATGACGATCACTAGCGATTCAGGATCAAGAGATGGCAGCCTGAAGAGGCCAAAATTAACTGATGAGGAGATCCACGAGATGATCACCACTCAGGTGACCATGGAAGTTAGGGAGGAGATCCTGAAGATGTTTGGGTCTATAAATACCCTATGATTGAGTTCTTTGACGAGTCATATGTTGCCATCATAGATGTTGCTGCTGCTGCGGGAGTTTAGAGGAGACGGGCAATGTAGTATCGGGACTTTAACAACACGAAGTCACCAAAGTCCAACGGGTCAAGGACACAATCATTGAAATAAGGTGGATATCTTATGTGGAGGGTTATTTCTTAACATGCTCATGACCAAAGGACCTGAAGGTCAAATTCTCCTTGAACCTTCTTCGTTTGGGACGAAGGATTGGTGGCAGCTGGTGATCGATGCTTATTCTTATGCGGAGAAGGACGCGGTGACTTGGGAGCAGTTCACTGATATGTTTCACGCTGAGTATGTACCGTTGGTGGAGAGGGAGAGGTTAGCCCAGTAGAACCTATTGCTAAAGCAGACGACAGAGTCGGTGGCGGAGATCAGTAAGATGTTTATTGAGAGATCTCTTTTTTGCCCTGAGTATGCTGCTTCAGAGTAGGTTCATATGTCTCGCTACTTGAGCATGCTCAAGAAGAAGATCCATGAGTTTGTGTCGACCCAGAGATATATTTCTCTTTTCGAGATGCAATATTTCGCTTAGAGGATGGAGATTGAGATCGAGATCCAGACTAGAAAGAAGAGACAGACCCCGACTCAGACTTAGCCAACAACAAAGCAGTTCAAGCCTTCTGATTCATGATTTGGAGGCTAGAGAGGTCGTACTTGTGGAAAGTGCAGGAAGATGCATGAGGGAGCATGTTGATCACCTACTTGGTGCCACAAATGTGGCAAAGAGGGTCGTTATGCCATATATTGTCGTCAACAGGATCCACCCCCGAGTACCAGGATTTGTTACCACTATGATCAAGTTGGGCATGTGAAGATCAACTATATCTTGCTCGCCGTTAGATCAATGAAGGCACGGGCTCCAACCAATATTCAGATCACAGATGGATGCCAGGGGATAGCCGAGGCCCTGAAGGCCAGGGGTCGTGCTTTTCACCTCACTGCAGAGGAGGCCAGGATGGCGCCTGAATTTGTTACTGGTATGTATTCATTTATTATTCTATCAAGTTATTTCGTGTATGTTTATGCTTGTATTTCTGATAGGTACCTTCTTAGTGAATTCCTTGCCTGCTCTTGTGATTTTTGACTCGGGGTGTGAGTTGGTATTTCGTATCTCCGTCCTTCTGTAGGGATTTTAATATGATCCTTAGGGAGTTGTATTGTCTTTTGTGAGTTTCCATCACCAAAGAACACAAGGTTTCTGCTTCAAGTGTGTTTTGTGATTGTACTTTGGAGATCTTCCAGGTGTCCTATCCGATTGACTTGATTCCCATCCCAATGGGGGATGTATGTGTGCTCGTGGAGATAGACTAGTTGAGTAGGTTTGGATCCATGATTGATTGTGAGAGGCATCTAGTGGTAGTTTGAACCCCTAGTGGGGGAGAACTGACCATTTATGGCGAGGATACCAGGGTTGGATCAACTTTTTGTTTGGTTACTAGTCCTAGGCAGTATATCCAGCATGGATGCTCGAGTTTTCTCGTGTATGTGGTTGACACTCGAGTTGGGGGGGGGGGGTCAATTTCATATGTGCTAGTGGTCAGAGAGTTTCCATCTGTTTTCCAGTAGGATTTATCCCATGTGCCTCTCGTGAGGCAGATGGAGTTCAGGATCGATATAATCCCTGGTACGGCCTCGATCGCTAAATCGTCGTATCACCTCACACCACCAGAGATGTAGGAGATGTCCTATTATCTTTAGGAGATATTGGGCAAGTAGTTTATCAGACCAAGCAGTTCACCCTGGGGATCATCAATTTTATTTGTGAATAAGAATGATGGGTCTCACCATATGTGTATAGATTATTGGGAATTGAACAAGTTGACGTGAAGGATCGTTACCCTCTTCCTAGGATTGATGATCTCTTTAATCAGTTGCTGGGTGCATCTTGGTTCTCCAAGATAGATCTGAGGTCAGCGTACCATCAAATTATGATTAGAGAGGAGGATGTAGAGAAGACAACGTTTCGAACTCGTTATTGTAACGACCCAAACTTTCAAATATTTTTTTCATTTTTAATTAACCAAACATTCCCATAAAATACGAAGTAACGTTGACCATTGTTTTCAAAATTCATAACATTAAAATTTTATTTCAAACATCAAAGTGTCCCATCAAATCAAATGTCGGAGAGTGCATGCCGCACCATTAAGCCTTGCCTTTTCCCTTAGGCTCAGAAGTACCTGAAACAAATCAACAAACTATAAGCTAATGCTTAGTGAGTTCCCCAGAGTATACCCTGCATAATCAAACGATCATATAATCCATATCAATCACATAATCCATGCATAAAAACATATAAGGATGCCCTGTACACCCTCTAGGGTCTTACTCCATGATGCCATGGGCACCCTCACATGGTCTTACACCTATGTGCCATGGGCACCCCCATGGTCTTACTTGGAACGCCATGGTCACCCCCACATGGTCTTACAAAAAAATGCCATGGGAACCCCCCATGGTCTTTACTCGGAATGCCATGGTCACCTCCACATGGTCTTACAACCAAGTGCCATGGGCACCTCCATGGTCTTTCATGCAAATATCATAGAAACAACTAGCATAGCGCCTAGCATATAACCACTAGTATACCACATAACACAAAATGGACTGGCCTTGGTGCCTTCGACCCATTGGTATGGTGAGGAGACTCACCTCTCAAGAATGTTGAACTGATAAGATAAGATCAGATAAGTCCCAACGCGCAGCTCCAACTCAACTACATATAACAAACGTGTGATTAACTTGTCAAAATCCCGAAATACCATAAATACCCTCAAAGTCAAACTTAGTCAACCCTGGTCAAAGTCCAAGTCACAGTCAAGGTCAATAGTCCATTTTGACCTCAGCTCGTCGAGTGCATTTAGAAACTCGTCGACTTCCTTCAAAGTCCAAAAAACCGCGACAAACCCTAGCTAACTCGTCGGGTCGTCTCATCAACTCAACGAGTTCACTCAATATCTAATAGACGGGGAAATCTGATCCAACTCGTCAAGTTTCCAGGGCAAATCGTCGAGTTTTGTCCCTGTTTTCTTATTATTTTGACACATTGATTACAGGGACTCTAGGGATTAGATCTGTTCCTAAAGGTGTCTAGAAGGATAAAGTTTGCAACTTTATCCTCTAGAACCACTCCAAATGCTCTAAAGCTCTAACAAAGGTTGGAAAGCTCAAAATTTTAGCCATGTGGATCAAGACTCTAGGGATCTGGAATCCCTCCTTTCTAGAAGAGATTTTATTCCTCAAAACGTTATAAAGATGAAGGCCTTATGGACATGCATGTCCAATGCATGTCTTGAAGTCAAAATGGCCAAAGAGAGAAAATATACCCTAAAATCCATGCATGGCATCCATATTTGACCAAAAGCTAGATCTAGCCCACCATGGGACCATTTTGCCATGGAGATTCATAAAGTTGCAACATTTATGAATCCCATGCATGTAACCGACAAGAATGATAGGAAATGAAGATTAAACCCAAGATCTAGTCACACTCTAAGATAAAAATCAAATCTTGAATGCTTACAATAGTCCACAAGATGGTCAAGATCAAGAGTGAAGGCTTTGTTTGTTAGATCTCCTCCCTCTTCTCACTATCTTCTTCTTCTTAAGCTCTAAAAGTCACTCTAGCTCATAATATGAGAGAAAATGGGGATTAGGGTTTAGCATTGACGTTCTTAGGGTTTAGAGGCTGATGAAAGGTAAACTTCAAGGTTTTTAGGAGATTATGTAGAGTTGAAACGCTAAAATATAGGGTTTTCCTATACAGATCCTAATCGTCTAGTTGGGCCTTCCAACTCGTCGAGTAGGTCTTAAATCCCCCGTCCCACAAATGATCTCTACCCGACGAGTTGGAGCTCCCTAACTCGTCGAGTTCCAGTGTGAAACCATAAAATTCTAAAAAGAAATTGATACCTAAAACGAGCATTACAAATCTCCCCCACTTGAACTAGACTTCGTCCTCGAAGTCTGCTGATGCGAACAAATCCGGGTAGTGCTCTAGCATCTCCTCCTCCGGCTCCTATGTCCATTCAGAGCCTCTTCGGTGCTGCCATTTCACCTTCACTAACTTCACCTCCTTGTTCCAAAGAACCTTGGTCTTCCTATCCAAAATCGCAACAGGCCTCGCAATGTAGTTCATGCTCTCGTCCACCTGAATGTCCTCCAGCGAAACCACTGCGGCCTCGTCTGTGACACACTTCCGAAGCTGGGACACGTAGAAGGTGTTGTGTATCTGGCTAAGCTTGTCCGACATATCCAAACGATAGGTCATCTTACCCACCCGGGCAGTAATCCTGAACGGTCAAATATATCGAGACCCTAGCTTTCCCCTCTTCCGGAATCTAATGACACCCTTCCATGGTGACACTTTCAGCAAGACGAAATCCCCCACATGAAACTCAAGATCCGATCTGCACCGGTTAGCATAGCTTTTATGATGACTCTGTGCAACTCATAGCATGTCACGCACCTACTAAATCAACTCAATAGTCTTGAGCACCACCTCAGTGCTCCCCATGAATCGGTGCCCTACCTCACCCCAACAAACAAGGGTCCTACACCTTCGACCATACAACATCTCAAATGGTGGTTGGTCGATACTAGCATGATAAATATTGTTGTATAAAAACTATGCTAGTGGGAGGTATGTGTCCCAACTCCTTCCAAAGTCCATCACGCATGGACGAAGCATATCATCGCGTGTTTGAATCGTCCTCTCACTCTGGCCGTCTGTCTGGGGGTGGTATGCTGTCTTGAAAAGTAACTGAGTGCCCAGTTCCTCGTGGAACTTCTTCTAGAATCTAGATGTAAATCGGACATCCTAGTCAGAGACTCCTGACACTGGCACTCCGTGCCTAGCCACTACCTCTCGCACATAAATATCCGCTAATTTCTCAGTGGAGATGCTCTCTGATATGTGCATATTTAGTGTGTATTTAGTATAGTTTTTTATTCATATATTAGCTAAATTATCGCATATTATGGACAAAAGGTACTTAAAAGTGTTAGATTATGTTTTTCAGTCCAAAGATGAAGCTCGGAAGCAAAAGGAAGCAAGAGCAGCAGTTAGGAGCTCGAGAGTGGAATGAAGAAGGAAAAAAACACTAAAAAAAGCTTCTACTCATCGAGTCAGATAGCTACTCGATGAGTCCGGTCGAGGAATCAGAAGGATAATGACTCGGGATCCCAGATAGTTATCGCAATACAGAGAATGTGAGAGGGACTCGACGAGTCACCATTTGACTCGATGAGTCGGACCGCTTATTTAAAGATAATTCCACAGATCGAGAGGGAAGAGTTCTGGGACGATTCAGAAAGGTTTTGCTGCGATTGAGAAGCCAGAGGAGCCTTAGAGATCGTCAAAGCGAGCTAGAGTTCAATTCCGAAGGAGCATTGAGGCAAAATTTATCATACTTCTTAAATCTTTGTGTTTAGTTACTATGTTTAAACATTTAGATTCTGTTTGTTTGCTGAATTTTATTTCAATGATGAGCTAAACCCTTTAAACTTCTATTTGGGGATACGAAATTGGTAGTATGGTTTGATTCTTGGTAGGATTAATTCTATGTTGGTTAATTTAGTTATTTTAGCTTGCTAAAGAACCTTGTGTGTGAATGATAATTGATTTTCTGTTAATAGGGAGATAATTAATTAGCATGAACATCTATTAGTTATCAATCTCATATGCTTAGTGAACACTTTTTGTCATATGTCTAGTGTAGTGAACATGAAACTAGGATTAATAAGAAAATCAAGTAAATTTATGTGCAAGCTTGTGAGATGACCATTAAACAAGAAGTTAATTAAAAGATAAATTAATTAGCTATTGCAAGTCTAACTTAACCCGAATATTATATCTAGTAAATTTAATTGAAATAGACAACTGGCCATTGTTTAAATTGATTTATTTGCTAAGGATTAATGAAGTGAATACGGAATTAATCAATTGAATCGGTAACTAGCAAAAGAATTAATCCATTGCACTTTTACCTTGAAATCAACCATAGGATCAATTAAGTTGAACTAAATAGAAGTACTTCTCCGTTATTGAATCTAGTCAAAGTCGTTATTTTCTAGCTTAAATTAGTAATAATTAGTAAGTTTCTAGTCTTGTAAAACTAGAGAACAACCCCTGCTTTTTAATTAACTTAGATTAAATTAGTTTTTAGTTTAATTTGCCGTTCCCTGTGTTTGATACCCTGCTTATTTAGCTATACCACAATTGATAGGTTCACTGCCTTTTGTGTGTTATTTGATAATTAAAAGTAGGTTTAAAACTAGTGGGTTTTACACACATCAAGTTTTTGGCGCCGTTTACGGGGAACGGTTCTAAAATTAATATTAAAATCTAGTTTAATCGATCCTTTGTGTGGGATTTATCTTACACAAAGTTATTTACAAAGCAAATCAGTAAGTAGATTTAGTTTTAATAAAATTCCGTTTTTAGAATAACTAGAAAATTTTCTTTTCTGTTTTGGCCTTGAACTCGCCGAGTGCATTCGAGCAGACTCGGCGAGTCCATCGTAGTTTTAGTCGCTATTTATTATTTCGTTTTTATTCCTTTTACGCGTTTCGTTTCTTTTGTTTCGTTTTTTTTTCAGCTGTTTCATGACCCGAGGATCGGACACACCTCTAGTACCACCTTTGGAAGACCCGGAATCCGCACTAAAGAGAAGCAAGGGAAAAGCCGTAGGAGAAACTGCAACTTCAAAGAACTCACCACTCAAGAACTTGAAATCTGTTTTCAGCAAGAAGAAAGGCAGCAAATCAGGAGCATCCAGTGCCTCATTAACAATTGAAGAACCAATTCACGAAGATATCGAGTACGAGACCGAGGAAGAAGAAGAGCATATTTCCGAGCACGAAACCGATTCCGAAGAAGAGTTAGCTATCACTATGGCTAACATCGATGAAGTCCCCATGGGGGAGTGGAAGAAAAGGATGCGTGATGACACCGGGCCGGGACTTGTGCAACCCGCAATTCCTGCAACCGCTACGTTTGAGCTAAAGGGCCATATTCTCGCTCAACTCAAGGAGATCCCTTTTTACGGGAGAGATCATGAAGACGCTTACAAGCATTTGGACGAAGTAAATGATGTGACCGATTACTTCAACATGCCTAATGTTCCACGCGAGACCCAGCTTCTTCGAATGCTTCCTGTCACGTTTAAAGGCGCTGCAAAATATTGGTTAAAATCACTTCCTCCCAGATCGGTCACCACATGGGCCAAGATGAAAGAAGAGTTCATTGACCATTTCTGCCCACCTTCCAAGATAGGCAAGCTAAAGAAAGCCATTGCCAACTTCGAGCAACAACCCGAAGAATCTCTTTATGAAGCTTGGGAAAGGTACAAGAGCCTACTTAGAAATTGCCCACACCATGATCTTAATAGCCAACAGGAGGTCTCCATCTTTTATGATGGAGTTAATGTCACCACAAGGAAACTACTCGATTCACAAGGCCCGCTCACCCGAAAGCCACCTCCGGAAATAAAGGAATTAATTGAAGAATTCTCTAAGCATTCTAGAGAATACCACAATCCGATGAATGAAGTGAGTCGTGGAGCAGTAAACTCGGTGAACGATGGCATGGCAGCGGTAATAGCTAAACTCGATAGCCTAGACTGAAGAATGACGAAAATGGATCAAACGATCCATGCTATTAGGGTAGGATGCGAAAATTGTGGCGGCCCACATCTTACCAAGGATTGTGATCGAGACGAGAATGGAAATAAAAATGCTTAAGTATTCTATTCCAGTGGCGATAGATACGATGAAGACTGGAGGAAACCAAAGAAGGAATGGCTCCCATACGAAGAGTATAAAAAGGCTAAGGAGGAGAAATGCAAACAGAGGGAGAGGGGATTCTATCAAAAGGAAGAGCCGGTGGCGGAAAAGAAGACAAATTTAGAAGATTTACTCACAAGGTTCATAACCGCGTCCGAGAAAAGACATAATGATCACGATGTAGCAATGCAAGAAACCAGAAACATGTTGAGGAATCAGCAAGCTTCCATTCTCAACATTGAGAAACAGCTGGGACAGCTTGCACATCAAGTGAATGAAAGAAGACCGGGAATTATTGTTTTATTTGATCAATAGGGTCTTCTTCCATTTCCACCACCACGAAGTCTACTGGAAAAATAAACTTGTCCACTTTGATAAGGAGATTTTCACAAATGCCTTGTGGATGAATTATTGTTTTGTTTGCCAAATGGATTCTCATATTTACCGGCCTTGGTGCTGGTAAATTCAGCTTCTTAAAGAATGAATAGGGCATCAAATTAATGCTTGCACCTGAATCAGCCAATGCTCGTGTAGAAACTTCATTACCAAATTGGCACGGAATTACTATGTTACCCGGATCACCCTTCTTCTCAGGTAGCTCACTCATCAATATCTCCGCGACTTCAGCCAGATCTTTGCTAGCAGCAAAAAGGCCTTTAAGCAAGTTAAAGTATTTAGGAGTTTGGAGCATTGTTTCCACAAATGGCATATTGACTTGTAAAGCTTTAACATGCTCCATGAAGGTTCTATAGGCTTGAACTTTTTCTGCAGGCATGGCTCTGGTTGGGTACCAATAGGTGTTTTGAAAGCAACCGCTATCTCTTCCTATTGGTATCAATGTTAGCCATAGTGAATGCTAACTCTTCCTAGTGGTACCATATAGGTTAGTTTAAAGTACGAAGTGTAGTACCAATAGGTGTTTTGAAAGCGGGAGAATAGTTTTTTTAAGAAGCGTACCACTACCCGTCCGTCATTTGTAGGTAGAGCCTGCACCTCCGCCCATTTCGAAACATAATCTACCGCCACTAGGAGTACTTGTTTCCTTTGGAGGTGGGAAAAGGTCCCATGAAGTCTATGCCCCACACGTCGAACACCTCACACACTTGAATGCTATGTTGTGGCATCTCATTTCGAGATGAAATGTTTCCCACCCTTTGACAAGCGTCGCATTCTTTGACATATTGGGCTGCATCTTTGAAGATTGTAGGCCAATAGAACCCAATGTCAAAGATCTTCTTTGCGGTATAGTGTGCTCCATGATGTCCTCCCGTGGGCCCGCTATGGCAGTGTTCTAGTATTCTTCGACTTTCCTTCCCGAACACACATCTTCTTATAATTCCATCCGCACAGCTTCGAAAGAGGTATGGATCGTCCCAAAAGTAATATTTGATCTCCGCAAAGAATTTCTTCTTTTGCTGACTACTATAATCCTTCGGAACGTAATTTGTAGCTAAATAGTTAGCTATGTCTGCGAACCATGGCTCCTCTCCCACGGACACCATAATGTATTCATCCGGAAAGTCGTCTCCATCCTTATCTTCTTGCAATTTCGGGTTCTCGAGCCTAGATAAATGATCGGCCGCTACGTTCTCCATTCCTTTCTTGTCTCGTATCTCTATATCGAATTCTTGAAGAAGTAGCACCCATCGTATTAGTCTTGGCTTGGCATCCTGTTTGGAAAACAAATACTTGATAGCCGAGTGGTTCAACTATCGTATTAGTCTTGGCTTGGCATCCTGTTTAGAACCGGCAACGGCGCCAAAAACTTGATGTGTGTAAATTCAACTAGTTTTATCCCTACTTTTTATTAATAATTTGAGCACACAAAGGCAGTGAACCTGTCTTTAAGTGGTATAGATTGATAAGTGAGGTATCGAACTCAGGGAACGGGCAATTAAACTAATAGCTAATTTTAACTAAAACAAATAATAAAAGTAAAGGGTTTTTCTCTAGTTTTGCAAGACTAGAAACTTAGACAAACTAAATTAACTAATTAACTAAAGCAACAACTATTCACCAAATTTGATAAAGATGTTTCTATTTAGGTTCAACCAATTCACTCCTATGGTTATTTAAGTTAAGGTGGATTAATTG
Organism: Lactuca sativa; assembly: GCF_002870075.4. Taxonomy (NCBI): domain Eukaryota; kingdom Viridiplantae; phylum Streptophyta; class Magnoliopsida; order Asterales; family Asteraceae; genus Lactuca; species Lactuca sativa. Next base: position 139,823,456 of record NC_056624.2, read on the forward strand.
CTATTGGTTACCAATTATAATAGTTAGGTTCATATTCATTACTCCTAACCCTTAGACAATTAACTAATTTAAGCGTTGATCAAGTGTTTAAACTAATTAATTCCCTAGATTAATTATTTGGATTAAATAAGATTTGTAACGGTTAATTAAGTTATTAATTCAATTAACCTCTTGTTGATGGTTTCTCAAACAAGCTCACACATTAATCTTCCTATTTTCTTATTAATCTTAGTTTCATAATCATTACTTCTAAACATATGTTTTAGCATTCACATAGACATATGAGGTTAACAATTAAGTGATGTTCATGCAACCTAATTGCCTTCCAATTAACAGAAAATAGTAGTGATTAATACATAAGGTTCTTTAACAAACTTAGTTTAATAAATCACGAATAGACAATTAAGCAAAGATTAATAATTAAACCATAGGAGTTCTTTGGTATTCCCCAAACAGAAACAAAAACGAATTTAGCTCATAGTTGCAGTAGAAACAAACACAAAAACAAAGTTTATTAATGCAAACATGTTTAATTCCTAAGTCTAAGTGGTAGAATTAACCTAATTGCTTGAATTCTTCCAACTCTTGAAGCTTAGGGTTCCTTAGCGCCTTCTGAACCTTTTAGTCGCAGCTAATCCTTCAAAAATCGCCAGTAATGCCTTCCCATGGGATAAGGATTCGTCTTTTATAGATATCCCAAAACAGAGGGTACTCGGCGAGTAGCAGAATCAACTCGCCGAGTAGGTCCATACTTATCCGTCTTGAATTAGCAGTCGTATTTATCTTCTGGCATATCGTCGTGCACTCGCCGAGTAGGGTCGATCTACTCGCCGAGTAGAACTCCTTCTTTCACTCTTTAATCTTCACTTGCTTTCCTTTTCTCCTTTTTGCTTCCAAGCATATCTTTTGGACTGAAAACACAATTCACAACATTTTAAGTACCTTTTGTCCACATTATTCTCATAATTAATCAAAAATAACTAAGAATATATGTTAAATAATTAACTAATTATGCACATATCAAAATACCCCACACTTGACTTTTGCTTGCCCCCATTATTCTCATGTAGTCCACAATTAACTAAATTGCAATAAATGAACTTTATGCAAGTAAACTCACACAAAGGATCGAAAAAATTAGGAATTAGCTTAATTATTTAGAACCGGTTCCCGGATGTGTATTTGTGTAAATTAGCTTAATTATTTGTTTTCCAAACAGGATGCCAAGCCAAGACTAAATTAGCTTAATTTTTTTTTATTTGATCAATTTCAGGACTCTCATGACCAGAGGATAATGAGATAGCGGTTGCTTTCAAAACACCTATTGGTACCCAACCAGAGCCATGCCTGCAGAAAAAGTTCAAGCCTATAGAACCTTCATGGAGCATGTTAAAGCTTTACAAGTCAATATGCCATTTATGGAAACAATGCTCCAAACTCCTAAATACTTTAACTTGCTTAAAGGCCTTTTTGCTGCTAGGAAAGATCTGGCTGAAGTCGCGGAGATATTGATGAGTGAGCTGCCTGAGAAGAAGGGTGATCCGGGTAACATAGTAATTCCGTGCCAATTTGGTAATGAAGTTTCTACACGAGCATTGGCTGATTCAGGTGCAAGCATTAATTTGATGCCCTATTCATTCTTTAAGAAGCTGAATTTACCAGCACCAAGGCCGGTAAATATGAGAATCCATTTGGCAAACAAAACAATAATTCATCCACAAGGCATTTGTGAAAATCTCCTTATCAAAATGGACAAGTTTATTTTTCCAGTAGACTTCGTGGTGGTGGAAATGGAAGAAGACCCCGAAATACCAATTATTTTGGGAAGATCATTCTTAAACACCGCGTGTGCCCTAATTGACATATGTGAGTCTACATTGAGATTAAGAGTGGGTGATGAGTCGGTGATGTTTAAAGCTATTCCAGAAGTCAAGCAAGAAGAAGAAAAGAGAGAAGAAATCTCATTTATCCAATTGGATGATGAGGTATTACAAAAAGAGCTTGAAATTTTACTAAAAGAAGACCCAAGTAAGTTCACGCTACACTCTGAAGGAGTTGAAGATGCTAACAAAGACTTGGAGGAGCTAGAAAAGCTACTGGAAGGAGCCAACTCAGAAAACACTCCACGATTGATGGAACCCGATCAGACTCGCCGAGTCACCATAATGGACTCGACGAGTCCAGTCAATTTGGATAAAAACTTGACCAAAGCTGATCTGTTTGTTGATAGTTCTTCACATACCCTGGGTTCAGTTACTGTTTTTAATTCTTTGGAAGAACAATCGGCAGAAGAAGTAAAAGGAATGGAGGTCCAACACGCCGATGTGGCATGCCTTGATACGATGCCATTTGGAGAAAAGTTGAGCACAAAAGAGGATGAAGACATAAAGGGAAGCAAGGAGGAAGCTGATCACCAATTAACCACTAAACCTAGAGCACGGACCATTATGAAATATGAAGTTATTAAATTTAAAGAGAAGGAGGTTCAAGAGTTGGTGAAAAAGAAGGGGGTAAAGAAGAAAAAGAGAAAAAGGGAAGCCCAAACAGCTGAGGATGACACTGAGAAAAGGAGAAGAGACGAATTGAAGAGGGCTTACAAGAAAAAGATTCACGCCTACAAGACCAAGTATAAACCACAAAAAGTGAGGCGTACATTCCCGATGCTTGAAGATGACAAAACGTAAATGGGAAGGAGTCTAGCTAATGACTCCTTAAAAAGAAGCGCTTGGTGGGAGGCAACCCGTCGTTAGAGTTTGCTTTCTTTTACTCTTTAGTTTCTTTTTAGTTTTTGTTTCGTTTCACAATTTTAATCTTCCAAATCATCGGACATGTCTGCTTGAGAGTGTGCCTAGCTTAAGGGTGGGGTGAAAAGATTTTGAATAAATAACAAAATTTTGAAAATCAGTAATGTTTTACAAGAGACTCGCCGAGTCTGACCCTGACTCGACGAGTATATATTGATTTCAGAAAATCTTTGACTGCGCGACTAGACTTGCCGAGTCTGACCCTGACTTGACGAGTCGGTTTTATTTACAGAAAAAAAAAAATTTCGAAATTACTTTTACATCTGGTAAATAGGGTTTTAACCCTAAAATTCAGTTTCCACACCACACTCGCCGGGTACCTCTTTCTCAAACTCTCTCTCAAGCATTCAAGTTCTTCAAGTTCTTCCAATTTCTCAAGGTTTAAACTCAAAAGGTAACAACTTTCTTCTTGATTTCTAGAAAGAATGTGATTATAAGGCCATCTATACCTGCAATTGCATGAAAAACCCGTTTTTGAAAAGTAATGAAATTCTAGGGTTTCGATTTTTCATGAATATTGTTGTTTTGAACGTTTATTTTGGCCTTATTACTTAGTAGGAAGTCCCTGAACAAAACCCTTGACAGAAATTACAGGTTTTATGGTCCAATTTACTGTGACCCGTCGACTGACTCGTGCAGGTTGCGCGACTCGTCGAGTCGGGCATGGACTCGACGAGTCCAGTCGATTTACAGATACATTCCAGTTTTTAATTATATTCTGTGTTTCTGGGTTTTGTTTATATGTTTTGCAGAAATCATGTTCAGAAGAGGACAATCTTCAAGTGGTAGCCAAGGGGAGTTTCCATGGCTAAACTTCCCGCAAATTGAATCCGCTTCAACAATGAGGAAGTGGAAGAAGAAGCTCTCCGACATTAAGAAGAAGGAGGTATATGTGCCGAACAGAATTGATTGGGAATGGCTGCAAAGTGTTAGATATGAAGACGAACTAGCTCCTTACCTTTTGAAGGAGTTCCAACATGAAGGCGAAACTATGGTGTGTGACGGGTGGAGCCGGGTCTTCCGCATACAAGAGCCGGTCTATTTAGAGCTTTGCTTGGAGTTTTTCTCCACGGTGTCTTTCACCGGGGGAGTGGATGTGTATCACCCGGCGAGCTTTACTTTTTGTCTTGGGGGCGAGTATCGTCAATGCTCGGTGGTGGACCTTTCCTGCCGACTAGGGATCTATGATCAACCCTTGGTGTCAACAAACATCTTTCGGGCCTTTTTGGCAAACACTCATATGGCATTTCCCGATGGAGTTATAAGCACGGGTTGGTGGAATACCATAGGAAATAAATTTTACATCCCAAAGTCTGCACAAGAAGGGAGCATCCGATCCCCGACTCACCGCCTCATTCACCGCCTTATTTCCTCCACCATCAACCAAAGGAAAGACGATGACAATGTCTCCAACCTTGACGTTTTCTACTTATGGAGCATAATAACACCCGACGTCTTTTGCAACATCCCGTGGTGTATTGCTTCATACCTTTCGGAGGGTGCGGTCAAAGATCGCAAAACCTCCCGTATCAATGGAGGAATGTTTGTCACTCGATTGGCTAATTCATTCGGGTTGATGAACCACGGTGCATGGAACTTCATGACATTGATCCCAACGCCCCCGTTTAATCCCATTCTTTTCCGAAGAGCACGGATAATTGAAGACTATGGTGGTGGCCATTATGCCATTCCAAATGATGACCCTGTTGTTGGTCCCGAAGCACCGGGAAGGAGGTTGAGATCAAGAAGAGAACGGGATGTGGAGGACGAGCCGCCAGTGATTCCGGTCGAGAATGAAGACGTACCAATGGATTGGTACAATGTAGAGATGAGGCGGATGCAGGATCAAATGGCGAGGGGGCTGAACTTTTGCAACCAATCCCACATACGACTTTTTGACCACTTCAATATTCCACATATTGATGGTGGAAATTACCCATTCATTCCATCTTGGGATGAGAGGATTGGTGCGCGACGAAGCGGAGCCGGAGGAAGTGGAGCCGCCAATGATGATGAGGAGGATGAAGATTGATTTTGATGTTTTTGTGTTTTTAATCAAACAATTTTAATTTTTTGTTTTGTTTTATTTTTTTATTTGGTGTGTAGGCTTTGAGATTTTATTATGTTAATGGTTGTTTGCTTTAGTTATTTTTCAGGATTGAATTATGATTGCTTGCTTAGGATGGTTTAGAGATGTAAAGCATGGATGTTTTCACGAGTGAAAGCGAGTCAAGGAAGTGGAATTTTAATGTCAAAGTGTCGAGTCCGGTCCTAGGGGTATGAGCAATTGAGTCCAAATGTGAGGAAGGGTTAAAGAAGTTTTTAGAGGCTAAAACAGTTGCAAAATACCAAGTTTTCTTTCGTTCAGTGGCCTACTCGACGAGTGCACTAAGCTGACTCGACGAGTCGCTTTGTATTTCTACATATTCTGAGAAGGCACGCTGGTACTCGACGAGTCTACTATAAGACTCGACGAGTCATTCAATTTTTATACCGACGGACTGTTGATTTGATGCTGCTACTTGTCCCACTTGCTCACTTATTCTTCCATATCCATTCTTGAAGATCTTACACTGATTTCCGTGTATTTGGAGCGACCCACACGAGTTTTGACACCCAAGGTATGGATGAGATGTTACCATGTCTAAAGTTGATTGAAGTTGGAGCTTAAAAAGGAAGTGATCAGCCTATCGACTGCTATCCCAGGGGAGTTTGTTCCAATTCCCTCTTTAGTTTCTTTTTATGTTTTTATGCATCATATGCAATGAGGGCATTGCATCACATAAGTGTGGGGTAGGGGGTTGGTTACATAATAGTCAATTTTAAAAATTTTTGCATACCAAAAGTATTACTTAGGATGTAATTAGAAAATTTTGGTAAAAATTAGGATTCCATATTAGGATTGTGTTAATAATTGCATGAAAACCCAAATGTTTAGTTGAGCCTATATACGTTCTAGTGCATTTGTGGCTTCCTTATTTCAGTGAAATCATGAGACAAAAACACAACCCTGCTCAGCCCGAGGGATGCAATATGTTTAGCAGCCTAAACCTGAAATGTATCCAGGAAGATTGTTATCGTTAGCCAATAAAGGTTGAGATTGAGCGCCCCTGCTTAAGCATGTAGGGATTTGAGTGAAAAAAATTGAGAAATACATGAAAAAAAGAGAGAATTACAAGAAAAGTTGTAAGAATTTTGGAGCAAATAAAGTGAAGATCAAAAGATCAAAATTCCAAGAAATCCAAAAAAGTTGAAGATGCCAAAAGTCAATATAAGTTGGTGAATTCAAAGAGATCAAAGATCAAATTATCAAGAAAGTGAAGAATTCAAAGAATTCCATAGTGGTATCGAAAAATTGTAATTTTCTAGAATATGTATGCTTGGGTTGTTCAATTAAAAATACCTTGAGGGTAAAGAGATTTTCTGAGGATGGATTCGGAGGGTTGCATAAAATGAGCATAGTTCGGGGTGAGTGGGTGAATGTTTATGAGGATTGTGAGTATTTGGAATATGGGGGGTTCTTTAGGAAAAATTTTAGACACAAATGCATGCGTTGCGGTCTTGGCATAATGGCTGGGTTAGATTGGAGTTGTTATACATAATTCTAATGTGTTAAAATTCAGTTTTGCTTGAGGGCAAGCAAAAGACAAGTGTGGGGTATTTTGATATGTGCATATTTAGTGTGTATTTAGTATAGTTTTTTATTCATATATTAGCTAAATTATCGCATATTATGAACAAAAGGTACTTAAAAGTGTTAGATTATGTTTTTCAGTCCAAAGATGAAGCTCGGAAGCAAAAGGAAGCAAGAGAAGCAGTTAGGAGCTCGAGCGTGGAATGAAGAAGGAAAAAACACTAAAAAAAGCTTCTACTCGTCGAGTCAGATAGCTACTCGACGAGTCCGGTCGAGGAATCAGAAGGATAATGACTCGGGATCCCAGATAGTTATTGCAATACGGAGAATGTGAGAGGGACTCAACGAGTCACCACTTGACTCGACGAGTCGGACCGCTTATTTAAAGATAATTCCACAGATCGAGAGGGAAGAGTTCTGGGACGATTTAGAAAGGTTTTGCTGCGATTGAGAAGCCAGAGGAGCCTTAGAGATCGTCAAAGCGAGCTAGAGTTCAATTCCGAAGGATCATTGAGGCAAAATTTATCATACTTCTTAAATCTTTGTGTTTAGTTACTATGTTTAAACATTTAGATTCTGTTTTTTTGCTGAATTTTATTTCAATGATGAGCTAAACCCTTTAAACTTCTATTTGGGGATACGAAATTGGTAGTATGGTTTGATTCTTGGTAGGATTAATTCTATGTTGGTTAATTTAGTTATTTTAGCTTGCTAAAGAACCTTGTGTGTGAATGATAATTGATTTTCTGTTAATAGGGAGATAATTAATTAGCATGAACATCTATTAGTTATCAATCTCATATGCTTAGTGAACACTTTTTGTCATATGTCTAGTGTAGTGAACATGAAACTAGGATTAATAAGAAAATCAAGTAAATTTATGTGCAAGCTTGTGAGATGACCATTAAACAAGAAGTTAATTAAAAGATAAATTAATTAGCTATTGCAAGTCTAACTTAACCCGAATATTATATCTAGTAAATATAATTGAAATAGACAACTGGCCATTGTTTAAATTGATTTATTTGCTAAGGATTAATGAAGTGAATACAGAATTAATCAATTGAATCGATAACTAGCAAAAGAATTAATCCATTGCACTTTTACCTTGAAATCAACCATAGGATCAATTAAGTTGAACTAAATAGAAGTACTTATCCGTTATTGAATCTAGTCAAAGTCGTTATTTTCTAGCTTAAATTAGTAATAATTAGTAAGTTTCTAGTCTTGTAAAACTAGAGAACAACCCCTGCTTTTTAATTAACTTAGATTAAATTAGTTTTTAGTTTAATTTGCCGTTCCCTGTGTTCGATACCCTGCTTATTTAGCTATACCACAATTGATAGGTTCACTGCCTTTTGTGTGTTATTTGATAATTAAAAGTAGGTTTAAAACTAGTGGGTTTTACACACATCACTCTAAGAGATCAGAATAAAGTGGGCACTCTTCGTCAATCTGTCCACGATAACCCATATCACATCCATACCCCTCATTGTCCTCAGTAACTTCGTGATGAAGTCCATAACTATCTCTTCCCACTTCCACATTGGAATGAGTAACGGCTGAACCTTGTCGTGAGGCCTTTGATGCTCGACCTTGACCTTCTTGCAGGCCAAGCATCACTCCACGAACCATGCAATCTCCCGCTTCATGTAGGGCCACTAGTAACTCATCCTCAGATCCTTGTACATCTCCGTGGCCCTGGGTGAATAAAGAACTTGGATTTGTATGCCTCCTCTAAAATCTTCGGCCTCACGCCCCCAGTTATCGGTACCCACACCCAGCCACACCGCGTCAGAAGACCTTGACTATCTCGAACAAACAAGGGATACTTCCCCCGAATCTGCTCTATCTTCCAGTTCTCTTTCTTCACACCCTCGAACTGAGCTTGCTTGATTAAATCCAACAATGGAGATATCACCGTCATCCTCAAACAAACATCCTCGTCGCTACACTTGCCGCTTTGTGGCTCAAAGCATCGGCCACCACATTAGCCTTCCTTGGATGGTAAAAGATCTCGCATCATATTCCTTCAGTACATCCAACCACCTCCTCTGTCGCATTTTGAGGTTGTACTAATCCATCAAATACTTCAAACTCTTGAGATCAGTATAAATAGTGAACTGCACGCCATACAAGTAATGCCCCCAGATTTTGATGGCAAACACCACCGCCCCCAATTCCAGGTCGTGAGTGGGGTAATTCGCCTCATGAGGCTTCAACTGTCTCGATGCGTAAGCAATCACATGCCCTTCTACATCAGTATCGCCCCTAACCCTAAGATCGATGCATCAAAATACACTACCAAATCTTCCAGCCCCTCTGGTAGCACTAGAATCGGGGCCTCACATAAATTCTGCCTCAAGATCTCGAAAGCCAACTACTGGTCCGGGCCCCATCGGAAAGTCATGTTCTTCTTGGTCAAATGGGTAAAAGGCAAATCAATCTCGGAGAAATCCTGGATAAACGTTCAATAATATCCCACTAAACCTACGAAGCTACGGATCTCAGATGCGTTCTTCGGTACTTCCCACAACATCACTGCCTCAACCTAGGATGGATCCACCGAAATACCCTCCTGGTTGATGATGTGCCCTAAAAACTACACCTCTCGCAGCCATAAATCACACTTTGAGCACTTGGCATAAATCCTTTCTATTCTCAGTGTCTCCAATACATCCCTTAGATGCTGCTCATGTTGCTCCTTGGTCTTAGAATAGACCAGGATATCATCAATAAAAATGATCACCGACCGATCCAACATCGGTCTACACACCCTGTTCATGAGATCCATGAACACTGATGGAGAATTGGTGAGCCCGAATGGAATCACCACAAACTCATAGTGCCCATACCGAGTCCTAAAAGATGTCTTCGGTATATCTTCATCCTAAATCCTCATCTGATGGTACCCCGACCGAAGATTGATCTTAGAAAGCCAAGATGCACCCTGCAGCTGATCGAACTAATCATCAATCCTCAGGAGCGGATAATGGTTTTTCACTATTAGTTTGTTCAGCTCTCGATAATCAATACTAATCCTATATGACCCATCCTTCTTTTTCACGAACAGTATCGGTTCTCCACACGGGGAACTACTCGGACGGATAAACCCTCGGTCTAGTAGCTCCTGAAGTTGCGTAGATAGCTCCTGTATCTCAGGCAAAGCTAGTCGGTACGGTGCCTTGGGTATTGGAGCGGCGCCCGATACCAAATCAACGTGAAACTCCACCTGCCTCTCTGGAGGCACCACAGGTAACTCCTCGGGAAAGACATCCCGGAACTCATGTACAACCGATAAACAGCCGATGTCTGTCGTGGTATCGATCCTCGTATCTGAGATATAAGCTAAAAATCCCAAACAACCCTGATGAAGCAATCTCCTAGCCCTCACAACTGAAAAGAGGGTTGGAACCTGCGAGGCCCTCTCGCCATCAATTACCAATTCTCCCCCACTTGGGGTTCGAACCCTCACCAGCTGGCGCTTGCAATCGATCATGGCCATATTGGCCCCCAACCATTCCATCCCGACGATCACATTCAACATGAAACCTCTCCCTAAGCCAATTCAGGACACAGTCCCGATACACTCTCACAGCACTCACAGTACAGTCATCCGCAATCTTAACCTCAAGCGGGGACTACAAAGTCCCCGGCGCATCCTGCAACTTCTTGCTAAGCATAAGAGATACAAATGATCGGGTAGCACCCGAGTCAAATAGGATGTGAGCCAACATACCATTGACCAAAGAGATCCCTATACATGAGCACACACACACATACACACAAACACACACACACACATATATATATATATATATATATGTATATATATATATATATACACACACACACACACAAACACAAACACATAAGCAATACAAATCAATATCAAGCCGGAAAGATAAAACACGTACCAGCCACGACGTCTGGCGCTGCCCGAGCCTCCTCGTTAGTCAATTGAAATGTGCAGTCCTTCAATGCTGGAGCATCTGCCTTAGCAGGGCGGCCATTAGTGATCCTCAGTGTGGCAGGCTTAGGCGCCGCCACTACTACTCCTCCTCCTCACAACCTCGTATAATCGGCCCGTTTGTGGCTGGTCTGGTTGCAGTGGAAACAAATCAAGCCCTTCTTGGGGCAATACCTGCTCATGTGACCCTGTTGTCCACACATGTAACACCTTGAACCCGCTACCCGACAGACCCCATTGTGTGGCTTACCGCACTTGGCACACCGGCCATGCCCCTGCTGGCCCTTACTGGAAGAATTTGAGGTCTTAGGATTTTTAGCCTGACCTAATGCTGTCTGTGCCTGCTCGGGTTTCCGCTTGGTGCGAAACTCCAACTTCATCTCTCGCTCATGGGACTTATCTACTATCTCGTTCAGGGTCTTGAACCCTGTAAAGCTTACAAACTCACATATATCTTCCCTCAGCATGGAATGATACCTCATCCTCCTCATATCCTCATCCGTAACATACTGCGGGATCAATAGTGCTCATTCAAGAAACTTGGCGGTGATCTCTGCCACAGTCTCGGTGGTATGTTGAAGCTCCTGAAACTCCCTCACTAACCGTTGCACCTCAATTAGTGGTGCAAACTCTAGATCAAATCGTCTGACAAACTCGGCCCATGTCATCTCAGCCACACTGGCTGCCCCCACCTGGCTAGTCACCTCTTCCCACGGAGCAAACCCCACCTTTTCTGCATCTGGGAAAGATATTGTGTGTTGGGCATTGTCTATGTCCGCCACCTAGCGTCGGCTAACTATGGAGTTCCTGAGCCCAAAGAACTCTTGCGTCTCGTACGCCTTGAACTCTCGGAACGAGGGAGTTCGAGCCCCGACCTGGCCCACAAAAATCTTGGTGCTAAATGATCTAATCCTCTCCTCTATAATCTCCATCGTCCTTTCCTTGACCGTCCTAAAAATCATTGGGGTGGCGTCAAGGATTCCCCTCGTAACCTCGGTTGCAATGAGCTCGTGCAACCTTTCATCAATGGGCTCGGTACCGTCGCCCAACCCACATCCGGATCCTGATTTTAACCCCTGCTCCAAATCGTGTCACCATTATACTGAACTGCAATGTCATAAATCATAATGATCAAGATGTCCAAAAGGGGATCCTCCGACACTGGTTCTCCTTAGAGCCTCAAGATCTAACATTGGTTTGGGTACAAGTCTTATGCTTTTAGTATTACGGGTCCAATACTACCTTCCACACCTACCTGTACCTTCCCCAAGGCTCTACCTGATGACCCTAATTCATCCCAGAACAAAACATATCTTGCAGGCTACTATATAGCTAAAATCCTAGGCTATCCTAAGATTTGCTCCATCCATAACAAACCAAAAGTCAATCATAACAGGTTGCCTTTATAAATGAAAATTATACCGGCTGACATTTTGGTCTTTGGATGGATAGGAGGGAAGCATGCGTGTGTGGATCTTACTGGGGTCTCTCCTCTTGTTGGTTTGGGGAGCAGGGGTTTCACAGCAGGGTATGTCGCTTTTAAAGCCGCTGCGTGAGAAATGGTAAAGCACGAGAATGCATGTGTAGAAAATCAACATGTGTTTGTACCTTTTGCATTCGATACATTTGGTTTTTTCGCACCAGAGGTGGTGGAGCTCCTCAATAGATTCCAACGGGTCTTGCGTTCTAATGTCATATCTCCTAGATCCACAAATGTTGTTTTCAAAAGAATTGGTTTTGCCATCCAGAGAGGGCTAGCGGCGCAACTTTTTGCCTGTTTTCCTTCAATCAATATGTATTGAACTATATTAGTCGAATTCATGGATATATTAATTAAAAAACTATACACAGAAAAGGATCAAATAGACTTTGAAACAATAGATTTTACCCTAGGACCACAACCAGACAAGGAACAGGAAATAAGGCCAAATCAGTCATTCTAAGGCTATAAGCTCCTAACCTTATACAATTTTGAAAGCATACACGTTGCAAGATTCATACGATTATCATAACTCAAATATCAGTATAACATGGCTAACATATTAGGGAACTATTGACTTGGCTTGGCCAATCACGCGCATTGCACTCTCCTCTTTTCCATTTTAAGAAGTTTTTAACTTATATATATATATATATATATATATATATATATATATATATATATATATATATATATATATATATATATATATATATATTGAGAACAATTTTACAATTTCCTTAGTTTGAGTCCTAACACACCCGAGAGTGCACCCGAATCCCTCAAACCAAGGCTCTGATACCAACTTGTAACGATCCAAAATTTCAAATAAATTTTTCATTTTTAATTAACTAAACATTCTCATAAAATATGAAGTAAAATTGACAATTGTTTTCAAAATTCATAACATTAACATTTTATTTCAAACATCAGAGTGTACCATCAAAATCAATTGCTGGAGAATGCATGTCATGCCACCAAGCCTTGCCCTTCCACTTAGGCTCAGAAGTACCTGAAGCAAATCAACAAAATGTAAGCTAATGATTAGTGAGCTCCCTAGAGCATACCCCGCATAATCACATAATCATATAATCCATATCAATCATATAATCCATGCATAAAAACATATAAGGACGCCTTAGACACCCTCCAGGGTCTTACTCCAAGATGTCATGGGCACCCCCACATGGTCTTACACCTATGTGCCATGGGCACCCCCATGGTATTACTTGAAACGCCTTAGGCACCCCTACATGGTATTACAACCAAGAGTTATGGGCACCCCCATGGTCTTTACCTGGAATGCCATGGGCACCCCCACATGGTTTTACAGCCAAGTGCCATTGGCACCCTTACGACCTTTCATGCAAATATCACAGCAACAACTAGCATACCAGATAGCATATATGTAACTAGCATACCACCTAGCATATAACCACTAGTGTACCACATTACAAAAAATAGGCCGGCCTTGGTGTCTTCGACCCATTGGTATGGTGAGGAGACTTACCTCTCAAGAATGTTGAACTAATAAGATAAGATCTGATAAGTCCCTACGCGCAGATCCAACTCAACTGCATATAACCATCATTTTATTAACTTGTCAAAATCCCAAAGTACCATAAATACCCTCAAAGTCAAACTTGGTCAACCATGGTCAAAGTCCAAGTCAACAGTTAAGGTCAACATTCCATGTTGACCTCAACTCGTCGAGTGCATCTAGCAACTCGTTGAGTTCCTTCAGAGTCCAGAAAACCAGGACAAACCCTATCCAACTCGCTGAGTCGTCTCATCAACTCGACGAGTTCACTCAATATCTAGTAGATAGGGAAACCCGATCCAACTCGTCGAGTTGCCAGGGCAACTCGTCGATTTTCTACCTTTTTGATTATTTTGATGATACTTTTATTTCAGGGACTCTAGGGCTTAGATCTGAAACCTAAAGGCGTCTAAAAGGATAAAGTTTCCAATTCTATCCTCTAGAACCACTCTGAATGCTCTAAAGCTCTTAACAAAGGTTGGAAAGCTCAAAAGCTTAGCCATATGGTTCAAGACCTTAGGGATCTGGAATCCCTCCTTACCAGAAGAGGTTCTATTCCTCAAAACATTCCAAAATGGAGGCTTTATGGACATGTATGTCCAATGCATGTCTTTAAGTCAAAGTGGCCAAAGAGGGAAATTATACCCTATAATCCATGCATGGCATCCATGCTTGACCAAAAGCTAGAACTAGGCCACCATGGTACCATTTTGCCCTGAAGATTCATAAAGTTGCAAACTTTATGAATCCCATCCATGCAATCGACAAGAATGATAGGAAATGAAGAGTAAACCCAAGATCTAGTCATACTCTAAGATAAAAATTGAATCTTGAATGCTTAAAATAGTCCACAAGATGGTCAAGCTCAAGAGTGAAGGCTTTTTTTGTTGGATCTCCTCCTCCTCCTTCTTATTATTATCTTCTTCTTCTTCTTCTTCTTCAGCTCCAAAAGTCACTCTAGCTCACAATATGAGAGAAAATGGGGATTAGGGTTTAGCACTGACGTTCTTAGGGTTTGCAGGCTGATGAAAGGTCAACTTCAAGGTTTTAAGGAGATTATATAGGGTGAAACCCTATAGTTTAGGGTTTTCCTTTATAGCGCATACTCGTCGAGTTGGGCCTTCCAACTCGTTGAGTAGGTCATAAATCCCGCGTCCCAAAAATGATCTTTACTCAACGATTTGGAGCTCCCTAACTCATCGTGTTCCAGTCTGAAACACTAAAATTCTGAAAAGGAATTGATACCTGAAATGAGCATTACATTTATGGTCCTTATGAGTTTGTGGTGATGCCGATTGGGCTCACCAATGCACCTACAACATTTATGGATTTGATGAACCGGGTATGCAGGCCGATGCCCGACCAGTCGGTTATTGTTTTTATTGATGATATTTTGGTCTACTCCAAGAACAAGGAGTAATATTAGGAGCATCTATGGGAGTTGCTTGGGGTATTGAGGCATGAGAGGTTCTATGCCAAGTTCTCCATGTGTGGGTTCTGGTTATGAGATGTCTAGTTCTCGGGGTACCTCATCAATCAAAATGAGATTATGGTCGATCCGGCCAAGATTGAGTCGGTTATGAAGTGGGAGATTCCGAGATCCCCATCTAAGATTAGGATTTTTCTAGGGTTGGATGGTTACTATCAGAGATTTATTCAAGATTTCTCCAACATTTTTGTTCCTTTGACTTGCTTGACAAAGAAGATCATGGATTTCCATTGGAGGGAAGAGTAGTAGGCCGCATTCGAGACGTTGAGACGGAAGTTATGTACGAACACAATATTGACCCTTCCGGAGGGTTTTGAGGATTTCGTGGTACTTTGTAATGAGCCGATCACAGGTTTGGGACAGTACTCATGCAACGAAGCAAGGTCATTGCATATACATCTAGTCAGTTGAAGCCTCATGAGGTTAGATACCCAACACATGCTTTGGAGTTGGGGGTAGTAGTGTTTGCCCTCAATATTTGGTGACATTATCTTTATGGGGTCCATTGTACCATTTACATGGATCAGAAGAGCTTGAGATATCTTATGGATCAACCAAATCTAAACATAAGGCAACACTGATGGCTAGATGTAGTCAAGGATTATGATTGCGAGATTTTTATCATCCGAGGAAGGCTAATATGGTCGCCGACGCCTTGAGGCACAAGACGGGTGACACTCTTGACTGAGGACTCTGTCTGAGGATGACCATTTACTCACCACTTATGGATTTGATTAGGGAGGCTCAGGTCGAGGGAATCGGGATGTAGAATTAGAAGAAGGAGAAGACTAGGGCTCATATTACTAGGTTTTCCACCAATAGTCGTGGGCTTTTGACCCAATGTGTTCGAGTTTGGGTCCACGTTTCTGGTGGGGTCCGTCAAACAGTGATGGAGGAGGCACACAACTCCAGGTTCTCGGTCCACACTGAAGCAAAAAAATGTATCACAACTTGAGACTTAGTTATTGGTGGCCATGCATGAAGCGGGAGATAGCATGGTATGTAGAATGATGCTTGTACTGTTAGATGGTCGAGACTGAGCACTAGAGGCTTAATGCCCAGTTGCAACCCTTAGAGGTTTCCATGTGGAAATGGTAACAGATCATCATGGATTTCATCACCAAGCTGTCGAGGACGGCCAAGGGATTCGATGCTATTTGGGTCATTTTTGATCGTCTGACAAAGAGTGCCTATTTTCTTGCCATTCGGGAGAGTTCTTCATCCCAGAAATTGGCCGATGTGTAAGTGCATGAGATTTTCGCTTGCCACAATGTACCGGTTTCTACCATATCTGATCGTGATGTATTGTTTACTTCTCGATTTTGGTAGAGATTTCATGAGGAGTTGGGTACGAGACTAATGTTCAGAGTGAGCGGACTATTCAGATACTTGATGAAATGTTGAGGGAGTACGTCATTGATTTCGGTGGGAGTTGGGACTCCTACCTTCACATAGTTGAGTTTTTATACAACAATACTTATCATTCTAGAATTGGGGCACTACCGTATAAGCTGTTATATTGGAGGAAGTGTCGTACTCTAGTTTTTTTTGGGGAGAGTCGACCATAGGGACATAGGGAGTACTGAGGTAGTACTCCATATGACGAAGCATATCCAACAGATCAAGTAGAGGTTACAAATAGCTCAGAGTCGGCAAAAGAGTTTTGTTGATTGACGAAAGTCCGAGTTAGAGTTTCAGGTTGGGGATACGGTATTACTGAAGGTATCTCCCTGGAAGGGTGTTATACGCTTCAGGAATATGGACAAGTTAGGCCCTCAATTTATCGAACCTTTTTTAGTAGTGGCCAGGGTAGACAAGGCGGCCTACTGATTAGATCTATCTGAAGAGCTTAGTCAGATTCATAGCACCTTCCATTTTTCTCAAGTTCAAAAGTGTGTGGTTGATGATTTAGTGGTAGTTCCGTTAGATGACATTTAGGTCGATGACTGCCTGAATTATATTGAACGACCGCTAGAGATTATATACAGGAAGACGAAGACCTTGTGAAACAAGGAGGTGGACTTAGTCAAGGTGCAGCGGCAACACCGGAAGGGTTCTGAATGGACTTGGGAACCTGTGGAGGAGATGCGTACCCACTACCCATATTTGTTTACTGCAGAGGATTTTGGGGGAGAAATCTGATTCAAGTGGGGGAGAATTGTAACATCCTCTTTCCAAGTATTCATTTATGAGATTTAGCTATTTTATTTTTATTACTTTAGCCTCGCCATGATGTGAAATTAGGGGTGCCACTGAGTGGAACCCATTAATTGAGAAACACACATTCGCGATGGGCCACGACGTGGCGTTATGTTTTCCATGGTATGTGATTATATTTGCCATGGTGTGGCAGGCATTTTGGGCCTAAAACCCTAATTTTGGGATTGGTGACCTAACTAATAGCACAAATTCCTAGGGTTGCCTCATTTGGTAGCCTCCACTCTCTAAGACCGAACCCCATCCAAACCCTAGCCTACATTTGTGTCTTATGAGTGCTTAAGCTCCATTTTTATGAAGGTTGAAGGAAAAAGGAGCCCTTGGTGTTTCTTGTGAGTGTGGTTTCAGTTTAGATCCATCATCTTCATCTCATTTCTTACTCATTGGAGGTAAAAAATCGCTACCTTATTCATTATTTCTCTAGATCTAGTTCTAGGTCATTTTATAAAGTTTAGGTCCCAAATCTTCTTATTCTTGGAGTTTGAGTGAATTCTAGAACCCTTGAGTGTATTGTTAGCTTATTGACCTTGGGGTTGTTTGGAAAGATGGATTGCATGGCTTATAGAGTGAGCCTAAGCCTTGGTGTTGACACTAAGAACTTAAAAATTGAGATATTATCTTAGTGGGATATCTTAATGCATACATTTGGAAACTTTGTCCATCAAGACCTTAAGGGAACCAAAATATGAGCTTTAGATCTTTTGGGATTGAGAAATAACAGCTTAATCCATTAAGTTGTTGCTACCTAGTGTCAACGTCATGTAGACTGGTGTTTCCGCGACAGTTTCACCAAGACATTGCCATGACGTGGCCACAGTGTGGGAGTCGAGTCATTACCTGACTGTTTTGTCTTGCAGTGCCCACGACGTAGCCTTTGGATGGCCATAACGTGGAGACCTATCAAAGTTGACTTTGATCGTTGTCTTTTTGACCATGGTTGACTTTTAGTCAATTTAGGGTTTATAGAGTGTAGATTGAGTGGGTACTTCCTTATTGTTGTATATGTGTTTCATAGTACCGGTTTTCATTGTGTGGGAGGTACTGTGTTTTGGCTGCTATCAACGACGTGAGTTTCTCACTATACTCGAGAGATTTTGATACTATAATTTTATGGATTTGACCTAGAAACAATGTTTTTATGACTTATGGTTTTGTGGGAATGTTTTATAAAAATGAAAAATGTAACATCCTGATGTTGAGGTATTTTCAATTTTAACCCTATGTATAAAAGAGTATTGTATTTTGACCCTTGGGCTTGAGAAAGTTTTCAAAAATGATCCATAGTGGCATTTTGGTGATTTTAGCCAAAGGCCTAGTATGTTAGGGGTACGTTGTGTACACTAAGCGTACTAGGGCGAATCTTAGTATGCTAAGTGTACACTGCGTACGCATGGCATATGTAAAGAAACCCCAAACCCTAATTCTTAGGGTTTGGTCCATATCTAAGCATCATTATCACCTTATTTCTCATTCACTTATCAGCTTTCATCTAAAAAACGTCCCTCTAGCAAACCTTAAGTGAGAAGAGTGCATTTTGAGCTCATTTGTGAGCTTTGGTGGTGTTCTTGAAGAAGAAGAAATTGGTACAAGGACTTTGGAGCTTGGAAGCAACTTGAATATGAGATTCTCTCCTTGCTAGCAACCTCGAGGAGGTAAAAAGCTCATAACTTGATCATCTTATCTTGTAGATCTAGCCATTTCTTCATTTAGGACATTTTTGGTCCAAAAAAGGTTGATTCTTTAGCAAGGCATGCTCTTAATTCAATAAGTCGTCTTTTCAGATCTAATGAGGGCTCTTGAATCATAAAAATGTGGTCTCGATGCTTACTTTTTCCCCATGCATACTCTAGAAGGTCATAAGGTGTTAAGAAGTTGGGATTTTGTATATTAAGAACTTAATGGGCATCCAAAATCATAAAGTTGAAAACTTTATGACTCTTAGTGGTATCTTGGATTTGGATCTGAAATTTGGATGTGAGAGCTTAATGCATTAAGCTCTTATTAATGAAAGGAAATTTTGTACGTACATCGTGCGTACGCTAGCGTATGCCACACGTTCGTGGTCAGCCTCCTGACTTCGGTCAAAGCCCGAGTACGCCCTGTGTACATCCGGAGTACGCCCCACGTAAGAGCCCTAAGTTGACTCGGTCGACTTGTTGATTTTGACTAGTTTTGACCAAGGGTATTTTGGGAAAAATGTTATTAATTAAGAATGTGAAATGTTTTGGACATCTAGGATTTGGGTGGAGCTTGTTGTTAGAGCTAGGAGTTATTCAGACTGTAAGGTGTGTTTTACTCTTTGTACCCGTGGTTTGAAGGCACCAAGTCCGGTCCACTAGGTAATTTATCCTGGTCAAGATAGTGATATGATAGTTGTAGTTGTTCAGTAGTGTAACATTCAGAATCAGAAAGGCCAAGAAAGGAAAGGAAAACCCTAAGTTAAAGGGGTCAACTCGTCAAGTCCATAGGTGAACTCGACAAGTTGGAGCGGGTTCCGTGTCGAGATTTAAGTGACCGACTCGGCGAGTCGGAGGGACTGACTTGGCGAGTCAGGTCTGGGTTGGAAAACCGTAATTTTTGGGCTTGGTGCCCTATTTAAGCATCATTTTAGGTCTTCACCCCAGCCTCCATCACTCCCTTTACCTTCCCTCCAAAACCCTAAACCTCCATTGTAGTACTCTCAAGCTCTCTTTGCCATTTGGGTGCTTAGAAGCAAAAAGGAAGAAAGGAACCTTGGGTGATTCAAGAAGTGGCAGTGGGCTCTGAGTTGGTGTGCTATTTTAGATCATTGGAAGGTATGGAGCTCATACCTTGGCTGTTTTTCATTTAGATTCCCTTTCCTAGTTAGATTTTATCATTTTGGGCCATTTCCAAGGCCTATTAGTGTATTGTGACTTTGTGAGCAAAGAGAACTTTGGATCTAGGGCTGTCTTGGCCCAGACACCCATAAAGTAGTAGTCTTTGGTGTGTTGGTGAAGCATGCTTGTCTCAAACCCTAGCCCTAGAGTGTTTTAAGCCTATAGCTCCTTGGTTTCACGTAAAGTTTGCAACTTTACTTGAAGGATGGGCCTTAGAAGAGTGGATCTACAGTTTGAAGCGCCTGCATGGCTCGAAAAGCCATTGTATGGATTAAGAACTAAAGCTACTCGGCGAGTCACATGGGTGGACTCGGTGAGTTGTATGAAGATAGGCAGGAACTCGACGAGTCTGTTGAAGATTGTCGTGGACTCGGCGAGTCTGTTCTTGGACTCGACGAGTTGGATCTCAGAACATCAACCTTTTCTGGTTAAGACTTAGATCGGTGAGTTGAGTAGTGACTCAGTGAGTTGGACAGGATGGGACTCGGAGATCGTTGAACTCGATGAGTCGGCGGGATGACTCGGCGAGTTGAGGCGTATTGTGAGAGTTTCTGAGTATAAGGACTCGACGAGTCAACGGGTTGACTCAACGAGTAGAGTTAGTCAGGAAGGTTGACTTTGACCAGGACTTTGACTTTATCAAGAGTGGACTTAGTTGGCTTCTAGAGTTCAGTTTGGATCTAAGTGATATATATTGATATTGGTAGCTCGGGGAGCTAGTGGAGCAGCGGTTTAGAGAATTGTCGGCAGCAGCCAGAGGGTTACCAGCAAAATTTAGCAGTGCAGGTGAGTTTCCCTTTGTGTGAATGGGTCTATGGCCACAATGCCGGCCCATGTAGTTATGAGTAGGAAGACCCGGGGGTTAGCCCTAGGCACTGTTTCCTATTATCATATTCAGGACAAGGTCCAATGTCGGGCGGGTGCCCAAGTAGTGGTTTGCATGATAGAGTATACTTGTTGTCTGTGTGATGCATGTATGTGCCTGGTAAGGAGGTGAGTGTGGGCGAGGTCCCGTATCTCACCAATAGCAGAGTATGGACGGTGTTCCATATCTCATTAGTAGCAGAGTTGGGGTGAGGCCCGAGATAGGTACGGAGTGAGTGTGGGCGGGGGGGCCGTATCTCACTTACAGTAGGAGCTTGCACGGGGTTCCATGACTCACTAGTAACAGGATAGGGGCGAGGCCCAAGACAGGCGAGGCCTTAGGATAGGAATACAGTAGGGTATGTTCAGTTATGTGTTATATGCTATTTTGTATTATGTGGTTAGCGGGAGGGGCCCAGAGACAGGTGGGGCCTAAAAGAAACAGATATGTATCCGAGCGGGGCTCGAAGCCAGGCGGGGCCTAGAGCGGCGGGGCCATTGTAGCGGGCAAGGCCCGAGGTAGGGGGCGAGGCCTGAAATAGCGGGCGTGGCCCAGTATGTGCTATATGTGTTTGTGCAGGGTATGTGGTAGGTTGGGGAACTCACTAAGCTTCGTGCTTATGGTTTTCAGTTTTGGTTTCAGGTACTTCTAGTAGCGGAGGGAAGAGCTCGGGGTGATTGCATGGCACACACCATTAATTAGACATCTTGGGACGTTTTACTCTGATAATGAGAATATGTTTTGAATTAATAATCTGAATGTATGTTATGAATTATGACATGGCTTTTATAAATATGGTTTTAGTAATGTTAAAAGAAAATTTTCAGTCATGATTTTTGGGATGTTACAAGTAGTCTGCATGATTATCTATATTTTTTGGCTCTATGTTTATGTTTGTTTGTTTCATATGTCGACATGGTGGGTTAGGTGGAGGCGCTCCTGCTTTGTGTTGTAGGCCAAGACACACGGGGACAACCTGATAGGCTGTAGGCACTGTGAGGCGGTGCAGTCAGGCCGATGGCCCATGGAGCGATCTAGATAGGTTGTAGGCCCTTCGAGGCGATCCAGTCATGTTGAAGGATTGTAGAGCGGTCCAAATAGGTTGTAGGCCCTGCGAGGTAGTCCGTTCATATTGGATGTTCATACTCTATGCTTGTTTGTTATGGTGTGTTGGTATTGGGGGATCTCAATAAACTTTGGCTTATAGTTTTATCTTGTGGTTTCAGGTACTTCCGAGGATCGTGTGAAGGTGAAGGCGTGATCATACACAACTTCCAGTTTTTGAGTCTTCGAATCTTGGGAAAAATCTGATTTGAAATAATGCTTTTGAAACAATGACTCTTTTTTTAAACAATATTGATACATGGTTGGTTTTAATATTGTTAAATTTATTATGATTTTTGGAGTGCTACAAGTTGGTATCAGAGCCTTGGTTTGAGAGAATTGGATGAGCATTCATGTGAATCCAAACTCAAACTAGGGAACTGGAAAAGTTTTTAAAAGAGTTTTCAAAAATTATTTTCCAAAGTAAATAAGGAAGGATGGGATGTGTACGATTAGTCGGAGCAAGAAAGTATACCCCAAGTTACCCACACTATTATTTGATGTTATGTTATGTTAGAAAAACATGCTAGTTTTAGGATCGGGATCTTCAGGAATTACATGATAAAATTGCTTGATACATGATGCCTTATTTCCTATAGAGTTTTCTTGTTGATTGTTGTGTGACTCTTTCGGGAGTAAACTAACTATTAATTTAATACATTAAGTCATATGTTGCATGGGTTAAATAATTTTAGGGTAAATGATTTGGTCCTACTGAAATGCTCTTGTCTGAGTCCAACCGTTGTAGGGTCGTTGTAGGGTTAAATCTTTTAATCTAAGATTATTTAAGCTATGTTGCATGTGATTGTATTCATGCAGTAGTTAACTGGCACCAACAGGGGTCGTTTGGCAGTTTATGGTAGGTTAAGATGTGGATCCTAGGTATCCTAGGGAGTATGTAGTGCTCATGATACACTTTTGTTGGAAATCCCATAGAAGGGTTATATATAAGCAGCCGACCAGTTGAGCAATGTCTAGCCTTTCTCTAGGAAGTGAGAATAGGATGTATGTGTATTCTAGTGTGTGCTATTAGGGTCGTTGTGATGATCTTCTAAGACAATATGGGTAGGCGCGGAAGGTAGTACGGGCCCATACTATTAGAAGCACATGACACATACGCATAGATGGGAAGTCACAACCCTAGGATTTCGTTATTTGGAATAACTCCTATGGTATGAATTGTGGGTTATCTGATAGTTTTTGGTTTATTTCAGTATGGTGTTCACGTAGGGATCTGGATCAAGAGCGGGAGTGACTGGCCAGGATAGGACAGGGTTGACTAAGGACCAGTTTAGGGAGATGATTTATGCTGAGGTTGTTTCTATTATCCGGGGTTAGATACCCAAGTTGTTTGGGTCTATCAAGACCGTTATGATGGAGTTCTTTGATGATCAATACACTGCACTTTCAGAGATTGTTGTTGTTGCAGCTACCGCGGTTGTCGCTGATGCGCAGATTAGTGGGGGGACAGCCTTCCAGAACCGAGACTTTGACAATACGAAGCCCCCAGTGTTTGATGGAGTCCAAGATCCGATAATTTATATGAGGTGGCTATCCGATGTTGAGGGATGTTACTTTACTTGCTCCTGTCAGGCTAACCAAAAGGTCAAGAGCACTCTAAACTTTCTTTGCTCTGGAGCGAAGGATTGGTGCAGACTAGTTACTGGTGTTGGAATAGTGTCTAAGGCTGCAACTATATTAGGCAACTATTTGACCCGATTGTGCATGGTCCTTTTGGGTTGCCTTCACCATAGCAACTTGATAGGATTATTTATTATGAGAGAATAAATATTACTAATATATTATGAGAATAATATAAGGAATAATAATATTGTTATTTGATTAATATAAGTCATAAATTAATTAGTATTAATTTGGTGACTTAAATAGATTAATTAAATAAGAGGGTATAAACTGTCAATTGTTTGATAGTTACACTTTAGACTGTAAATCCTTAAGGGATAGGGATTGGACGGATTCTAGAGCTTGGGATAGCTCAAAATCGTCCAAAGTCTTATCTATGGTAAGGATTTGGATTGCTTTAAGGAAAGATTATCCAACTAGGGTTTAAGGTGAAACCCTTAAGGAGTCTACAAGTATAAACAGATCCCATGGCCAAGGGAAAATCGGGACCTCTTATGAAGAACGAAACCCTGGCCGAATCTTCCCTCTCCTCTCTCTCTCAAATCATCCTCTTTGCTATTTGGTGTTTGTAAGCCATTAGAGGAGTGACAATTGTGACTCTAGAGCTCCAAGACAACAAGATCAAACAAGAGATTCAAAGGTAAACTTCTAGATATGATTTTGTATTGTTTTATACCTAATTAGTCATTAGAAGTCTTGGATCCAAAGCATGTTTAATTAGAAAGCCTAGACCCAAGCATTAGGGTTTTACATACGCACATAGGAAAGTTTTTATGGCTAAAAACCATCAGTGGTATCAGAGCCTAGATTGGTTTCTATTAAATTGTTGCTTGTTTGTTTGAATCTTGTTTGCAAAATTCGAATTTTGGGTTTCTGTGTCATGAACTCGACGAGTCCCATGGTGGACTCGACGAGTTGGCCTGACTTGACGAGTCCAGTTGGGAACTCGACGAGTTCGAGTGACAGGAAGGGCCAGATTCGAAATTTTTTCATATTTATCTTATGGAAACTTACCTTAATCATATTAGATCAACCCTAATCCGATTTTCTGATATATATGACTATAATCTTGATCTAATTAAAGATATTTATCAACTAATAAAATATTTAATTTCCTTATATGATAATTAATTAATTATTTTGATTAATTTGGTAATTATCTTGCAAGAAATCATTAAATAAATCAAATATGGATAATTAAGGAATTAATTATTAATTGAGATTATTTGTGATTTGATCCTCCATGTTTTAAATGTTTAAAACTTGTCCTCAAGTTTTGAAATTTATATTTTGTGGTTAAAAGTTTTAATTTAGACAATTTAAATTTCAAACCCTAGATTTTTTAAAAGTTTAAAATACAACCCTATACTAATATAATATTACAAGATTAATATATATATATATATATATATATATATATATATATATATATATATATATATATATATGTATAACTAAAATGCTAGTCTTACCGTTAGTAGGCCTCATTCACGAAGCCGATCTATAAGGTGGGTATAAGGTTGCAGCCTATAAAATGGCGCTTAATGGGTGTACACTCACACCCACCGCTTGCTTGATCGGTGGAGGGTCGTTAGCGGAACGGGTAGGATAGGGCAACCTCATCCTCTCATTAAAAGTATAATATGAAATACAAAGTAACTACACATTTTTTAAAAATTTCCCAATCTTAGTTACTTTAGGAAAAGTGAATTGATGCAATCCCATGAAATTACACTTTGCACCCTTGCTAAGAAGTTAGTGGAGCGTGTGTGGTTTACCGGCACACTAATTGGTTCTAAGCAAAGGTGGAAAAGGGTGATTCATTGTTTATCATAGTTCGATGGAGCGTGTGTGGTTTACCGGCACATCAAATAGGTGATCGTTACAATGAAGGCACCATGTGAATTTGCATGGTAATTCACACCCGCTTTGTGATCCTCGATATCCCAGTCACAAACAAGAGGGGCATATCGAGATTTAAACATGCCATTGAATAGTTTCAATGAATCTCATCCGAACCTAGGAATTCTCAATACATTTAGGACTTAAAGTTATGTTTTATGGTGGAGAATTAGTGAATCGTCATTCACTTACCTTCATATTATTTGCATGTTAGATTACGACATCCCTTTTCTAATATGTAAATATTGTTGTTGGATCCTAGCCCTAATTTTTCTTATTGGGTGATTATTAGGGATTCATATTCTAATCTATCTTTGTCCTTTCTATTTGTAGATGTCGAACGCAAACAACGCTGCTGCTAGTTCTTTCACATTGATGAGCCTTTGTCAAAAGGTCACCTTTAATGGGACGAACTTTAGCGAATGGATAAGATACATTCGCACCATTGCTCGCTATGAGGATAAGGAGTATGTCCTCGATGAGAAGCTCGAGAAAATTAACCCTGAAATCGCTACTTCGGCTGAAATGACCGCTTTTGAAACTCATGAGCGCGATGCAACAAAGGTACATTGCATCATGATAGCCACTATGAACTCCGAATTCCAAAAGTCCTATGAGGACATGTACCCGTACGAGATGCATCAAGACTTATTGGAGAGATACCACCAAAACGCGAGACAAGAGCGTTATGAGATTTTCACTAACATGATTTCCGCTAAGATGGGTCATGGAGAGTCTCTTACCGTGCACCTGCAAAAGATGAAAACATATGTCGACCGCCTTCGCAAGTTAAATGTTGACTTTGGGGAAGACTTGGCAATCGACATGGTGCTTCACTCTTTGCCTCCGAGCTACAATCAATTTAGGATGACCTACCACATGAACAAAGAGTAGGTCACCCTAAGCAAACTCCAATGTCTGTTGATGGTCGCTGAGAGCAACTTCAAGGACAAGTCTGTTGCACCAACTCCCAATCCACCCGCTGCTCCTGTCTTGGCTATTGGACTAGGAAAGGGAAAGAAGAGGAAGGCTTCGTCTAAGAACTATCGGAAGGTTAAAGCCCGAGATGGTGCCTCTTCTAGTGGGACCAAAGTTGATCCTGCTAAGCCTTGCCCTAACCCGAAGGAGGCAGAGTGCCACCACTGCCACTAGATAAGACATTGGAAGAGAAGCTGCCCAGAGTACCTGCAAGCCATCAAGGAAGGAAAGATCAAGCCGTCTTTCGCAGGTATATACACAATTAAATCTAACGATTCTAATCATGCTATTTCTTGGGTTCTTGATACCGGTTGTGGTTACCACATTTGCTCTAATGTGCAGGGACTAAAAAGAAGTAGGGATGTGGAGCAAGGAAGGATCAATCTAATCATGGGGAACAGAAGATCGTCGCCTGTGACCAAGATTGGAGTGTATTATTTAGTGCTTAGGAATAGTTTATGTTTAGATTTGAACAATTGTTGCTATTCGCCAGAAATGGCTAGAAACATCATTTCATTTCATGGTTTGTTTAGACAAGGTTTTAGATTTTCTTTTAATAATGAGAATGGTTCTATTTTAGCTTATCTAAATGGTGTCTTTTATTTTGAAGCTATACCATGTAATGGAATATATGAAACTGTTATGATTGTTGATAACTTAGGAAATGATGTTTTGAACATAGATTCTTCCAATAGTATGGATAGAGCATCCTTGTGGCATTGTCGTCTTGGACATGTCAACAAGAAACGCATAGCCCAACTCCAAAAGGATGGAGTGTTGGAGTCATTCGACCTTAGGGAAGATGACACGTGCGAGTCTTGTTTACTTGGAAAGATGACTAAGTCACCCTTCACAAGTACTTGCGAAAGGGGTGAGGGTCTATTGGACCTAATACATACCGATGTATGTGGACAGTTTAGATCAACCACTAAGGATGGAAACCGCTTCTACGTGACTTTTACCGATGAATATAGTAGATATGGGTACATCTATTTGATCAAGCAAAAGTCAAAAACTTTTGAAAGATTCAAAGAGTTCAAGAATGAAGTGGAGAATCAATTGGGCAGGAAAATCAAGATGCTTCGATCCGATCGAGGAGGAGAGTACCTAAGTCTTGAATTCCATGATTATCTCAAGGAGTGTGGAATAGTTTCACAATTGACGCCTCCTAGGACACCACAATTGAATGGTGTGGCAGAAAGGCGTAATCGAACCTTGTTGGATATGGTTCGCTCTATAATGAGTCGTGCTTCACTACCTATCTCTTTTTGGGGGTATGCCTTAGAGACTGTCGCCCATATCCTTAACTGAGTCCCTACTAAGAAGGTTGCCAAAACACCTCACGAGATGTGGACATGGAAAGCTCCCTCGTTAGCACATATCAAGGTTTGGGGTTGCGAGGCTTTCATAAGATGAGATACTCACGACAAGCTCGAACCTCGAAGTGAGCGATGTATTTTCATCGGCTACCCGCAGAAATCCTTTGGATATCTCTTCTATAGACCGAAGGACAATGTTGTCTTTGTTGCTAGGAGAGGGGTTTTCCGAGAGCGAGAACTCATAAGCCAAGGAGACAGTGGGAGGCAAATCGAGCTTGAAGAGATCCAAGAGTCGATAGATGAAGGAACCTCTACCGCTGGCACTCAACCCGAGGAGGAAACTCCGGTTGAACCGATTGACGAGTCCTTACCTCTTTGACGTTCCGATAGAGTTAGAGTTCAACCCCAGTTTTATGGTTTTCATATTACTACCGAAGGGGACACGTATATTAGTGATGGTACACTAATAAATCTTGATGAACCTAATAGCTATAAGGAAGCCATGGCAGGCCCGAAGTTTGCGAAATGGAAAGAGGCAATGGATAGCGAGATCCAATCCATGTATGATAACCAAGTTTGGAATTTGGTTGATAATGTTCCCGGACGTAAGACCGTTGGGTGCAAATGGATCTTCAATAAGAAGACCGACGTGGATGGAAACGTACACACATATAAAGCGCGATTGGTTGCGAAGGGCTTTACTCAAACTCCCGAAGTTGACTATGATGAGACCTTCTCACCAGTTGCGAAGATAAAATCTATTAGAGTGATGCTAGCGATTGCCGTATTTCATGATTATGAGATTTGGCAAATGGATGTCAAGACCGCTTTCCTTAACGGGAAGTTGGCTGAGGATGTTTACATGGCTCAGCCAGAGGGGTTAGTGGATCCGAAGCATCCGAATAGAGTGTGTAAGCTTGAGAAGTCCATTTATGGACTTAAGCAAGCGTCTCGCAGATGGAATATTTGCTTTGATGAGAAAGTCAAAGAGTTTGGATTTGTACGAAGCGAAGATGAATCATGTGTATATGTCAAAGCCAGTGGGAGTATAGTAAGCTTCCTCGTTCTATATGTCGATGACATATTACTCATAGGAAACGACATCTCGACTCTGCAGGAGGTTAAGTCCTGGCTCGGAAAGTGCTTCGCTATGAAGAACCTCGGAGAGGCTTCTTACATTTTGGGAATAAGGATAGTGAGAGAAAGAAGTAAGAGACTAAAAGGACTTAGTCAGAACACTTACTTAGAGAAGGTACTAAAACGTTGTAGTATGGAAAAATCAAATAAGGGAGAATTACCGATACAAAGTAATGCCAAGTTGAGTAAGACTCAATGTCCGAGTACCGAAGCTGAAATAGCAGAAATGAGCCGAGTACCATATGCTTCCGCAGTTGGCTCAATCATGTATGCTATGACTTGTACTCGCCCTGATGTAGCCTTTGCTTTGAGCATGGTTAGTAGATATCAAGGAAACCCTGGCAGAGCCCATTGGATTGCGGTGAAGAATATCCTTAAGTACCTTCGGAGGACGAAGGAGTGGTTCTTAGTCCTCGGAGGGAGAGATGACTTGAAGGTGCGAAGGTATAGTGACGCCAGTTTTCAGACCGACAGGGACAACTACCGTTCACAGTCGGGCTGGGTCTTTACCCTGAATGGAGGAGCAGTGACTTGGAAAAGTTCCAAGCAGGAAATCGTAGCTGTTTCAACGTGCGAATCAGAGTACATTGCAGCGAGCGAAGCGTCGAAGGAGGCAATATGGCTGAAGAACTTCATCGGTGATCTTGGAGTTGTACCCGCCATAAAGGAGCCCATGGAGATTTTCTGTGATAATGAAGGAGCGGTTTCCTTGACCAAGGAACCGAGGGATCATGGTAGATCTAGACATATCGATAGAAAATATCACTTTATTAGACATCGTGTAGAAGAAGGACAACTCGTAGTGAAGAGGATATCATCAGAAGATAACCCAGCAGATCCGCTTACGAAGGGACTGAGTAGGGCTAAGCACTTGCAGCATGCTAGGAGTATTGGGCTGAAGGATGATATTAGCATATATTAGGTAGTAGTAGAAACTTGTAATAGATAAATGTAATTAACATTTGATGATTAAATAAAGGAGTTTTATTTATGAGTAATGTTACTGTCTAATGTTAATTGTTTAACT
Source organism: Lactuca sativa (assembly GCF_002870075.4). Classification (NCBI taxonomy): domain Eukaryota; kingdom Viridiplantae; phylum Streptophyta; class Magnoliopsida; order Asterales; family Asteraceae; genus Lactuca; species Lactuca sativa. Next base: position 139,853,424 of record NC_056624.2, read on the forward strand.
ATTGTTTCATTTTGCATGTTTTGACTTCCAGAATAATTGAATTTATTAAGAATAATCGAATTATTCAAATTGTCCACAATCGTTCATATGTTGGAAGTAGATATGAATGAAGATTGTCGTGAATTGGTGCGTAGATTGTCTAAATGGTATTAGACATAGCAAAAGATTGCTGCGACATTCATGAGTGCTTATGAACTGGTTTTGAGCATTGGAACAAACCCGCGCTTGCTGGAATCACCTTATGGAATATGATATAAAAGGGTGATCGCAAGACGATAATATCATATAGTCTTAAAAACCTAGATATATGGTTTGTTATTTGTTAATTGATTGTACATTAATAATGCGAAAACGCATCAGTAACTCGGTGTTATAAAACGCATTGTTGTGTATAGTTGATTAATGAGTAAGTAAATGCATATAAGTCGAAGTTTATCTGTAACTTTTATCCTAAGAAGGTAAAAGCGATATCTCGGCCGCTCGATGATTTGATTTGACTTATGTGCCAGGCCCGGTCAGAACTGAATTGATGTGTTCGATTAAGTTCTATGTCAAATAAATCAGAGATCGAGAAACCTAAATGCTTGACTAATCATTCCATAGAATTGTCAGCATGATATCTAACAGAGGACTGTGCGATCCCTTATCTAAAGGACAAGATTGATTAGATCAGAGTTTGACAGCGTCTTTGAGAGCTACGATTGCAAATCGAATTGTACTTGTGCATATAGTTACTAGACTTATCCAAGTGGGAGACTGTTGGAATAGTGTCTAAGGCTGCAACTATATTAGGCAAGTATTTGACCCGATTGTGCATGGTCCTTTTGGGTTGCCTTCACCATAGCAACTTGATAGGATGATTTATTATGAGAGAATAAATATTATTAATATATTATGAGAATAATATAAGTAATAATAATATTGTTATTTGATTAATATAAGTCAAAAATTAATTAGTATTAATTTGGTGACTTAAAGAGATTAATTAAATAAGAGGGTATAAACTGTCAATTGTTTGATAGTTACACTTTAGACTGTAAATCCTTAAGGGATAGGGATTGGACGGATTCTAGAGCTTGGGATAGCTCAAAATCGTCCAAAGGCTTATCTATGGTAAGGATTTGGATTGCTTTAAGGAAAGATTATCCAACTAGGGTTTAAGGTGAAACCCTTAAGGAGTCTACAAGTATAAATAGATCCCATGGCCAAGGGAAAATCGGGACCTCTTAAGAAGAAAGAAACCCTAGCCGAATCTTCCCTCTCCTCTCTCTCTCTCTCAAATCATCCTCTTTGCTATTTGGTGTTTGTAAGCCATTAGAGGAGTGACAATTGTTACTCTAGAGCTCCAAGACAACAAGATCAAACAAGAGATTCAAAGGTAAACTTCTAGATATGATTTTATATTGTTTTATACCTAATTAGTCATTAGAAGTCTTGGATCCAAAGCATGTTTAATTAGAAAGCCTAGATCCAAGCATTAGGGTATTGCATGCGCACATAGGAAAGTTCTTATGGCTAAAAACCATCAACTGCTTCATACACTTCGAAGTAGAGAGTTGATGTATCATGGGAGCAGTTTTTTGAGATGTTCCACTCAAGATATGTCCCACTGGTTGAGAGGGAGAGACTATCACATGAGTATTTGGACTTGCGACAGGGGACTAAGTCAGTGACTGAGATCACCAAGATGTTCACTGAGAGAGCATTGTTTTTCCCTGAGTTTCCTGCTGCTAAGCAAGCTCAAATGACCTAGTACTAGAGCATGCTCAAGACGGACATCCATTGGTTTGTGTATATATGGTATACTTGTGGAGTTATAAGTGGCCGTTAGGAGGTGGGTGATTGAGTTGGAGCTCCAGTGGAAGGAGTGGAGGCAGGCTTTGGTGCAGTCGCAGCCTACGACGAAGTTGTTTAAGGCCACTGATGTGAGATATAGGAGTCAAAGGGGCCGCATTTGTGACAAGTGCAGAAATTTTCATGAGGGTTCCTTTTGATCTACTTATGGGCACCACAAATGTGGAAAGGATGGGCATTATGCCAAGGACTGTCACCAGCATGTCCTCGCACCAACCACCAGGATCTGTTATCACTATGAGCAGGTTTGATATATTAAGGCCAACTATCCTTTTCTCACATTGGTACTGGTTCAGGATCTAGCCCCAACTACTTTGAGGATTACCGATGGGCGACAATGTAGGGTGGAGCCCCCGAGGACTTGAGGCCATGCTTTTCCGTTCACGGTAGAGGAGGCCAAGGTGGTGCCAGGCGTCGTTACCGGTATGTTTCCATTTATTACTATGTCAATTATATTATGGTATGCTTATGTTTATGTTTCTGATAGGTACATTCTTTAGGATTTTTTTTCCTGCTCTTGTGTTATTTGACTCAGGCGTGAGTCGGTCCTTTGTGTCCCGATCATTTAGTATGGATTTTGGTATGACCCTTAGCGAGTTGGAGCGTCCGTTGCGGGTTTCTATCGCAAATAAACATTGGATTTTTGCATCCAGAGTGTATCAGGGTTGTGTTCTGGAGAATTTTGGGGTGCCTTATCCAAGTGATTTGATTCCTATCCATATGGGGGATGTATGTGTGATAGTAGGGATGGATTGGCTGAGCAGGTTCGGTGCTACGATACACTATGAGGGTCAGCAAGTGATAATTTGAATCCCAAGTGGGGGAGAACTGGTTCTCTATGGTGAGGGTACCAGGATTGGGTCAGGGTTTTGTTCGGCGTCTAAGGCTAGACTGTACATTCTTCATTGTTGTATGGGTTATCTTTCCTATGTGGTTGATACACGAGTTGTGGAGAAGACATTGGTTTTGGATGTGCCAGTTTTCAGGTAGTTTGCTAATGTGTTTCCAGAGGAGTTACCCGGTGTGCCTCCCGAGATGCACGTTGAGGTCAGGATTGACCTAGTGCCATGTGCAGCTCCTATTGCCAAGGCGTCGTACCATTTGGCACCTCCTGCGACGCAGGAGTTGTCCTCTCAGCGCATGGAGCTTTTGGGCAATCAGTTTATCCACCTGAGTTGTTCACCGTGGGGAGCACCGATATTGTTCGTCAAGGAGAAGGATGGTTCACAATGGATGTGCATTGATTATCAGGAGATGAATAAGTTGACGGTGAAGAACCGTTATCCCCTTCTACGGATTGACGACCTCTTTGATCAGTTTCAGGGTGCATCTCGGTTCTCCAAGTCCGATCAGAGGTCGGGGTATCATCATGTGAGGGTGAGAGAGGAGGACGTGAAGAAGAATGTGTTTCGGAATTTTTATAGTCATTACGAGTTTGTGGAGACGCCATTTAGGCTCATTAATGCGCCTGCGGTGTTTATGTACTTCATGATTTGGGTCTGCAAGATGATGCTCGATCGATTAGTTATTATTTTTATTGATGATATCTTGGTCTATTCAAAGACCAGAGAGCAGCACGAGGAGCACCTTCGAGAGCTTTTGGGAGTATTGAGGTGGAAACGGTTGTATGCCAAGTTCTCGAAGTGTAAGTTTTCGTTGCAAGAGGTCCAGCTCCCGGGGCATCTTGTTAACCAGAACAAGATTTTGGTCAATCCAGCCAAGATTGAGGTTGTGATGCAGTGGGAGGTTCCGAAGTCCCCCTTAGAGATCAGGAGTTTCTTGGGTTTAGCAGATATTATCGGAGATTTATCATGGATTTCTCCAAGATTGTTTTACCTCTCACTCGTCTGATAAGGAAAGGCGTAGATTTCCATTGGGGGACAGAGGAGCAGACGACATTTGAGACACTGCGATAGACGTTATGTGAGGCCCCGTTGTGGACTCTCCCGGAGGGTGTCGAGGATTTTTTTGTATTTTGTTGTGCATCCATCACGGATGCTTTAAGCTGCAAGTCGGCTGGATCTTCAGTTGGGGATATGTGTATGAGGATATCCACTGATTCCCTACTTTTGGATTTGACTGGAGTGGCATATGAAGAAGGATTCAAGAAGGAGAACTGGAAACAGGAGAGGATCAAGGTCGAGATCGATAGATTTATCACCGATTTTCAGGAATTGTTGACCGCGTGTGATCGAGTACGAGTTCCGGTTTCTGGTGGGATCAGGCAGACAGTTTTGGCGGAGGCACAAAAGTCTCACTTTTCGGTACACCCTGGATCCACCAAGATGTATCGAGATTTGAGGCTAAGTTATTGGTGTTCGTGTATGAAGGATGTGTTGGGTTTTGAGCATTCTAACACTCCTAAGTGTACATGCAACCCTAAATACCTTGGATCTATGTTTTCTCTATTATACATGCAAATAAGAACTTCCAAGGTATTATCCTAATCTAGCATACAAAACAATGACTATAGCAAGATAGAATACATACCTCTTGATGTAGAAAGTCTTCATGAAGCTTGAGTGCCTAGTGCCCCAAGTGTGACACCTCAAATGGAATCACAATCATCAAAACACTTGGAATGACTTGAGAGAATTCTACACTCACCAAAATCGGCTAGCCCTTTCTTCACACACACTAGTGGCCGATTTTTCCTCAATAATAAGATGCTTATATAGTTATACAATTAGGGTAAACTCTTAATTGTCATGGCTTTCCATTTCCTTGGATCCATGGGTACAAATACACCATGGAGCATCCATGGACCATCCTATGGGTTTTAGCCCAACTTGATTATCCATGGAGCATTAGCCCACTATACAAGTATGGATGATTTACACAATCAACCCATATATTTAATTAGTCTTCTTTTGATCACTTAATTAATCCTAGATTAATTCTTGATCAATACTAATTAAATAATCTTATTATTCTTATTATTAATATACTAGAACTTATAATATATTAATAACCATAAGTGTCTTATTTCTCTCATTCAAGTGCATGATGGTATGCAACCCAAATGGACCATGCCGGGTCGGGTCAAGTCTTACCAAATATAGTTATGGACTTAGACATTAATCCAACAGTCTCCCACTTGGATAAGTCTAAAACTATTATTGCGTATGACTTCAGGAACCAACCGGCAATCGTAGCTCTCAAAAGCTTCTGTCGAACTCTGACCTTGTCGATGAACTCTGACCTTTGACAATGACTTGTCCATTAGATAAGGGATCATATATTCCTCCATTCTAGATATCATATGGACTGAGACATGGATTATAATCATTCTCTCTGTCCATTTGTTGTTTCCCGATTTCCGATTTATGACAACTAACTAATTGAACAAATCAAATCAGTCCTGGCCCGGCCGAGCACTTCCATTTGTCATCATCAAATCATCGAGGGGCCCACAGATATCGCTTTTATCCCGAAGGTAAAAGGAACGGATAAACTTCGACTCATATGGCTTGTTCTACTACTTGTTGAATCATACACAAAGGCACGTTTTATAGCTCAGAGTTACCAAATGCGGTTTCGTGCAATCAATGTACTATCAACTCATAGTAACAACTCATATCTCTAGGTTTGAAGAATATAAGATATTATCGTCTCATGATCACTCGTGATAAAATCCATGAAGTGATTCCAATGAGCGCGGGTTGAATCCAATACTCAGAACTTATGAGCACTCATGATTGTTGTAGCCTTGTCCAACACCTTAGACCTCTACAACCCATCATGACAGTCTTAATTCATATCTACTTCCAAAATATGACCGACTGTGGATGGTTTGAATAACTTAGTCATTCCGGAAGAATAACCCAGTTTATTCGGGAAGTCAAAACATGCAAAATGAAACACAATAATAATTGAATCCAATATGGTATCAACCCTTTGAACATAAATAAAACACCTTTTATTTATCACCATATGATTACACATTATTCATTGTATACTGTTTCAGCTATCAACTTTATTCTTGAATTTAAAACAATAGTTGTCCCATGCTCCAAGCATGTACACTATGTTTTCTTAAACACTAGTCATGCCACACACCAAGTATGCATACTATGTTTGTCTATGATCTTTACTTTGTGAACTAGATCAATTGAACATAACTTCAATGATTCTCTTTTCACACTCCCAAATCCTTACTGCAAATGCAAGAATTCCAAATTCATGCCATTTACTGAAATCTGTTAGATTCTAAACTTATATGCATTGATCCTCTTGTAATTATTATGCACAAAGTCATAAAGACTTGACAACAAACATTACAGAGCATTCCAAAGGAGATCAGTTCCTTGGAAATATCCTTCTTGCATTAAGTTTCCTTAATCTTACACAGATTGAAAAATTCTAACTTTGAAACATTTCCAGATTCCATTTTGACTATCACTTCTGAACAAGAGTTGCCTCCTTACAGACTATGTCAGTATGGTCCTTCCAGAATTATCACTATACTTCCAATTGTCCTTGAGTAACCAATCTTTGGTAAACCTTAGATTGTCCTCGACAATTGTTTAATCCTTTTAGTCATATCCAGTTCTAAACCTTGTCCCTTCTTAATGCCCCAGGCATTTGGAAAATTTTAGAACGGATGAATATAGCACATGTAATCGATCCTATATCCGAAGCATATGGGACACGATTCATGATGTCTTACATAAAGACTAAACCAGTCTTTTGCTATAATATTTCCATTTCAATTTGCCAAGTTCTCATAATTCAGATTATGAAAAGGGATGCCGTAATCATAATCGAATTTTAGAACGCAAATAATGGACCCATATACAGAATTTCCTTATGTTGAGCCATTCCAACATGAAATTCATATATATCCTTGACTAAATGATTAAAACCTCACGATCTAAGCTTATAGATTTGAGATGAAGCATAATTTCCTCTCCCTTAATTATAGCAAAACAACTTTTTCCCAATTGAAACTTTTGTTTTCTATAATTAACATTGCTAACTTGCAATACTTATCATAATTATCATGCTCCCACTAACATGATGATTATTAGCATAACACTTATGCTCCCACTAGCTTTGACATGTACTCAGAAATCAGCTGACTTTCTTACCAAAGTTCAGATTTCTGATACTAGATTGTTTTGATAAGTCTTTATCAAAATCATACACCTTCCCTTAGATAGCACACTTGTGTATCTAAACAATTATGAAGAGGGATGCCGTAATCATAATGTTTAGACCTTTTTGCCACTTCTCACAAGTCCAAATTAGTGTGCCGGTTAACCACACGCGCTCCACTAACGACTTTGAGAATGCAAATATCACAATTGCTATCTAGCTAAAATCTACTTAGTGAAAGTGTTTCCTCACCATCATTTTCATGAATCAGAGAGAAACCTTATGACACTTAGATTTAATGGCGTATGTGTTCTTATCCATGTGAATTGTCAAAACCATAGTCATAAGACAAAGATAATGACAAATCCAAAACCATATGGATTGAACTCAATCTTAACTTCTTGCCACCTGGCAGCTCAAGGGCCTACCATTGCTTCCAAGTTGTTGTGCAACAAATTGAGAACTCTAAGAACTCATATGCAAAGCCAACTTTAACTGGAATGGGCACAGATATGTCAACACGATAGGTTATAAACCTCAAGTCGTGTGCTAGTGAAGAACTTCAGGTTTTACTCTTGATTAGTTCTTGAGACTTTCAAGACCTTTAAGACTCCCACTGTCCTCTTGACCTATAAGACTCCCTTGTCAAATATCCAAGAGATAGTGTGGATTCTAATCAAGACAAACACTTCACACAATTGGCCTAAGTTGGTCTTTGTTTTATCCAAAACATCACAGCTTACCAATTTCAAATGTACAAGAGTAGAAAAACTTTTACTCTTACATTTGACAAGTGTTTTAAACCTTCTTTTGAGACATGTCACTCAAGTTACAATCTTGGAGTATGACTCTAAGACTTGTATTGGAACGAAGTATGACTCATCTTCTTGATTTAACCACTTCAACAATTCAAGTTCCTCTTCTTAGTCATAAGAATGCACTAAGATTTCCTTAGAGAACTAATTGTGATATGGTTTCTTAATCATTAAGATGATCACAAAACTGATACTAAAGTACTCTCCCATCTTTTCAGATTTGAGAAACTTTTATCCTTCTGCCTAATTTGATTCTTCTTATCGATCTTTTGTGGTGGACTTAATCAGTGCACAAGACTATGTACTCGATCCCTTAGTCCATTACTTGACTCACACATCCATGTGATCAAGTAATTAGTCTTAATTTTCCAAAACTTGGAAGTTCTCATTCATCATGCTATACAACTTGCATGATTCCAAGTTCCGGTCCACTTGAAACTTGGGTGATGAGAATCTTTCCTTATTTGGTAAATTTAGACATTACCACAAATGAAAGAATCAATTTCATGTTTCCACTCTTGCTGTTAATGGAATCTTATAAGCAACAATTTTCTTTCCAAATGCCATTGTAAGGATATTTTAAAATAAATAAAATCAAAAATTTTCTTTTTATTTTAAAACTTTGCGGAAAAACTTATCCTTACAATCCATATGAAAACTTGTTGTTATCTATTCCTAAGCAATATCTCATAACTCCTGAGAAGTAGCTCACGAATCCGATTTTTCAAGCTACGCGATAGAAATCCATCTACGCGATCAGATTCAACATATTCTTTCTTTAAGTTTCTTCACTTTTCTTTGATTCTTAAACATCACCATGTGACCCAGTCACATCATGTATCAAGAATCTCAGAATAGAAACTTAACAGAGTTAGATAGTGGACTTTACCTGAAGTAGAGTCAAACTTATTGACTTTAACATCCTCAGGTAAATTTGGCAGCTTCGCAACCAATGCCCCTTCCTTTGGCAATATAAACATATGGACCCTTTGATAATGGTACACGGGACTATCACAGACTTAGCTTTTCTCTTTTCCATTTGGTCAACCGAGTTGACTATGGCCGATCCCTTTCCATTGGGAAGAGAATGCTTTACTGGATATCCAATGTCATCATTGTCAATGTCCATAAAGTTTTAGGAAGTTGATCTTAGCAAATAGATAAGATCATTAAGGGTCTTGTCATAGTCTGTTTCATAGGTGTCCCAAAGGAACTCACTATGTGACTTAGAAAGTGATTGAACCACCAACTTTCTCAAGACTTTGACACCCAACTCTCCCGGCTTGTCAATATGTGACTACATCTCCAAGATGTGATCACACCTAGACCTTGCCTTGCCAATAGGGCTTGAGTGACCTTAAACTTTTCAAGAACTTGTGGGTTGGGGAGAATAATTGGAGGAGGTGAAAGAAGTATGATTTCCAAAGGACATCATCTTCATTTAGGAAATCTTGTTTCACTAGATTTGGGAAGATCATAGGTGTCCAAACCAGACATCTTTTGGGAGATATTCAAGATAGTTGATTTTAAAGTCCTTAATATGACACCCAATATGAAATATTAAGGCTAGGACCCAACAAACTATTTTATAACTTAGAAGAGGTATGCCGTAATCCAAGCTATAAAATATTTGAAGGTAGGTGAATGACGATTCACCAATTTCCACCAAGATAAACGAAATGTATTATTAGGTTTTAATTGGTTTTGAAACTTCCTAGATCTTTGAGATTCATTGAACTTTTCAAAGGCATGTTTCAATCTCGAGTGTGCCCTTCAGGTTTTGTGACTGGGATGCCGAGGATCACAAAACAAGGTGTGAAGTAACCATGCAAATTACTTGGTACCCTTAATAAATTACCCCTCAATCGATGTGCCGGTTAACCACACACGCTCCATCGATACTATGATAAATATTAAGTCACCCTTTACCTACCTTGTTAAGTCCAAGTTAGTGTGCCGGTTAACCACACACGCTCCACTAACGACTTAGACAAAGTGTAAAGTGTAATTTCATGGGTTAGCACCTTATTCACATTTTTCCTAAGTAACTAAGATTGGGTATTATTAAGAGTTTAGTTACTTAGTATTATCATTAATACTTTTAATGAAGGGAGAATTCTAGTCCCGTCAAACCCGTTCGGCTAACGACCCTCCACCAGTCAAGCAAGCGGTGGGTGAGAGTGGACACCCATTAAGTTGCCATTTTATAGGCAACAACCTTATACCCACCTTATAGACCGGCTTCGTGAATGAGGCGTACTAGCGGTAAGACTGACTTTACTCTTATACATATATATATTATTAACTTATAATATTATAAAGTATAAGGGTTGAATTTTAACTTTTAAAATTCTAAGGGCTAACTTGGAATTAAAGTATTCATAAGTGAAAACTTTACAAATTCCAAAACTTGAGGGCACGTTTTGAAACTATTCAAAACTAATTAATTCCATAACTTATGTGTTTAAAGTAGTTTTAATCCAAAAACTCTTCAAGTTCCATAACTTGAGGACAAGTTATGGAAGACTTTAAACTAATAAAAGAATTAACTTTTCTTTATTTTATAACTTATGGAATTAATTAAGGTTACACCTTTTTTTATTTTATTTTATTTTATTTTATTAAATGAAGAGACTCTTGGTCCTCCATAACTTGAGGACAAGTTATGGAGTCATAAAATCATTTAATTAGAAGTAGACTCTTCATTTTTGTAACCTTTGCCAATTTTTATGAGTTTTATGATTCTTAAATGTGACTTTTCATATAACTTGAGGACAAGTTACAAAAACACATTTTAGAATCAATTCTTAGATTAATTTGGATTAACACCAACTTTTGTAACTCCAAAAAAAACTTTGAATCAATTTTTTTTTTAAAACCTTTTCATATCCATAACTTATGGAGGTTTCAAAAAATAAAACTCTTTAGATCAAACTTTTAAAACTAATAAAATAATCATATTATTTTATCTTTTATTAAATTTGACCTAATTCAACTCATAAAGCAAATTATTCAAATTTTACAAATAATTAGTTTTTCACAAGAACAAGTAATTATCTTAAAATTTGACAAACTTCATGGTTTTTTTTTTTCAACTTTGAAAATAAAATATTTGCATCAATATAACAGAAAACAACCCGTGGCTCTGATACCACTGTTGGGTTTTGAGCATTCTAACACTCCTAAGTGTACATGCAACCCTAAATACCTTGGATCTATGTTTTCTCTATTATACATGCAAATAAGAACTTCCAAGGTATTATCCTAATCTAGCATACAAAACAATGACTATAGCAAGATAGAATACATACCTCTTGATGTAGAAAGTCTTCATGAAGCTTGAGTGCCTAGTGCCCCAAGTGTGACACCTCAAATGGAATCACAATCATCAAAACACTTGGAATGACTTGAGAGAATTCTACACTCACCAAAATCGGCTAGCCCTTTCTTCACACACACTAGTGGCCGATTTTTCCTCAATAATAAGATGCTTATATAGTTATACAATTAGGGTAAACTCTTAATTGTCATGGCTTTCCATTTCCTTGGATCCATGGGTACAAATACACCATGGAGCATCCATGGACCATCCTATGGGTTTTAGCCCAACTTGATTATCCATGGAGCATTAGCCCACTATACAAGTATGGATGATTTACACAATCAACCCATATATTTAATTAGTCTTCTTTTGATCACTTAATTAATCCTAGATTAATTCTTGATCAATACTAATTAAATAATCTTATTATTCTTATTATTAATATACTAGAACTTATAATATATTAATAACCATAAGTGTCTTATTTCTCTCATTCAAGTGCATGATGGTATGCAACCCAAATGGACCATGCCGGGTCGGGTCAAGTCTTACCAAATATAGTTATGGACTTAGACATTAATCCAACAGGATGGAGATAACTTGGTACGTTGAGAGGTGCGTGGCATGTATGATGGTCAAGGCCGAGCATCAGAGGACGCATGGCAAGCTGCAACCTTTGGAGGTTTCCATGTTGAAGTGGGAACAGATCACCATGAATTTTATCACCAAGCTACCAAAGACTGCCAATGGATTTGATGATATCTGGGTCATCATGGATCGATTAACCATGAGTGGTCACGTTTTCACCATCCAGGGGAGCTCCTCGGCCGACAAATTGGCGGATGTGTATGTTTGGGAGATTATTTCTCGTCATGGGGTTCCGATTTCCATTGTATCAGACTGAGATGTTCAGTTCACTTCCCAATTCTGGCATAAGTTTCACGAGGAACTGGGTACGAGGCTACATTTCAGCACTACTTATGATCCGACAAATGACGGAGAGAGTGAGCGGACCATCCAGACACTTGAATATATGTTACAGACTTGTTTTATAGATTTTGGTGGGAGTTAGGATTCCTACCCACCTCTTGCGGAGTTTTCCTACAATAACAGCTACCACTCCTGCATTGGTGCCCCACTTTTTGAGCTCCTGTACGGTCAAAGATGTCGTACCCCAGTTTGTTAAAGGGAAGTTGGTCATAGAGTCATGGGAAGGACTGAAGTAGTCCTGTACACCATAGAGCTTATACAGCAGATCAGGCAGAGATTACAGACCGCTTAGAGTCGACAGAAGAGTTATGCCGACTAGAGTCAGTCAGAGATGGAGTTTCAGGTTGATGATATGGTACTACTGAAGGTATCACCCTGGAAGAGTGTGATATGCTTCGGGAAGAGGGGGAATTGGGTCCCCGATATATTGGATTGTTCCGTGTGATCGCCAGGGTAGGCAGGGTGGCCTACCGGTTCCCGAGTGAGCTTAGTTCGATCCACAACACTTTTCATGTTTCGAATTGTAGGAGTCCATGTTAGACAATGAGGTAGTGGTTCCTTTGGATGATATTCAGGTCGATGAGCGTCTGAACTATACTGAGAGGCTGGTAGCGATAGTGGAGAGAAATATAAAGGTCTTACGCAACAAGGAGATACCTTTGGTAAAACTTTTGTGGCAACATCGGAGAGGTTCCGAGTGGACCTGGGAGCCGAAGGCGTAGATGCAGGAGTATTATCCGGTGTATTCACAACAGCTGTCTTCGAGGACGACATCTAGTTCAAGTGGGGGAGAATTGTAACATCCTGATGTTGAGGTATTTTCAATTTTAACGTTATGTATGAAAGAATATTGTATTTTGACCCTTGGGCTTGAGAAAGTTTGCAAGAATGGCCCATAGTGGCATTTTTGTGATTTTGGCCAAAGGCCTAGTATGTTGGGTGAACATTGTGTACACTTAGCATACTAGGGCATACCTTATTACGCTAAGTATACACCGCATACACCAACGTACGTAAATAAACCTCAAATCCTAATTTCTAGGGATTGGTCCATATATAGGCATCATTATCACCTCAGTTCGTATTCCCTTATCAGTTTCCATCTAAAAATATGTCCCTCTTGCAAACCCTAAGTGAGAAGAGTGCATTTTGAGCTCATTTGTGTGGGTGTTCTTGAAGAGAAAGAAGAAGTTGGTACAAGGACTTTGGAGCTTTGAAGCAACTTCGATATGAGATTCTCTCCTTGCTAGCCTACTCCAAGAGGTAAATAGCTCATAACTAGATCATCTTATCTTGTAGATCTAGCCATCTATTCATTTAGGACATTTTTGGTCCAAAAAATGGTGATTCTTGAACATGGCGTGCTCTTAATCGAATAGGTCGTCCTTTTAGACCTACGAGGGGTCTTGGCTCATGAAAAATTGGTCTTGATGCTTAGTTTTTCGCCATGCATGCTTTAGAAGGTCTTAAGGTGTTAAGAAGTTGGGATTTTGTGTATTAAGCACATAATGAGCATGCAAAGTCATAAAGTTGGAAACTTTATGACTCTTAGTGGTATTTAGGCCTTGGATAAGAAATTTGGACGTGTGAGATTAATACATTAAGCTCTTCTTGAGGAAAGGAAATTTTGTGTGTACATCGTGCGTACCCTAGTGTACGCCGCACTTACAAGGTCAACCTCCCGACTCCGGTCAAAGCCCGAGTACGCCCTATGTACTTTCGGAGTGCGACCCGCTTACGAGCCCTGAGTTTACTCGGTTGGGTTGACTCGGTCGAATTGTTGATTTTGACTAGTTTTGAACAAGTGTATTTTGGGAAAATTGTTATTAATGTAGAATGGAAATGTTTTGGACATCTAGGATTTGGGTTGAGCCGGTTGTCGGAGCTTGGAGTTATTCAAACTGCATTCAGACTGTGATGTAAATTTTCCTCACTATACATGTGGGTCGAAGGCACCAAGGCCGACCCACTAGTTTATTTATTATGGTCAGGATAGTGATATGATAGTTGTAGCTATTCAGTAGATCCGCATGATTTTCTGTATTTGTTGGCTCTGTGTTTATGTTTGTTTTTTTTTTTTTTGCATATTTCGTCATGTTGGGTTGGGTTCAGGCAGTCATGCTTTGTGTTGTAGGCCAACAAACTCGTGGATGACCGGATAGGTTGTAGTCCCTTTAAGGTGGTCCAATCGTGATTAAGGCTCGTAGAGATGTACATATAGGTTGTAGGCTCTGCCAGGCAGTCCGGTCAGGCTGGTTGTTCATATTGTATGTTTTTTTTGTTGTGGTGTGTTGGTACTTTGGGAGAATTCACTAAGATTTGGCTTACAATTTAGTTTGTGGTTTCAGGTACTTCCGAGGATTGTGGGAAGGCGAAGGCGTGATCATATACAACTTCCAGTTTTTATGTCTTCGGGTCTTGGGAAAACTCTGATTTGAAATAATGCTTTTGAAACAATGACTCTTTTTGTAAACAATATTGATTCATGGTTGGTTTTACAAATTTTAAATTTATTGTGATTTTTGGAGCGTTGCAAAAAAAAATTATGTTTTTTGGGATTTTATAATTATTATGATAATAATCCATAATTATCAAACCTACAGAACCAACTATTACCACACAATATAGGTATATATAATCTAACGAAGAGATTTATAAGCTACTACAACCATACATACCCAATCCTAGTCGATTGATTTCCACAAATCCTAGTCCACAATCATCTTGATAAATACCTTACCTGATAAGTCATTTAAAAATTGGTTGAATACATACCTTAGCCAGTGTAAGTCATAAATGCACCTGAGCCTTCAAAGCATTTGATAAATATGGTACTCTATTTCGTCTTTGTCTTTCAGTTATAAGTCCACACTAGCAACGTAATTCACAAGACTGACTAGAATGATCAAGTCTTGTCATCTTACTCTAATAAATGACCAGACATACCACCTGGTTTCCTGATATAGACCCACCATTTCTGGTTTTCTAGAAAGAGGAAGAATGCTACACTCCGCTTTAATCTTACATCTTACCTCAAAATGAGATTACCCAGTATCCAACTTATTTGAACTAAGCATCCTTATGTGTCTTTAGTGTATAACTAGACCAGATTATAATATAAATAGTCAACTTTCAATAAGGATTCCTTGATAATGCAATATCATTATAACATAGGGTATGACTAAGTATTCCTTTAACTTAATTTGTACTAAATATCCTTGACAAACCTTAGTTTATAGTTAAACCAGTTTACTATTCATTATTAATTAAAGTATTCATGATACTATCAAGATATAGAGTATGTCTATACTATTATCCAACTTAATTGGATATAAACATACTTTATACGTCTCATTTAAAGAAATTAGACAATATTACAATCCTTCTAATCAACTTCCAGTACTAACCATGTTTAGACAACATTATCCTAATTTGGTGTATATATTTGACACAGAGTATCATGTATTTAATGTACATTATTCTTTTAAGTAATAATACTTGTATTAAGATTATCAGGTAATAATACCATTTTAACAAACACACACACACACACATACACACACAGATATATATATATATATATATATATATATATATATATATATATATATATATATATATATATATATATATATATATATGGTTCACACGGAACATGTTATCAAACATACCTTTAACAAATATTTCAAATAATAAGAATTCAAATAATATTAAGTACTTTTTAATTAATCCTTTTCCAAATAAGCAACCAATCCCTGATCCATATTTTATGACACACATTGTTGTGTAGGGTTGAACGCGAAACTTCAAAATATCATAACTGCCTCATATGAAGACAGATTTAAGTGTTCTATATATCCGCGTGCTCGTAGTTAAGGTCTCTACGACTTTCATTTAGATTATTTATCCTAAATAATCTTTTATTTTTAATGTTATGGTATCGCTTAATGATAATTTTATATTAAGATTTACTACAAATATTATGTACTCCTAATATTAGTCCATGTAACGTGTATATGATAAATATTTATTAGCTCGTAACGCGTATGAATAAAAATTACTCTATTCAACGATTTTAATTGTTCGATAAAATGTATAATTATTATTAAACCTTAATAGTCTAGCCTGAATTTGCGGGCATTACATGAGCCTTCTAGGTCATTTGGTCCCTCTTTGGGTTAGGGATTCAAATTTAGGCTTCTAGAGGTTGGAGAAGGGATAAAGTTGGAAACATTATCCTTTCTTTGCCATAAGCGATCCATATCTGAGCTTTGGAGCTCTGAAAATAAGGACTAAGAGCTTAAAGAACTAAGTTGGTCAGGACGTTACCACGACGTGACAATATTGCTGCCACGACGTGGCGGGGAAGGATTTCATGGTTGTTTTGGTGTTTAGCCACCAGAACGTGGCCATGGTGTTGGCCGCGACGTGTTGACTAAGTTGTTGACTTTTGACCGTCGACTTTTTGACCAAGTTTGACTTGAGGTCAAACTTCAGGGTTTAGGCCTTAGATTGAGAATTTATCCTTATTTGTCTATGTGGTTGTGATACTGGTTAATTGTGTGTGACATGTTATAGGGATTTCTGCGTTCGTCTATGAGGCGAGTTTTCTCACTATACATTGTATTTCAATATATATCCTTTGTATGTTAGCATTTTGATATATTATATTGATCAGTTATTGTGACAACCCGTAATTTATTCCGTCATTGTAAACCGTTCCCGTTAAATAAAACCGTTTGTATTCCAATTTTTCTGTTAACTTTTGGGTTAAGTTAATTAAATTGAGACTTTTATTATGACCTCGTGAGTGTCCAAACCCAATTGAAATACGTTAAAACATCCCAATTTTTAATTAGAGATTTTTGAGTTTCGACCACGTCGGGTTACGACAACTAAATCGGGTAAACCTATAAGCCTCGTTTAACGTCAGTATCGGGTAGATTTCCACTGGGTCTTAAACTCAAACCATATATAAAGTTGAGAGGATCTCATTTGAAGCTTTTTCACTCTCTCTCACTACTCTCTCTCTACAAACCCAAACTTTGATCCAAAAATCACCCATTCAAGCTCCAAATTGGTAAGTAATCTCTCCTAACTGATAGTTTAGCTTGTTTATCCTTCAAATCTTTGTTTAAATCATCCAAAAGGACCAAGAACATGTGTTTACGATCTAGGAGTAATCCCAAAACCGCAAACACCCTTAAATGGGGTTTTAGAGCCCCAAAACCCTTCCAAACCACTTCTGGAGCTTAGTTATGACTTAGGGGCTTACATGAATGGACTTAGAACACCAAAATCTTGATTTTTGGGGACTAAACATGAGTTTATGGCCCAAGAGCATGCTTGGACCGTAAACACCTCTTCTAAGGTTGTAAACACCTTTTAAGATGTTAAAATGCCCCTTAAACAACTCCTATGCCTTGGAATAATGTCTAGAACCAACCTCCATTGTGTTAGGGACCTTCAACATGAGAGAAACCACCTCATTAGGAGATCACGGCCGTAAACCCCCCAAGGAATGGTTCCTGGGCCGTAAACTCCTCTATAGTGGTCAAATGGTGCCCTAACATCCTTCCATGGCTTGTACTTTGGACTAGAACCACTTGTGCTTAACCTAGGATCATCAAAACACACTAAGAAAGGGTATATGAGAGTTTACGGCTATAAATTCCTAGTTTACAGCCGTAAACTCCTTAAAGTGGTCCCTTTGTTGGTTTAATCCCTTCCAATGCCTTAGAACTGAGCCTAGCCTAATTCCATAAGTGTTGTAAGACCATTAAGCATCCAAGATCACACCATCCATGAGTTTATGGCCGTAAACTCATGGGATTGTGGTCATTAGGCTGTAATCTCCCTTAGGAGTTTACTCTTGAGAGCAAACTCCATATCTAGGCCTTACACCTCCTTAGATGCAACCCGGATCACTCCTAACACTTGATATAAGGTGTTTCCGCGCCTCGGAGTGTATTGTCTTACTTTATTGGTAGTTCAAAGTCTAATTAGATACAATTATGTATTGGTTCATATTACATAGGAACCTCGCATGTATTCAAGCCCCGAACTGACACTTAGCATCCTAATCGGCACATTTCTCGACTGGTGAGTTCATACCCCTACACCTTTTTATGTGTTTTCAATGGTTTCAAGGGGGGGGGATACAAGAAAAAGTACAAGGAAATCTTGTACTCAAACTTATTATTTCGTTTGAAATGTTTCATATTCCGTATGCTTTTAACACTGGAAACCGTATTAACCAACCATTTAACTTGTAGAGTTAGCTTTCAAACAGTTTGTGAAACTCGTTATAAAATGTTATATTTTATATTTCACAAATGAATTTTCCACATGATTACTCTTAAAAGGATTAGCTTAGTACTTTTGATTCGTCCTCGATAACACTCCACAGAGATACATGAGTGGAGGACCACCTTTGTAACATGATTTTCCGCATTATTACTTGTAAATTTGTTATTCTTAAAAATTGGAGACACGTCCTCTGAAACACTCCACAGAGATACGCGAGTGGAGGACCGCCCATGTAACCAGAATCTCCTGGACGGAGAGCGTGACTTGAGTGTATAGATCTATATGGGGCTGACTACCCCGCACCTTGCTGCTAGCTATAATGGGCCGGCAGGTCTACGGGTGACAAAAGTCATAAAATGATACTGGACTTCTTATTGCCGTATCTAGTCTATCGTATGGTTATGGAACTCGCAATTTAGATAACAGAGATTTACTTGTTAGTAATAATGAACCTAGTGAACTAATAACCTAAGAATTAGTTTACTACCTTCTTATTAGTTTTATATACGTGTTAAAACTAATGCACTTTACAAGGATAACCAGGCTTTCAGAATACTTTTCTTAACGCTACAAGTATGGTAGATACTTGTACACTTCATTCCGGATCGATAACCAACTTTTAAGGAAAATAAGGGTTTTTTGTGGGATGACTTGACTTTTCTTAACCAGGCTGTGTGATCAATGGATAACTAGACTTTTCTAAAAAGAAAATATAGGATTTTCTTGGATAGCACAGCTTTATCAGAAAACCAAAGGAAACTTGTTCTTTTATAGAAACCAACCGCTTATGAACTCACCAGCTTTATGCTGATATTTTAAAAATGCTTGTATTCTCAGGTCAACGTTAGACAGGTATCCCACAATCCTTTGGAGAAGATGGAGCGTATAGAAATCTCGTCTTTACTTTTCTTATACTGATGAATAGATAAAACATGTATTACTTTTCTTTTCAAACAAATTTAAATTTCCTATGTAATGTAATGGTTGTGTTTACTATGCTTACTATGTACATTGGTTGTGATACTTTACATGACGTCCTCCGCCCAAGAACGTTTCCGCCATCGGTTTCGGGGTGTGACAGATTGGTATCAGAGCCCTTGTTTATAGTGAACTAAGTGTACCGAACCTTACATGGTATAAGACTATAAACACTAAGGGGCCGAAGCGCTTTGAACTAAAAGTATACTTTAAAATATCAGTATTTTCAAAAGTATACAAGAATACCTAACCGCCTGAAACTGTAACTACGAGTAGAACAAAACATAAGTAATTGGGTGTTGTACGTTGCGGTTAAACTTGAGCAGTTATGTAGTCGTGTCTTGGGTCAATATAGCCTGATCAACTATATTCATTCGAGACACGGCCAACATGTGCTTGGGGGTGACTGTGGTGTGTAGCATGCCTAAAACCTATCTAACACCCAAACAATGAGTCGTCGTCGCAGCGAAACATAAAAGACTATGGGAGTATTTTAGCCAAAGCCGATTACGTTGTATAAATTCATTCCGAGTGTTGCTACTCATTCCTTCCTTAGCGATAGTTTATCTGCTTTGATAACTCTTTCCTACTTATCGCTTAGTAGAACACTTTATCTGCCATAATGAGATATCTCTTGATTCAATTCAGAGGACTTACAATCCTCTCTTTCCTGATCATTTTAGATCAAGATGCCTCCGAGGAAAAGACCTAGCTCAAAGAACAACAATCCTCCTCCACCACCACCTCCCTCTCCATTTGATCCCGCCATATTCCAAGCAGCAGTTACTGCTGTTGTGGCTGTTGCTATGTCACAAATGAACCCCGGTGGTTCAGGCGGGCTAGGAGGTGGTACTCAGCCTCAAAACCAGGAAAGTAGTCAGGAACACCGGAAGGAATGTTCCTACAAGGACTTTACGAACGCAAAACCCACACCCTTCAATGGCACTGGTGGTGTCATTACCCTAACTCGATGGTTCGAGAAAATCGAATCTATTTTCAAAATCTGTGCCTGCTCTGAAACTGATAAGGTGAAGTTCGCCGCCTGCACGTTCACCAATAAAGCCCTGACTTGGT
This sequence comes from Lactuca sativa, assembly GCF_002870075.4. Classification (NCBI taxonomy): domain Eukaryota; kingdom Viridiplantae; phylum Streptophyta; class Magnoliopsida; order Asterales; family Asteraceae; genus Lactuca; species Lactuca sativa. The sequence continues at coordinate 139,873,863 of NC_056624.2, forward strand.
GGAATGGCCAAGTCAAATCCTTAACTCTACCTGTAGCCAATTCTATGGGTTGGGAGGTCATGAAGGAGCTTCTACTTGCGGAGTACTGCCCTCGGGGCGAAATGCAGAAGCTGGAGCATGAACTCTGGAACCTAAAGATGAAGGGTTCCGATATCGCCGCTTACACTTCAAGATTCGATGACTTGGCGCTACTCTGTCCGTGAATGGTTACCCCGGAGAGTAACAAGATTGAGAGGTTCATCTGGGGGTTGACCCAACCAACCAAGGGTAATGTATTAGCTGCGAAGCCAGATACCTACGACAGCGCCAAATGCCTAGCGCAAACTCTGATTGACCATAGTGATGACCTTGAGGAAGCAGCCACCACTCTTGAACCGACAAAGAGGGGTGGTGAGAAAAGAAAATTTTGGAAGAAGAAGAAGAGTCAGCCTTCTCAGGAGTCCTTGAAGAAGCGGAAAACTGTGGCAGTCCACGCTGCTACTACCCCTGCTGCTATTTTTGTCATCGGTTCTACAGCTCAAGCACCTACCAGTAGGTATGCTGGTACCCTTCCCCGATGTGACAAGTGTAACTTCCACCATAACCCCGGTCAATGCCGTGAACTTTCATGCTCCAACTGTGGTAAAAAGGGGCATACGATTTGATTATGCAAAGCGCCAACCCAATAAACAACTCAAACTTCCGGAGTGGGTGTCGGTCAGGCCTGCTACGGATGTGGTGAAGTCGGGTATTTCAAGAGGAGCTTCCCCAAGGCGGAAAAAGTTGGCAACACTGGGAGAGTCCTAGCTATGGGACGAGAGGAGGCAGTCGCCGATCCCACCGTTGTCTCGGGTTCGTTTCTTCTCGACAACTCTTATGCTAGTATCCTTTTCGATTCTGGTGCTGAACGAAGTTTTGTTAGCCATTCATTCAAACGCCTTCTTTGACATAATCCCCAACCATTAACCGAAACATTTACTGTCTACATGGCTAACAGTGAGAAAGAGAACGCTAACGATATATTCATAGGCTGTACCCTTACCCTAAATGATCACTCTTTTCCCATTGACCTAATGCCAGTTTCCATAAAGAGCTTTGATGTTATCATTGGCATGGATTGGTTGAGTCCCAATCATGCTGATATCCTTTGTTATGAAAAAGCCATCCGTCTCAATCTCCTCTCTGGCCAAACTCTTAGGATCTACGACGATAAACTTAGTTCTAATCTTCGCATCATTTCATGCATCAAAGCTCAAAAGCTTCTGCGAAAGGAGTGTCATGCATTCCTAGCCCATGTAATCAACGAGAAACAGGAAGTTAAAGACGTCGAGAGCATCCCCGAAGACTGTAACTTTCCTGAAGAGCTCCCGGGAATTCCTCCTGAACGTCAAGTCGAGTTTCGCATCGACCAAATTCCTGGAGCTAACTTCATAGCCAAGTCTCCATATCGCTTAGCTCCGGCAAAAATGCAGGAGTAATCCAGCCAGCTCAATGAGCTACTTAGCAAAGGGTTCATCAGACCGAGTTCCTCACCCTGGGGAGCCTGGTATTGTTTGTGAAGAAGAAAGATGGATCCTTTCGGATGTGTATAGACTACCGTGAGTTGAACAAATTGACCGTCAAAAACCGATATCCTCTTCCTCGAATAGATGACCTTTTTGATCAACTTCAGGGAGCCAATTATTTCTCGAAGATAGACCTTAGATCAGGGTACCATCAACTTCGAGTCCATGAGAATGATGTTTCCAAGAAAGCATTCAGGACTCGATACGGTCACTACGAGTTCGTAGTGATGCCCTTCGGTTTAACTAATGCACCAGCTGTGTTTATGGACCTGATGAACCGGGTGTGTCGCCCCTTTCTGGACAAGTTCGTCATCGTGTTCATTGATGGCATACTTGTCTATTCCCGAAGCGAAGAAGATCACAAACAGCACTAGAGATTAGTGTTGGAAACACTTAGATCAGAGAAGTTGTACGCAAAATTCTCCAAGTGCGAGTTCTGGATTCGGAAAGTAGCTTTCCTTGGTCACGTGGTAAGCAAGGAGGGTATACACGTGGACCCGTCCAAAATCAAAGCGATAGAGAATTGGTCAGCACCGAAGACACCCAAAGAAATCCGTCAATTCTTGGCTCTCGCTGGCTACTATCGCGGATTCAACCAAAATTTCTCTAGAATCGCTAAACCCTTAACTACTCTGACACAGAAAGGTGTACCCTTTTTTGGAGTGAAAAGCAAGACACTGCCTTCCGAACATTGAAGCGAGCCCTGTGCAGCGCGCCTATCCTGTCTCTGCCCGAAGGAACAGAGGACTTCGTTGTTTATTGCGAGGCGTCCAATCAGGGCTTAGGCTGTGTGCTTATGCAGAGAGGAAAAGGTATCGCTTATGCCTCGAGACAACTGAAGGCACATGAAGTTAACTACACAACTCACGACTTGGAGTTAGGAGCAATGGTCTTCGCACTGAAGATTTGGAGACATTATCTTTACAGAACCAAGTGCACAATCTTCACTGACCATAAAAGCTTGCAGCACATCTTCAATCAGAAAGACTTAAACATGAGACAACGGCGATGGGTAGAGTTGCTCAGTGATTATGAGTGCAAAATCCGCTACCATCCCGGTAAGGCCAATGTAGTAGCAGATGCCCTTAGCCGAAAGGAAAGCTTAAGCAACAAGGCAGAGACATTGACGATGACCATCCATTCCCACTTATCCGTACAGATTCGAGAAGCCCAGTTAGAAGCCCTAAAACCAGAGAACGTATCGAACGAAGCTTTGAGGGGAATGGATAAGAAACTTGAGAACAGAGGTGATGGAGTCTACTATTTCATGGATCGAATCTGGACCCCAAAGTACGGAGGTTTCAGGGATGTTGTCATGAACGAAGCTCATAAGACCAAATACTTTGTTCACCCAGGTTCGGATAAGATGTACCTGGATCTCAAGAAGCAGTACTAGTGGCCAAACATGAAAGGCGAGATCGCTACCTTTGTGGGCAAGTGTCTGACTTGCGCCAAGGTAAAAGTCGAGTATCAGAAGCCCTCAGGTCTGCTCCAGCAACCCGAGATACCTGAGTGGAAATGGGAGATGATTACCAAGGATTTCATCACCAAGTTACCCAGATCTCCGAGTGGGTACGATACCATTTGGGTAATTGTCGATCGTTTGACAAAATCCGCTCACTTCCTTCCAATCAAAGAATCATTCAAGATGGAAAGACTCACGCGAACCTACATCCAAGAGATAGTCCGACTGCACGGTGAACCTGTGTCCATTATCTCTGATTGAGATAACAGGTTTACCTCAAGGTTTTGGCAATCCCTTCAGAAAGCTCTTGGAACTAAGCTAGATATGAGTACAGCTTATCATCCTCAGACAGATGGACAGAATGAGAGAAGTATCCAGACCCTAGAAGATATGTTGTGAGCATGTGTCATTGATTTCGGAAAGTCGTGGGACACCCATTTACCCTTGATCGACTTCTCGTATAACAACAGCTACCACACCAGCATCAAGGCTTCCCCATTCGAATCCCTCTACGGTCGCAAGTGCAGATCCCCTCTGTGTTGGGCCGAGGTAGGGGACACGAAGCTAGATAAGGGTCGAGTCCCCGACAGTGCTCTCACTGGTCCTGAAATCGTCCGCGAAACCACCGAGAAGATCATCCAAATCCGAGATCGAATGAAAGCTTCACGAGACAGACAGAAGAGTTACGTCAATAAACGACAGAAACCTCTGGAATTCCAGGTTGGAGATCATGTCCTGTTAAAGGTCTCACCCTGGAAAGGCATGATACGCTTTGGGAAGCGCGGAAAACTTAACCTGAGGTACATAGGACCTTTCGAGATCCTCGCTAGGATCGGTCTCGTAGCCTATAAACTCCGACTACCTCAAGAACTTAGCAACATCCATCTTGTCTTCCACGTCTCAAATCTTAAAAAGTGTCTATCCGATGAAACCCTCTTGATACCTCTTGATGAGATCGAGATCAACGAAAACCTGAACTTTGTGGAAGAACCAATTGAAATCATGGACCGAGAGATCAAACGTACGAAACAAAGCCGCATCCCGATAGTGAAGGTTCGCTGGAATGCCAAGCGGGGACCCGAGTTCACTTGGGAGCGCGATGAAGCAGAAATATCCGCATCTCTTTCCAAATCCATGATTTGTATCTTAAATTTAAATTTCGGGACGAAATTTTCTCTAACGGGGGGATAATGTGACAACCCGTAATTAATTTCGTCATTGTAAACCGTTCCCGTTAAATAAAACCGTTTGTATTCCAATTTTTCCGTTAACTTTTGGGTTAAGTTAATTAAATTGATACCTTTATTATGACCTTGTGAGTGTCCAAACCCATTTGAAATACGTTAAAACATCCCAATTTTTAATTGGAGAATTTTTAGTTTCGACCACGTCGGGTTACGACAACTAAATCGGGTACGACCATAAGCCTCGTTTAACGTCAGTATCGGGTAGATTTCCACCGGGTCTCAAACTCAAACCATATATAAAGTTGAGAGGATCTCATTTGAATCTTTTTCACTCTCTCTCTCACTACTCTCTCTCTCTCTCTCTCTCTCTACAAACCCAAACTTTGATCCAAAAATCACCCATTCAAGCTCCAAATTGGTAAGTAATCTCTCCTAACTGATAGTTTAGCTTGTTTATCCTTCAAATCTGTGTTTAAATCATCCAAAAGGACCAAGAACATGTGTTTATGGTCCAGGAGTAATCCCAAAACCGCAAACACCCTTAAATGGGGTTTTAGAGCCCCAAACCCCTTCCAAACCACTTCTGGAGCTTAGTTATGACTTAGGGGCTTACATGAATGGACTTAGAACACCAAAATCTTGATTTTTGAGGAGTAAACATGGTTTTACAGACCAAGAGCATGCTTGGACCATAAACACCTCTTCTAAGGCCGTAAACACCTTTTAAGGTGTTAAATGCCCCTTAAACACCTCCTATGCCTTGGAATAATGTCTAGAACCAACCTCCATTGTGTTAGGGACATTAAACATGAGAGAAACCACCCCATTAGGATATTATGGCCGTAAACCCCCCAAGGAATGGTTCATGGGCCGTAAACTCCTCTATACTGGTCAAATGGTGCCCTAACTTCCTTCCATGACTTGTACTTTGGACTAGAACCACTTGTGCTTAACCTAGGATCACCAAAACACAATAAGAAAGGGTATATGATAGTTTACGGCTGTAAACTCCTAGTTTATAGCCGTAAACTCCTTAAAGTGGTCCCTTTGTTGGTTTAATCCTTTCCAATGCCTTAGAACTGAGCCTAGCCTAATTCCATAAGTGTTGTAAGACCATTAAGCATCCAAGATCACACCATCCATGAGTTTACAGGCGTAAACTCATGGGGATGTGGTCATTAGGCCGTAATCTCCCTTAGGAGTTTACTCTTGAAGAGCAAACTCCATATCTAGGCCTTACACCTCCTTAGATGCAACCCGGATCACTCCTAACACTTGATATAAGGTGTTTCCGCGCCTCGGAGTGTGTTGTCTTACTTTATTGGTAGTTCAAAGTCTAATTAGATACAATTATGCATCTCTTCATATTACATAGGAACCTCGCATGTATTCATGCCCCAAAATGACACTTAGCATCCTAATCGACACATTTCTCAATTGGTGAGTTCATACCCCTACACCTTTTTATGTGTTTTCAACATTTTCAAGGGGGAATACAAGCAAAAGTACAAGGAAATCTTGTACTCATACTTATTATTTCATTTGAAATGTTTCATATTCCGTATGATTTTAATTCTAGAAACCATATTAACTAACCATTTAACTTGTAGAGTTAGCTTTCAAACAGTTTGTGAAACTCGTTATAAAATGTTATATTTTATATTTCACAAATGAATTTTCCACATCATTACTGTTAAAAGGATTAGCTTAGTACTTTTGATTCGTCCTCGATAACACTCCACAGAGATACATGAGTGGAGGACCACCTTTGTAACATGATTTTCCGCATTATTACTTGTAAATTTGTTATTCTTAAAAATTGGAGACACGTCCTCTGAAACACTCCACAGAGATACGCGAGTGGAGGACCGCCCATGTAACCAGAATCTCCTGGACGGAGAGCGTGGCTTGAGTGTATAGATCTATACGGGGCTGACTACCCTGCACCTTGCTGCTAGCTACAGTGGGCCGGCAGGTCTACGGGTGACAAAAGTCATAAAATGATACTGGACTTCTTATTGCCATATCTAGTCTATCGTATGGTTATGGAACTCGCAAGTTAGATAACGGAGATTTACTTGTTAGTAATAATGAACCTAGTGAACTAATAACCTAAGAATTAGTTTACTACCTTCTTATTAGTTTTATATATGTATTAAAACTAATTCACTTTACAAGGATAACCAGGCTTTTAGAATACTTCTCTTAAGGCTACAAGTATGGTAGATACCTGTACACTTCGTTCCGGATCGATAACCAACTTTTAAGGAAAATAAGGGTTTTTCCTGGGATGACTTGACTTTTCTTAACCAGGCTGTGTGATCAATGGATAACTAGACTTTTCTTATAAGAAAATATAGGATTTTCTTGGATAGCACAACTTTTTCAGAAAACCAAAGGAAACTTGTTCTTTTACAGAAACCAACTGCTTATGAACTCACCAGCTTTATGTTGATATTTTAAAACTGCTTGTATTCTCAGGTCAACGTTAGACAGGTATCTTGCAATCTTTTGGAGAATATGGAGCGTATAGAAGTCTCGTCTTTACTTTTGTTATACTGATGAATAGATAAAACATGTATTACTTTGCTTTTCAAACAAATCTAAATTTCCTATGTAATGTAATGGTTGTGTTTACTATGCTTACTATGTACATTAGTTGTGATACTTTACATGACGTCCTCCGCCCCGGAACGTTTCCGCCATCGGTTTCGGGGTGTGACAGTTATATTGGTAGATCTTTATGCTTACCTATATTTTCTTGTTATTGTTATTTGCATATGTCGACATATTATGGTTGGGTTGAAACGGTCCAGCTGTGTGTTGTTGGCCAAGAGACTTGACCGGTCTAGTTCATACCGTAGGCCCATGGGGAGCGGTGAGACTTGGATGTTGTAGGGTATGGGTGATGGTCCGGCCTCATGTTGTAGGCCTTGTGGGAATGCATTGTATGTGTAATGTGTGGCGTATTTTGGGAAACTCACTAAGCTTTGGCTTACAGTTGAGGATTTAAATGTTTCACGTACTTTTGAGGGTCTGGGCAAGGTGAAGATGATACGTGTGGAATGTACTATTTTTAATCCTAACTAACTTAAACACAAAAACAAACACACGGAAGGCATTGTACCTATCGATTGACTGCTTAGTGTAGGCAAGTAAGGTATAGAACTCAGGTAACGGTAAACAATTAAAATATTAGTAATATTATCTGAATAAAACAATTATTAAAACAGGGTTTTCTCTAGTTTTGCAAGACTAGAAACTTAAGCAATAACTTGAATACTTAGCAAAGAACAATTAACAATTTAACGACCCAAATTTTCAAATAAAATTTTCATTTTTAATTAACCAAATATTCCCATAAAATACGAAGTAACATTGACCATTGTTTTCAAAATTCATAGCATTAACATTTTATTTCAAACATCAGAGTGTCCCATCAAATCAAATGTCGGAGAGTGCATGTCACGCCATCAAGCCTTACCCTTTCCCTTAGGCTCAGAGGTACCTGAAACAAATCAACAAACTATAAGTCAATGCTTAGTGAGTTCCCTAAAGCATACCCCGCATGATCACATAATCATATAACCCATATCAATCACATAAGCCATGCATAAAAACATATAAGGGTGCCCTGAACACCCTCCAGAGTCTTACTCCAAGATGCCATGGGCACCCCCACACGGTCTTACACATATGTGCCATGGGCACCCCCATGGTCTTATGTGAAACGCTATGGGCACCCCCACATGGTCTTAAAACCAAGTGGCATGCGCACCCCCATGGTCTTTCATGCAAATATCACAACAACAACTAGCATACCACATAACATATATCCAACTAGCATACCACCTAGCATATAACCGCTAGTTTACCACATAACACAAAATGGGTCGGCCTTGGTGCCTTTGACCTATTGGTCTAGTGAGGAGACTCACCTCTCAAGAATGAGGATATAATAAGGCAAGCTCAGATAAGTCCCAACGCGTAGCTCCAACTCAACTGAGTATAACCATCTTGTGATTAACTTGTCAAAATCTTGAAATACCATAAATATCTTCAAAGTCAAACTTGGTCAACCCTAGTCAAAGTCCAAGTCAATAGTCAAGGTCAACAGTCCATGTTGCACCTTTACTAACTTCACCTCCTTGTTTCGAAGAACCTTGATCTTCCTATCAAAATTTGCGACGAGCCTCTCAATGTAGTTCAGGCTCTCGTCCACCTGAATGTCGTCCAGTGAAACCATCGCGGCCTCGTCTGGGACACACTTTCGAAGCTGGGACACGTGGAAGGTGATGTGTATTTGGATAAGCTTGTTCATCAGATCCAAACGATAGGCCACCTTGCCCACCCAGGCAGTAATCCTAAACGATCTAATATATTGGGTCCCTAGCTTGCCCCTCTTACAGAATCTAATGACACCCTTCCTTGGTGACACTTTCAACAAGACGAAATCGCCCACCTGAAACTCAAGATCCAGTCGGCGCCGGTCAGCATAGCTTTTAAGACGGCTCTACGTAACTCGTAGCCTGTCACGCACCTGCTAAATCAACCCAGTAGTCTTGAGCACCACCTCGGTGATCCCCATGAATCAGTGCCCTACCTCACCCCCAACAAACATGGGTCCTACACCTCCGACCATACAACATCTTAAATGGTGGGCGTTCGATACTAGCATGATAACTATTGTTGTATGAAAACTCTGCTAGTGGGAGTTATGTATCCCAACTCCTTCCAAAGTCCAAAACGTATGCTCGAAGCATATCCTCGAGTGTTTGGATCGTCCTCTCACACTGGCTGTCTGTCTGGGGGTGCTACGTTGTGCTGAAAAGTAACTAAGTGCCTAGTTCCTTGTGGAATTTCTTCCAAAATCTAGACGTAAATTGGACATCCCGGTCAGAGACTACTAACACTGGTACCCCATGCCTAGCCGTTACCTCTCGCTCGTAAATATCCGCTAATTTCTCAGTAGAGATGCTCTCGGAGATAGGAATAAAGTGGGCACTCTTCATCAATCTGTCCACGATTACCCATATGGCATCCACACCCCTCGCTATCCTCGGTAACTTCGTGATGAAGTCCATGGTGATCTTTGATGGGTTTTAGCCATAAGAACATCCTATATGCTCATACAAACCCTAATGCTTGGATCTAGGTTTCTCTATTGTACATGCAACTCATCCAAGACTTTAAACCCTAGATCTAGCATATGATAATCAATTTTAACGTAATAATGGGTTTACGATATTACCTTAATTGTTATGTAGCAATAATAATCTCAAATCCTCCTTGTAATGACTTTAGAAAGCTTAGAGTCACAATTGTCACTCCTCTAATGGTTCACAAACACCAAGAGCAAGAGGATGAAGAATAAGGAGAGTGGAGGCTGCCCAAAACGTGTGGAAACCCTAATCAACAAGTTCACCACGTTTTTGAGCCTTAAGGGTCCTTTAAATAGTGAGGCTATTAAGGTTATCTAACAAGGAAACCCTAATTTGGATGCTTACGCCCTAAGCAACCCATGGACACCTTTCTTAAAGGCCTAGGATGATTTCTAATGGGTTTCCCCATAGAATTCTTCCATCCCTTTAATATGAAGTCCATTAGCTCAATATTCAACTATCATACAATTGACAGTTCTAGTCCCTTAAGTTCAACTAATGTCTTTTAGCCACAAAATTAATTATCAATTAATTCTTGACTAATATTAATTAAACAATATGATTTCTCCTTTAATATATTATTCTCATAATATATTAATAAATCATAATTAATCCTCTCTCTCCATAATTCATCCTATCAAGTTGCTTTGGTGAAGGCAACCCAAAAAGACCATGCACCATCGGGTCAAGTACATACCAAAATAGTTATGGACTTAAACACTAATCCAACAGTCTCCCACTTGGATAAGTCTAATAACTATTCTGCGTATGACTTCAGATCTTGATCTGCAATCGTAGCTTTCCAAAGCCGCTGTCAACTCTGATCTTATTAGATACGCCTGTCCTTAGATAAGGGATCATATATTCCTCCATTCTAGATATCGTATAGATATGAGACACGAACTTAGTCATTCTCTCTATATTGTTTCCCGATTCCCGATTTATGATGACTGACAACAGGCTACAATTAAACACGTCAATTTAGTCCCGGCTTGGCCAATCGCTTAGGTGCCATCACTAAATCATCGAGGGGCCCAAAGATATCACTTTTATCCTACTTTGGATAAAAGGAACAGATAAACTTTGACTCAATGCTCGCTTGCACTCACTTACCGAATTACACACAACAATATGTTTTATAACACCAAGTTATTGGTGTGTTTACATATTATCAATGTGCAACCGAATCACAAGATACAACTCACACATCTCGGTTTCAAGAATATAAGATATTATCGTCTCACCAATCACTCGTGCTAAAATCCATGAAGTGATCCAAGTGAGTGTGGGTTTAATCCAATGCTAAAACTCATATTCATAAGCACTCGTGAACGTTGCAACAAACATTTGCTTATGTCCAATCCTCTTTAGACAATCCACACACCAATTCATGACAGTCTTCATTCATATCTACTTCCAACATATGAACGACTGTGGTCTGTTCGAATAATTTGACTGTTTTGAACCAATTAAATTATTCAGGAAGTCAAAACATGCAAAGTAAAACACAAGAATAATACTAATCCCATATAGCCTCAAACCTTTGAGTATAAATAAAACACCTTTTATTTATCACCATATCGATTACTCATTATTTGTTGTTTCGGGTAATCAACTTCTTATTTGAATTATAACTATACTTGTCCCATGCTCTTAGCATGCACACAATGTTTACCTATGGTCCTTACTTTGTGAAATAGGATAAATGAACACATTTCCAATCACACTCATTTCACAACTCCCAATCTTTATCACAAGTGTAAGAATATCAAATTCTTGCTACTTATAGAATACGTTAGATTCTAACATTTTATGCAATGATCCTTTTGTAATGTCATTGCACTAAGGTCACAATGACTATTGCCAATGAATTACAAAACTCTCTATCGGAAATTGTTACAAGACAATTTCATAGATGTGATGTCTCTCAATCAAAGTACATTCCTTTGAACATCCTTTGGCATAAAAGTTTCTAATCTAGACATAGATTCTCAATATCCAACTCCCAATATGCAAACCTTTCCATACTTACCATACGACAACTCGTTCTTAATAGAATCTTATCTATTCATAATAATGTCGATATGCTATATCCAATATCATACTTACAACTACTCACAAGCGACCAATCCTTAGCAAGCTTTGGATCGTCCTTTGATAGTTGTTTAATTATCTTAGTCAAAACGTATTCTAGTCCTTTTTCCCTCTAAATGCGCTAGACATTTGGAAAATTTTAGAATGGTCAAATATTATAACATTTGTAACTGATCCTATACCCGAAGCGTATGGGACACGATGCATAATGTCTTACATAAAGATATGATACTTTATTAATCTTCTGCCATAATATTTTATATGTCTCGTTCTTACAATTCGAACTATGAAGAGGGATACCGTAATCATAATCGAAATTTAAGAACACACTATGTATCCTTGACTAATATTATTAACATTTCATAACCTAAGCCTTTAGTTTTGAAATGAAGCATAATATTCTCTCCCTTAATTATAGAAAAACAACTATTCAACCCTTGCAACTTTGCAAAGTATGACTCTTGTTTTCTATAATTAATATTGCTAACTTGCAATACTTGTCTTAATAATCATACAATCACAACTTTTATGCTCCCACCATCATGATGATTATTATCATATAAGCATAACACTTATGCTCCCACTAGCTTTGACACGTATTCAGAAACAGCTTAACTTTCAGAAATAACAATGCCTATTGAATTTCTTTAAGTTCATATTTCTAGTACCCAATGCTTTGATAATCTTTTATCAAGGCTTCTTAAACTTATACACCTTTGCCTTAGATAGCTCATATGTGTGCCTTAAACAAGTCAGACTAATTGCCAAATCTCACAATTCGAATCATGGAAAGGGATACCGTAACCATAATCGAATTCGAGAATACAATTTCAGAATCTTCTTAAAATCTTTCTTAGTGAAAGCATTTCCTCACAGTCATTTTAATGAAGGAGGAAATCTTATGACACTTCGATTTTAATGGTGTATGTGTTCCTATCCATGTGAATTTGTTAAAAAACAAAGTTTATGACAAATTCAAACTCATATGGACCGAGCCTTCTCAATCTTGATTTCTTGCCTTATGGTAGCACGCCTGCCCACCATGTCTTCCAAGTAGTCAAGCAGCTCACCCTTTCCTATCAATGTACTTTTCATTGATCAAGGTCCTTGCCTTTTATGTATTCAAATGAGAACTCATAGGGCTCACATGCATAATTAACTTAATTGGAACAGTACAGAAAACAAGATGATGTCAACGCGATAGGTTGTAGACCTCAACTCGTGTTCTAGTGATGATCGATGAGGTTTATTTTGATTTATTCTTGAAACCTTTCAAGACCTTTAAGACTCCCACTGACTCCTTGACATATAAGATTCTCTTGTCAATAAGCATTTCTTGCAAACAAATATTCGAGAGTTAGTGTAGCTTTTATCAAGACAAAACACTTCAAAAATTGGTCCTAGTTGGTCTTTGTCTTATCCAAGACATCACAACTTTCCAATTTCAAATGTGCAAGAATAAGAAAACCTTTTTCCAAATTCTAGATTTGATGAATGTTATAAACCTTCTTAAGACTTGTCACTCAATGTCACAATCTTAACTTTAAGACTTGTTTTGGAACGAAGTATGATTGACTTCTTGATTTAACCATTTCTTCAATTCTTGATTTCTCTTCTCAGACATACAATTGTACTAAGACTCACTTAGTGGATCAATTGAGATATGGTTCTTAATCATTAAGACCTATTATAAAACATAATAAAAGGTACTCTCCCTTCTTCTTAGAATAGAGAAACTTTTATCTTTCTGCCTACTTGATTCTTCTTATTTGTTTTGCTATTGATTTAAACTTTTTTCAATTAATTCAGAATTACACTTACTCTTATAAGTATAATCATATTTACTAAACCTTTAGTAAATCATGACGAATATCTTTGTTACTCTTGTGGTGGACTTGATCAACACACAACTTTGTGTACTCGATCTCCTAGTCCTTCACTTAACACTTTGTCAGCGAATTAGTCTAATTTCCAAATATGAAATTTCTCATTCATCGTGCAACCAAGTTGCATAATTCCAAGTTTCTGTCCAATTGAAACTTGGGCGATGAGAAACTTTCCCTATTTGGTAAATTCTTGACCTTTCCACAAATAACATAATTAAGAATCACATCCATTCGTTGTAGAAATATGCAAACATCAATTTTTCATAACGATTTCATTGCAAGGAAATAAATAAATAAATAAATACGTCAAACAAAATTTATTTTATAAAAGCAGCGGAAAACATTTGTCCTTACAATGCAAAATCAACTGAAAGACTATGTAATCAAATATTTCTAACATCTCTATCATAACTTTCTAAGCTCAAAATCTAATCTTCGAATCCATGTGATCGAGATCCATCTCTTCGTGATCAGACTCATCTTGCTTTTCCATCAGGCTTCCTCTCTTTTCACTGATCCTGCAAAACATTCAAATGCAATCTTATCACATTATGTATTAAGAATCAATGAATAGGAACTTAATGGAGTTAGATAGTGGATTTTACCTGAAGCACAGCCATACTCTTTGACTCTCCCATCTTCTGGACTCTTCAGGCTCTTAGGGCAGACTTGTATCCAACTCCCTTTCTCTTGGCAACAAACGCAGGTTTGTTCTTCTAGAACGTCCTCGGAAGCATGGTTGGTTGACTTTCCCAACAAATATGCTCCATTGCCTTGCCAAATCATATCTGATTCAGCAGCAATGAGCATGTAAGTTAAGTCAATGAGGCTTGCGTCATGATCCATCATATGATACTTTCTTTTGAACTCATTATATGATTCAGGGAGTGACTGCAGAACCCAGTCCACAGCCAACTTATCAACCTATCAATGTGTTATTTCATCCCTAGAACGTGGGCACACACGGGTTTACCATCTTCATGTTTCATTTCCAATAGGGCTTTAGTGACATTGAACCTTTCAATTCTTCGATTTTGTGGGTTAGGGAGAATAATTGGAGGAGGTGGAAGAAGTGAAGCATGATTTCTTGTTCCTCGATTGAATCGTGGAATATCATCTTCATGTGGAATGCTTGTTCCACGAGATTTGGGAAGACCATAGTTGTCGTACATTGACATCTACAAAACGAGAGAAAAATTAAATTCAAGTTAGTTGATTCATTGAGTCCTTAATAAATCACCCAAATGAGATATTAAGGCTAGGACCCAACACAATACTCTACAACCTAGAAAAGGGATGTCGTAATGCAGAATATTTGAAGGTAAGTAAATGACGATTCACTAATTTTCCACCATGAAAAACGAAAAACCGATTAAGTTTTAAATGCTTTGAAAACTCCTAGATCCTTTGAGATTCATTGAACTTTTCAATGGCATGTTTAGATCTCCGAGGATCACAAAGCAGGTATGAATAACCATGCAAACTTACATGGTGCCCCACATGTTACAGTCACCTATTCGATGTGCCGGTTAACCACACATGCTCCACCGAACTATGACAAACATTGAGTCACCCTTTGCTACCTTTGCTTAGAACCATTTAGTGTGCCAGTTAACCACACACGCTCCACTAACGTCTTCGCAAGGGCACAAAGTGTAATTTCATGGAAATACATCAATTCACTTTTGCCTAAAGTAACTACGATTGGGAATTTTGTAAAAACATTTAGTTACTTTTGTACTTTATTATACTTATAATGGAAAGTTTCTGTCCTATCCTACCCGTTCGGCTAACAACCCTCCACTAGTCAAGAGTGCGGTGGGTAAGAGTGGATATCCATTCAATCGCCATTTTATAGGCAATTTCCTTAAACACCCCTTATAGACCAGCTTCGTGAATGAGGTCTACTAACGGTAAGACTGACTATTACTCATACATATATATAATGTTAGACTTTTAATGTTATATATAGTATAGGGTGTATTTTACACTTTTAAAATACTATGTGGTCAACTTTAATAATTATACTTTTAATTCAATTGTAAACCAAAAAATTATATGGATTTATTAAATCTCATTTAATTATACAACTTAATTAATTAATAAAACCATAAGGGTGTGATTTGAACTTTTCAAAACAATACTAGGGTTTTAGAATTTAACATTCCTAAATTAAACTTTTAATCAAATTTTAAATTCCAAAACTTGAGGGCAAGTTTTTGAAACATTTCAAAACATTAGGGTTTAGAATTTAAATATTTCAAAATCAAACCTTTTAATCAAAATATAAATTTCAGAACTTGAAGGCAAGTTTTGAAACTATTCAAAACACAAGGATCAAATAGCAAATAACTTAAATTAAACAATTAATCTAGTTATTATCTAATTTGACCTAAAATTAATTTCTTGCAAGATAAGCTACCCAATTAATACAAATAATCAAGCTTTAATCAAATAAGGAAGTTATTATCTAATCAATTGGTAATTATCTTTCGTTTAATCAAGGATACACTCAAAATATGATTAAAATTCGAATCTTAATGACCCATAACAGTTAAGGCAAGTATCTTTGAGTAAAACAACAAGAAATCCCGAAACTGCCCCCTTCTGACGCTCGAACTCGCCGAGTTCCTCTATGGACTCGCCGAGTAGGAGCCAACTCGCCGAGTTCAGCAGTCAGAAAGCCAAAATTTTGATTTTGCAACAAGAATGAACAGGCAAGGCATCAATACAATAGAAACCAATCAAGGCTTTGATACCACTGATGGGTTTTAGCCATAAGAACATCATATGTGCTCATACAAACCCTAATGCTTGGATCTAGGTTTCTCTATTGTACATGCAACTCATCCAAGACTTTCAACCCTAGATCTAGCATATGATAATCAATTTTAACGTAATAATGGGTTTAAGATATTACCTTGATTGTTATGTAGCAATAATAATCTCAAATCCTCCTTGTAATGACTTTAGAAAGCTTAGAGTCACAATTGTCACTCCTCTAATGGTTCACAAACACCAAGAGCAAGAGGATGAAGAATAAGGAGAGTGGAGGTTGCCCAAAACGTGTGGAAACCCTAATCAACAAGTTCACCACGTTTTTGAGCCTTAAGGGTCCTTTAAATAGTGAGGCTATTAGGGTTATCTAACAAGGAAACCCGAATTTGGATGCTTAAGCCCTAAGCAACCCATGGACTCCTTTCTTAAAGGCCTAGGATGATTTCTAATGGGTTTTCCCATAGAATTCGTCCACCCCTTTAATATGAAGTCCATTAGCTCAATATTCAACTATCATACAATTGACAGTTCTAGTCCCTTAAGTTCAATTAATGTCTTTTAGCCACAAAATTAATTATCAATTAATTCTTGACTAATATTAATTAAACAATATGATTTCTCCTTTAATATATTATTCTCATAATATATTAATAAATCATAATTAATCCTCCCTCTCCATAATTCATCCTATCAAGTTGCTTTGGTGAAGGCAACCCAAAAGGACCATGCACCATCGGGTCAAGTACATACCAAAATAGTTATGGACTTAGACACTAATCCAACAATCTCTTCAAAATTTCACATGGGAATGGGTAGCAGCTGAAACTTGGCATGAGGCCACTGATGTTCGGCCTTGACCTTCCTGCAGGTCAAGCACCGCTCCATAAACCAGGCGATCTTGCGTAACATGCAGGGCCACCAATAACTCAGTCTCAAGTCTCTATACATCTTTGTAGCCCCCGGGTGAATAGAGAACTTGGATTTGTGTGCCTCCTCCAGGATCTTATATCTCACACCCCCGGTTACAGGTACCCACACTTGAACACACTATGTCAGAACACCTATACCATCCTGAAGAAACAAGGGAAATTGACCCCGAATTTTCTCTATCTTCCACTTCTCTTTCTTCAAACCCTCCCCTGGATGGTATAAGATCTCACAATCATAATCTTTCAGCACATCCAACCACCTCCTTTGTCGCATGTTGAGGTTTTGCCGATCCCTCAAATACTTCAAACTCTTGTGATCAGTATAAATAGTGCACCACACTTCATACAATTAATGCCTCCAGATTTTGAGTGAAAACACCGCTGCACCTAATTCCAGGTCGTGAGTGGGGTAATTCGCCTCATGAGGCTTCAACTACCTTGAGGCTTAAGCAATCACATGCCCCATCTGTATCAGTACCGCCCCTAACCCTGAGATCGATGCATCACAATACACTACGAAGTCATCCATCCCCTCTGGTAGCAATAGAATTGGGGAATCACATAAATTCTGCCTCAAGATCTTGAAATCCGATTACTGGTCCGGGCCCCACCATAAAGTGACATTCCTCTTGGTCAAACGGGTCAAAGGCACAACAATCTTGGAGAAATCCTGGATGAAACTTCGATAATAGCCCGCTAAACCCAAGAAGCTATGGATCTCATATGTGTTCTTCAGTACTTCCCACAGCACCACTGCCTCAACCGTGGCTGGATCCACCAAAATACCATCCTGGTTGATGATGTGCCCCAAAAACTGCACTTCTCGCAACCAGAAATCACACATTGAAAACTTTTCATAAAGCCTTTCCATTCTCAGTGTCTCCAATACCTTCCTCAGATATTGCTCATGCTGCTCCTTGGTCTTAGAATAGACCAGGATATCATCAACAATAATGATCATCGACCGATCCAGCATCGGTCTACCCACCCTTTTAATTAGATCCATGAACGTTGTTGGGGGCATTGGAGAGCCCGAATGGAATCACCACAAACTCATAGTGCCATACCAAGTCCCGAAAGTTGTCTTCGGTATATCCTCATCTGATGGTACCCCGACCGAAAATCAATCTTGGAAAACCAAGATGCACTCCGCACCTGATCGAACAAATCATCTATCCTTGGTAGCGGATAACACTTTTTCACCGTTAGTTTGTTCAGCTCTCGATAATCAATACACATCCTGTGTGACCCGTCCTTCTTTTTCATGAACAGGGTCAGTGCTCCCCCCGGGGAACTGCTCGGACGGATAAAACCTCAGTCTAGTAGCTCCTGAAGCTGTGTAGACAGCTCTTGCATCTCAGGCAGAGCTAGCTGGTACGGTGCCTTGGCTATAGGAGCGGAAATCTACACCAAATCAATGCAAATCTCCACCTGTCTCTCCGCAGGCACCCCGGGTAAACACTCGCGAAAGACATCCCAGAAATCATGTACAACCGGTACACTGCCCACATCCGTCGTGGTCTCAATCCTCGTATCTGAGATATAAGCCAAAATCCAAAACAACCCTGATGAAGCAATCTCCTTGCCCTCGCAACTGAATAAAGGTTTGGCCCCTGTGAGGTCCTCTCTCGATGAATAACCAGTTGTCCCCCACTTGGGGTTGGAACCCTCACCAACAAGTGCTCATAATCAATCATGTCCCCAGTGTCCCCAAACCAGTCCACCCCAATGATCACCTTCAACCCTCGCAATGGTATCAGGACTAGATCAACACGAAACATCTACCCAATCACATTCAGGACACAATCCTGATACACTCTCGTAGCACTCACAGTGCGGTCATCTGCAATCTCAACCTCAAGCGGGGACTGCAAAGTCCCTCGCACATCTTGAAATTTCTTGCTAAGTGCAAGAGATACAAACGATCGGGTAGCACCCGAGTCGAATAGGACGTGAGCCGACATACCATTAACCAAAAAGGTCCTTATATACATGTGCACACACACACACTCACTCACACACATACATATATATATATATATATATATATATATATATATATTATGTATGTATATATATATATATATATATACACACACACATAGACATAAGCAATACAAATTAATATCCTCAGTGTGGCAGGCGCAAGCGACGCCACTGCTCCTCCTCCTCCCTGCAACCTTGGACAATCAGACCGTTTGTGGCCATTCTAGTTGCAGTGGAAACAAATCAAGCCCTTCTTGGGGCAGTCCCTGCTCATGTGACCCTGCTGTCCACACATGTAACACCCTAAATCCGTTGCCCGACAGGCCCCATTGTGTGGCTTACTGCACTTGGCACACCGGCCACGGCCTTGTTGGCCCCTACTAGAAGAATTTGAGGTCTTAGGCTTTTTAGCCTGACCTACTGCTGTCTGTGCCTGCTCGGGTTTCCGTTTGGTGCGAAACTCCAACTCCATATCCCGCTCATGTGCCTTCTCTACCATCTCGTTTAGGGTCTTGCACCCTGTAAATCTCACAAACTCACAAATATCATCCATCAGCATGGAATGATACCTCGTCCTCTATATATCGTCATCTGCAACATACCGCGGGATCAATAGTGCTCATTCCCAAAACTTGGCGATGATCTCAACCATAGTCTCGGTGGTTTCTTGAGGCTCCTGAAACTCCTCACTAACCGTTGCACCTCAATAGGTGGTGCAAACTCCAGATCAAATCTTCTGACAAACACGACCCATGTCATCTCAGCCACACCAGCTGCCCTCACCTGGCTAGTCACCTCTTTCCACCAGTCTCGAGCTCGATCCTTCAGCATACATGAAGCAAACCCCACATTTTCCGCATCCGGACAAGAACTCATGCGCTAGGCGTTCTCTATGTAACTACGTAAATTTCAAAACAATTTTTCATTTTTAAATCATGCTTTCAATCACATGAAAATCACAAAACATAATGTATCACTGTGTCATAACAAAAACATGTCCCAGAATCTCAATAACATAAACTCCATAAGTGTGTACGGATCATGCCGGCGCCTTCCCACGATCCTCACTCGCACGTGAAACACATAACATAACAATTGTAAGAATAAATGCTTAGTGAGTTCCCCAAAATACCACATATCCCACATACGCCTTTCCAGGCCATGAATCTGTAGGATCTTCTGATTCGTGTGTCTCAGGGGACTTTCCGTCCCCAATTCCGGTAGACCTTCCGGTCCTACTCATATCAACCTTCCGGTCCGTACCCTCTTGACCTTCCGGTCCATATCATCTTGACCTTCCGGTCCTTACCATACGTAACATACATAGCTTATACATAAATATCATCTTAACCTTCCGGACTTTATCATAAATAACATACATATCACATAACCGTATATAGCACATACATCATAGCATACAAGACCTTCCGGTCACACGTAGGTACCCTTCCAGGTACAGTATAGTGAGAAGACTCACCTCAATGAAGTCGGATAAACTCTCATGCTCAACGTCCCGACCTAGCCTCCTCCTATTATTTAAATAACATTCCCGATCAATACTCTCTCATGATCTCTTCACTACAGACTAGGTAGAAGACCATTGAACCCTTCCCTAAACTCTTCTTAATCAGTCTTGACTAGAACCCTAAGTTCAACGAAAGTCAACTTCGACCCAACTCGTCGAGTGCACATGGGCGACTTGGCGAGTCCATGTGGTCCTCTGAATCCTTTCAGCCTCTCATGGCTTGTCGAGTCATCCTTCCACTCGACGAGTGACACCTGTCACGAATCGCGGGGCAACCCCGACTCGACTTGTCAAGTCCACTTATGGACTCGGCGAGTTGCTCCCATAACAACTCTCAAATGACCTTCTGGGGTCATATATGTTTTACCAAACTATAGATCTGGCCTCCCAGTGCTCAAGGTTCACGTAAAGGTGCAACCTTTACATGCATGCAACCCACATCAAGCCATAAATGGAGAAATAACTCTAAAAATGGCAACCTAGTCTCCAATCCTCCATGAACAAGCATAAAGCATAATGGGAAAGGTTCTCTGGACCTCCATGGGTCCAGATCTGAGGTCTAACCCAGCAAGGGACCATATACTCAACCTTTCAAGCCTTAAAAGGGTTTATAGAAAACCCTAAATCATAGAGTTTAACCCACAACAAAAGGGAAGTTCGATTTGATACCTCAATAGTGTAGATCTGAACTTGAAAACCTTGGATCCGCAGCCCCCTTAACCTCCTCTTGTTGGGACCACTTTTCTTTTGCTAAAACACTCAAGAAATGGTGAGTTAGCCTTCCTCAAGCACCACAAACACACACACACACTCTCTCTCTCTCTCTAGGGTTTCTCAGGGGTGAAGTGGTCGCAATGGAGGCTATAAAGGCCTTTAAATAGGGCACAGGCCCCGAGAATTAGGGTTTCACTTAACACCACAGACTCGTCGAGTCCATCCATCGACTCGCCAAGTCCTTCATTAAATCGGACCAGAATTGCGCGATCCCACTCGGCGAGTCTGAGCGCCTACTCGCCGAGTTCCTCAAAAAAATTCAATATGCATACTCAAAAAAGGATACCTGGGAATCCGGATGTTACACTATGTCCGCCACCTAGCGTCGGCTAACTATGGAGTCCCTGACCCGAAAGAACTCTGGCGCCACACACGCCTTGAACTCCCCGAACGAGGGAGTTTGGGCCCTGACCTGGCCTGCAGCAATCTCAGCTCTGCATAATCTGGGCCTCTCCTGCATAATCTCCATCATCCCTTCCTTGACCGTCCCAAAAATCACTAGGGTGGCATCAAGGTTGCCCCTCGTAACCTCGACTTCAATGAGCTCGCGCTGCCTCTCTTCATTGGTCTTGGTACCATCACACGACCCAGATCCAGATCCTGATCCTGTTCCCCCAACTCTAAATCATGTCACCACCATACTGAACTGCAATTTCATAAATCATAATGATCAAGATGTCCAAAAAGGGGATCCTCCCACACCGGTTCTCCTTAGAGCTTCCAGATCTAACATCATTTCCGGTACAGATTATGTGCTTTCAGTAGTACGAGCATAATAATACCTTCCACACTTACTCGTACCTTCCCTAAGGTTCTACCTGAAAACTCAAATTCATCCCAGAACAAAACATATCTCATAGGGTACAACATAACTCAAATCCGAGGTTGTCCTAAGATTTTCTCTACCCACATCAAAGAAGATATCAGACCAATCATAACAGGTTGCCTTATGCATGCAAATTATACACAGAATAACAGACTCTACCCTAATACCATAACCAGAAAAGGAACAAATAAGGCCAAATCAATCATTCTGAGGCTATAAGACCCTAAATGTATACAATTTTGAAAACATACATGCAGCAAGATTCATATGATTATCATAAATCAAATATCAGTATAACATGGCTAACATATTGGGGAACTACTTACTTGGCTCGGTCGATCACACACATTGCACTCTCTTCTTTTCCATTTTAAGAAGCTTTTAACTTTTATATTATTTTTTTAAAAACAATTTTACCATTTCCTTAGTTTGAGTCCTGACACACCCGAGAGTGCCCGAATCCCTCAAACCAAGGCTCTAATACCAACTTGTAACGACCCAAATTTTCAAATAAAATTTTCATTTTTAATTAACCAAACATTACCATAAAATATGAAGTAACATTGAACATTGTTTTCAAAATTCATAACATTAACATTTTATTTCAAACATCAGAGTGTCCCATCAAATCAAATGTCGGAGAGTGCATGTCGCACCATCAAGCCTTGCCTTTGCCCTTAGGCTCAGAAGTACCTAAAACAAATCAAAAAATTGTAAGCTAGTGTTTAGTGAGTTCCCCAGAGCATACCCCGCATAATCACATGATCATATAATCCATATCAATCACATAAGCCGTGTATAAAAACATATAAGGATGCCTTGGACACCCTCCAGAGTCTTACTCCAAGATGCCATGGGCACCTCCACACGGTCTTACACATATGTGCCATGGGCACCCCCATGGTCTTACTTGGAATGCCATGGGCACCCCCACACGGTCTTACAACTAAGTGTCATGGGCACTCCTAAGGTCTTTCATGAAAATATCACAACACCAACTAGCATACCACATAGCATATATCCAACTAGCATACCACCTAGCATATAACCACTAGTGTACCACATAACACAAAATGGGCCGGCCTTGGTGCCTTCGACCCATTGGTATAGTGAGGAGACTCACCTCTAAAGAACGTTGAATTGATAAGATAAGATCAGATAAGTCCCAACGCGCAGCTCCGACTCAACTGCCTATAACCATCGTGTGATTATGTTGTCAAAATCCCGAAATACCATAAAATTCCTCAAAGTCAAACTTGGTCAAAGTCCAAGTCAATAGTCCATGTTGACCTCAACTCGTCGAGTGCATCTAGTAATTCGTTGAGTTCCTTCAGAATCCAGAAAACTAGGAGAAATCCTAGCCAAATCACCGAGTCTTCTCATCAACTCGACGAGTTCACTCAATATCCAGTAGATGGGGAAACCCGATCCAAATCGTTAAGTTGCCAGGGCAACCCGTCAAGTTTTCTCCATGTTTGCTTATTCCGATGATACATTGATTGCAGGGACTCTATGGATTAGGTCTAAAACCTAAAGGTGTCTAGAAGGATAAAGTTTCCAACTTTATCCTCTAGAAACCCTTCGAATGCTCTAAAGCTCTTAACAAAGGTTAGAAAGTTCAGAAGATTAGCCATGTGGTTCAAGACTCTAGGGATCAAGAATCCCTCCTTTCCAGAAGAGGTTCTAATCCTCAAAACGTTCCAAAAATGGAGAATTTATGGACATGCATGTCCAATGCATGTCTTGAAGTCAAAATGGCCAAAAAGGGAAAATATACCATAAAGTCCATGCATGGCATCCATGCTTGACCAAAATCTATATCTAGCCCACCATGGGACCATTTTTCCCTGGAGATTCATAAAGTTGCAAACTTTATGAATCCTATGCATGCAATCGACAAGAATGATAGGAAATGAAGAGTAAACTCAAGATCTAGTCATACTCTAAGATAAAAATTGAATCTTGAATGCTTACAATAGTCGACAAGATGGTCAAGCGCAAGAGTGAGGGCTTTGTTTGTTGTATCTTCTCCTTCTTCTCACTATTTTCTTCTTCCTAAGCTCCAAAAGTCACTCTAGCTCACAATATGAGAGAAAATGGAGATTAGGGTTTATCACTGGCATTCTTAGGGTTTGGAGGCTGATGAAAGGACAATATCAAGGTTTTAAGGAGATTACATAGGGTGAAAACCCTAAAATTTGGGGTTTTTCCTTTACAACACCTACTCGTAGAGTTGGGCCTTCCAACTCATCGAGTAGGTCCTAAATCTCGCGTCCCACAAATGATCTCTATTCGACGAGTTGAAGCTCCCCAACTCGTCGAGTTCCAATCTGAAACCCTAAAATTCTGGAAAGAAATTGATACCTGGAATGAGCATTACAAACAACTAAAAGAGAAGCAAAAGACAACCAGATTCAATAAAATTAAAGAGACCTCTGTTTAGATTTGATTCACTTATTCCTATGGTTGATTTCGTGGCAAGTGCAATGGATTAATATATCATTATTAACGATTTATAATATGATTAGGTTCATGTTCACTATTACTAATCTTTTAACAAACAAATCAATTCGAGCAGTGATCAAGTGATTAAATTAAAGAATTTACTAGTGTTCAATTCAAATCAAGTAAGACTTGTAATAATAGTTAGTCAAATTGGTTGGTTCAATTAACTCACATATGGTTGGTCATCAAACATGCTCACATATTAACTTATTTATTATCTAGTTAACCCTAGGTTATGTTCACAACACTAGGCATACAATCTTGTTTTCAGAAAACCATAATATTGAAGTAATCAAACAGATGTTCATACAACTCAATATACTTTGTCATTAACAAAAAACAATTGTCATTAACACATAAGGATCTTTTAACAAGCTTAACAAGATAAATAACCAAATCAACACAATCCAAAGACACTAATCAAACCATATTTATAAGATTATCTACTCTAAACGAAAGTATGGTGTTTTAGCCCATAACTTCATAAAATAAACACATAAACTCGAATTCTAGTGTTGTAAACATGATTCACACAAAGAATTAAGAGAAAATTAATGATTAATAGCCTTTGATCGCTTCAAAAATAGCCTCTAGTTGAATTCTGAGTTCCAAAGCTTCTTGAGAATGTATCTGGCCTCCAAATGCCGCTTAAAGTTTCCAGCCAACGTTAGGGTTTCGAACAAAAACCATCCTTATATAGATTCTGAAAATAGGCGCAACTCGACGAATTTGAGGACCAAAACTCGCCGAGTTTTTAACTAAAATTGTGTGTACGGAAAGGCACTATTTTGTCGGGATTCTTCATATCAACTCATCGGGTTTTAGGATAAACTCGCCGAGTTCTTCTTCAATTTTGCCTTCTTTCTTCAAAATCCAAATTCCAAGCTTCCAATTGCTAGTTCCGCTTCCTTTTCCTTACGAGCATGTCGTTGTTGCTAAAAATGAAATTTTAAACTAATTAAGCACCTTTTGTTCATTATTTGAGACAAAAACAACATGAAGTATTAAGAAAATGCATGAATTTTGTAACAAAATATGCCCATATCAGAAGGCATGATTGTGCACATCATCTATTGGTCATTATGTTGTGATAGATGTCATGATTTTTATGCTCTGATTTTATGTCAAGTGATGAAACAATTATTTTGATGACTTATGGTTTTATGGAAAACGACTTTTATTTTCTTTAAAATGAAAAAAAAAATCTATAGTTTTTGGAACGTTACAAGTTGGTATCAGAGCCCTATTTTGAGGGATTTGGATGAATATTCGTGTGTTTCCAAACTTAAACTAAGGATTTGCATACTTTTACAACCATTTGTTTAAAATACAGTTTAATAAAACAAAAGGGTCAAAGATTATGCGATGTGGACAGCTATCTAAGCATCAAGGAAGACTAATCCCCGAAAATATCCAAACTTTTTATATGAATATTCACTTATATGACAACTATTAGAAACACATGCTAGTGGACATGCTAAGGATCTCCTTAGGAATTGCATGTTACAAGTTCCTGATATCTATGATACCTTGTGGCATAGGAAGTTGCTTGTTTGTGCTACTTGAAGTTTAGACTAATATAGTTAATTGATAATTGTTTGCTCTATAGTTGTAAATGATTAGTATTGAATAGTATTTGAATGTTTGATCGAGCCCTATTTCATGTTCCTAATTTGGTTGTGGGCTTAAGGTAGAGTCATTTATTCGACTGTCTATTGGATTCTATATCATGAACGACTTGCATACACGAGGCAACCAACAATGTTAGTAGATACTTCTAGCGGTGTGAGTGCGTGGTTAAGAAAATCCTAGGATAAGAATCTAGAAATTCTTGGTTGTGGCTCTTTGGAACGTATATGTGTGTGGTAGTACCCCCTAGAAGTGGTTGAGTGTAGCAACCTAGAATTTTGGGATCATTCATGAGATGAATACAAATAGGTATGGAAGGTAGTATGGGCATGTACTACCGAAAGAACGAGATCCGTACGAGGATCAGGAAAATCACAAGGCTACTAGGAAGCTAATGAGTGTGCTTTAGATTTATGGAGTGTTTTAATATGTTCTATCGTTATTTGTAGAATGGTCATGATCAGGCAAGTAGGGAATGGTCTGGTTCCTTATGATCATAGTGGATCGAGTTCAAGTGATACAGACTTGCATGAGTTGGTTAGTTCAAAAATATCGAGGGCATTGTTAATGAGAATAAAACTTATAGGATCAATAGATTCAAACAGTTAGACAAATCAAACATCATGAATGGAGAAAAAAGTTGTCTCAAATGATTAAAAGCACTGCCTTAGAAGAGCTCGATTAAGAACTGCTATTGTAAAGGCAAAGTAGGGTTAGCAGATTATTGACAAAACACGGTGCATGTATTCACTATATATACTCTAACCCTAGCACATTAATATCGGGTGGATAGGACCAACCCATTATAAAAGATTAAATATAACAATACAATACAATTATTGACACAACACAAAATAATCCTAACAATCTCCCCTTTGTGTCAATTAGGAAGGCATATTCTTCATTGCTTTTGTCGCTTTTGAACTTTGAACAGCTTTGGCATAATACCATGATACTCTCGGGTCAAGTACATACCAATTAAAGTTATGGACTTAGACACCTAATCCAACAGTCTCCCACTTTGATAAGTCTAATAACTATTATTTCAAGTACAACTCTACAACCCGACTAGCAATCGTAGCTCTTAAAATTCGTTGTCAAACTCAGACCTAGTCAATTTCGTGTCCATTAGATAAGGGATCATATATTCCTCCATTCTAGATAACGTATGAACTGAGACATGGATTGTAATCATTCTCTCTATTCATGTGTTGTTTACCGATTTCTGATTTATGACGACCAATTAATTAAACAAATCAAATCAGTCCAGCCTTGGCCAAGCATTTAGGGTTGTCATCACTAAATCATCGAGGGGCCCACAAATATCGCTTTTATCCCTCTAAGGATAAACTTCGACTCATATGCTTGCTATATTTACTCATCAAAGCATACAAAACACTTCGTTTTATAACACCAAGCTACTTGTGCGTTTACGCATCATCAATGTGCAACCGATTTGTAAGCTACAACTCACACGTCTCTGTTTTAAGAATATAAGATATTATCGTCTCACAATCACTCGTGATAAAATCCATGAAGTGATTTAGATGAGCATGGGTTTAATCCAATACTCGAATCTTATTCCAGGAGTACTCATAAACACTGCAGCAAACTTGTGCTATCTCTAAAACACCTAGACAATCTACAGTCAGATTCATGACAATCTTGCCTCAATACCTACTTCAAAAGTATGATCAACTGTGGATAGTTTGAATAATCTTATTATTTTGGAAGTCAAAACATGCAAAGTGAAACACAACAATAATCGAATCCAATATGGTCTCAGAACTTATGAATATAAATAAAACACTTCTTATTTAATCACCATATTGATTACACATTATTCATTGTATAATGTTTCGATTAATTAACTTAATACTTGAATTAAAAAATAGGTATGCCATGCTCCAAGCATGCACACTATGTTTTCCTGTGGTCCTCTTCTTTGTGAAATAGATCAATGGACGACATTTCAATGATGCTCATTTCACAATTCCAAATCCTTATCGTAAATGTAAGAATACCAAATTCTTGCCATTTGCAATAATCTATTAGATTTTAAACTTATATGTAATGATCCTCTTGTAATGACTATGCACAAAGTCATAGAGACTTGTCAACAAACATTTCAACAATGGAGAGTAATTTCATCGAAACGAAGTCTCACATTCAAAGTACATTCCTTTGAAAATCCTTCTTGCATTAAGTTTTCTAATCTTACACAGATTTAAAGAATAACTTCCACTTATGGAAACATTTCCATATTCTCATTTGGACTATCACTTATGAACAAGAGTTACCTCTTCTCACAGTATGTCAATATGGTCCTTCCAAAATTCAGAATATACTTCCTAGCAGTGTTGCAAGCCGATTACTCGGAATCGGCCCTCCACCGAGACGAGTAATGTCAACTCGGTTAAAAAACTCAGATTTAGTCAAAATCGGCCAAAAATCGGTCAAACTCGGTCAAAAACCGGACAAACTCAGGCCTACTCGGTCAAACTCGGCCAACTCGGTCAAACTCGCTCAAAGGGTCAAAATTGTCATAAAAAGAGAAAAAAAAATCAAGAATTTCAAGATTAATATGTATAATGCACTTAATTATTTATTATTTAACACAAACATGTGATTATTACTACATATATATATATATATATATATATATATATATATATATATATATATCTTAAATTTTCAGTAATTATCCACGTAGTGAGACAATTATGTGTATTTCAGTTTTTATGTATTCACATGTATCTAATTTTGGTTATATATTTCAATCAAATTATGATTTGAACTTATGATTTTGACATATATAATTTTCCAAAAAATATTTCAACATGAATTACCGAATCTGAGTACTCCCCGAGTACTCCCAAGTACTCGCTACCCCCAGTCGGCCGAGCAGATACCGAGTAGCGAGTTCTACAACCTTGCTTCCAAGTGTCCATAACAAACCAATCTTTGGTAAACCTCAAATTGTCCTCGAGAATTGCTTAACCATTTTAGTCAAATCGCGTTCTAGTCCCTTTTCCCTCTTAATGCCCTAGGCATTTAGAATACTAGAACATTTTAATGTTATAGAATATGTAATCGATCCTATACCCGAAGCATATGTGATACTATATATAATGTCTTACATAAAGACGTGATACTTTACGAGTATCTTGCTATAACATTTCCATATATAGAATTTCATTCTGTCGAATCTTTTCAACATAACATTCATATATATCATTGACTAAATTTGATTAAAATCTCAATATAAGCTTTTAGATTTGAAATGAAGTATGAATTCCTCTCCCTTAATTATAGCAAAATAACTTTTCAAAACCTACAACTTTGCAAACTGAAACTTTTGTTTTCTATAATTAACATTGCTAACTCGCAACACTTAACGTAATAATTGTGCTCCCACTAGCATAATAATTACATTCTTATTAGCATAACACTCATGATCCCTCTAGCTTTGAAATGTACCTAGAAATCAGGTGGACTTCTAGAAATCTATACTTATTGACTTTCTTACCAAAGTTCAGATTTCTTATACGAGATGCTTCGCTAAGACTTTATCTAGGCTTCTCAAATTCATACACCTTTCCTTAGATAGCTCACATATGTGTCTAAAAAATTTTAGAACTCACAGCAATAAGTCTCAAATATTTAGACCTTTTCCGATTCTCACAATTCAAACTATGAAGAGGGATGTCGTAATCATAATCGAATTTGAGAATGCAAATAACAAAATTGCTATCTCCTTAAAATCTAATTATTGAAAGCATTTCATCACAATCATTTTCATAAATTGGAGAGTAGCCTTATGACACTTACATTTTTATGGTGTATGTGTTCCTATCCATGTGAATTTGTCATAACCATAATCACAAGACAAGGTTAGTGACAAATCCAAACTCATATGGAATGAACTTGTTCAATCTTAATTTCTTGCCACCTGGCAGCTCAAGGGACTACCATTGCTTCCAATTTGTTATGCAAACAATTGAGCACTCATAGAACTCACATGCATAGTCAACTTTAACTGGAATGGGCACAGAAACAAGAATATGTCAACATGATAGGTTACAAACCACAAGTCGTGTGCTAGTAATTAAAAATAGGTTTACTCTTGATTAGTTCTTGAAGCTATTCAAGATCCTTAAGACTCCCACTGACCTCTTGACATATAAGATTCACTTTGTCAAGGAACATTGCTTGAAAAACAAATATTCAAGAGTTAGTGCGGTTTCTTATCAAGACAAACACTTCACACAATTAGTCTTAGTTGGTCTTTGTCTTATTTAAAACATCACACCTTACCAATTTCAAATGTACAAAAGTAGGAAACATTTTACTCTACATTTGATGAGTGTTATAAACCTTTCTTAAGACCATGTCATTCAAGTTACAATCTTGGAGTGTAACTCTAAGACCTATTTTTGGAACGAAGTATGATTTATCTTCTTGAATTAACCATTTTAGCAATTCACGATTCCTCTTCTTAGCCATACAAATGCACTAAGATGTTCTTCGAGGATCAATTGTGATACAGTTTCATAATCACTAAGATACTCATAAAACACGATACTCAAGTACTCTCCCTTCTTCTCAGATTGGAGAAATTTTATCTTTCTGCCTAATTTAATTCTTTTTATTCGTTCTGCCATACATTGAAAATTTTTCAGTGATTCAAAATTACACTTAATCTTGTAAGCATAGCCATATTTACTAAACTTTAGTAAATCATAACGAATAGTCTTAATGTTCTTTGTGGTGGACCTGATCCGCACACAACCAAGTGTACCTGATCCCTTAGTCCTTCACTTGACGCACATATACATGTGAGCAATGAATTTGTCTTAATTTCCCAAAGATGAAGTTCTCATTCATCACACAATACAAGTTGCATGATTCCAAGTTTATATCCAACTGAAATTTAGGTGATGAGAATCTTTCCTTATTTGGTAAATCTTGACACTACCACAAACGAAAGAATCAAATCCATTTACCAATATTGCTATCAATGGAAACACATAAACAACAATTTTCACAAATGCCATTGTAAGGAAACTTAAAATAAAATAAAATCAAAATTTATCTTTTATTTATTAAAATTGCGGAAAACTTTTCCTTACAATTCAAATACAAATGAAAACTATATTGTTATCTATTCCTAAGCAATCTATCATAACTCTTAAGCAGCACCTCAAAATTTTGATCATCGAGCCATGCGATCGAAATCCATCTCTTCGCGATCAGAATCAACTTACTCTTCCTTTAAGTTTCCTTTCTTTTCTTCGATCCTACAAAATATCAAAACGTAATTACATTACATAATGTATTAAGAATCTCCAAATAGGAACTTCATAGAATTAGATAGTGGACTTACCTGAAGTAGACTTTACCATCCTTGTGGTCCTTCAGGTAGATACGACAGCTTCGCAACCAATGCCCCTTCTTTTGGCAACAGAAACATATGGACTCTTTGAGAATGGTACATGGGACTATCTCAGACTTAGTCTTTCTCTTTACAATTTGGTCAAATGACTTGAACATGGCCGATCCTTTTCCATTGGGAAGAGAAACCTTTTCTGGACTTCCAGTGTTATCATTGTCAATGTCCATGGAAGTTTAGGAAGTTGATCTTCCAATCAAATTTGCTTTACTAGTACGCCAAATCATTTCTAATTCAGCAGCAATTAGCAAATATGTAAGATCGATAAGGGACATGTCACGGTCTGTCATATAGTAATCTTTAATGAACTCACCGTATGACTCAGGAAGTGATTGAAGAACCCAGTCAACAGCCAACTTCCTAGACACAACGAGTCCTAACATTCCCATCTTGTCAATGTGTGACTTCATCTCCAAGACATGTGCACACATAGTCCTTCCATCTTAGTGTTTGTTAGCCAATAGGGCTTGAGCGATCTTGAACTTTTCAAGTCTTTGAACTTGTGGGTTAGGGAGAATTATTGGAGGAGGTGGAGGAAGTCAAGTTCCACTTCAGCACGAAGAAGGGGTTAATCTTTCACCTTGAACGTCTTGTGGAATATCATCTTTATGAAGAAATCTTTTTCCAAAAGGACGAGGAAGACCATAGTTGTCAGAACTAGACATCTATAAGGGAGAAATTCAAGTTAGTTGATTTAAGTCCTTAATATAACACCCGATATGACATATTAAGTCAGTTTCTTCTTCGATTCCATTTGATGTGTCGTCTCCTGGTGGTTATGAAGAACTTCTTGATGAGGTTGGAATGTTGGATTTCAGCAATGGTGCTTAAAATTGTTTGTTCTTTTGACATGGATTCATAACAACAATAAAGTATCTAAAATATAAAGTTAAACTTTGCGATTAACAGGCAAAAGAAGCAGCTCAAATAACTTTGAAGGATGCAATACAGTTGATGGTGTGAGTTAGTTCATTACTTATTCTTATTTATAAATGGAAGATGCAAAAATTTACATGTCAATGGTTTTTTTTGGAGTTTATACTCCACAACTTTCAACCACAGGAGATTGAATTTCCAACAGCTTGCTGGAATCCATGCCAGGTTTTTTCTTATTCAATGACTGGAAGTATGCAAATGATTGGTGAATTTTTTGATCTCCTTGTAGTACCAGAGAGGATACAAAACCAAAATAGTATGTAAATAAATAATCTATATAATTCTATTATCTGTTTTCACAATGTTATATATATATATATATATATATATATATATATATATATATATATATATATATATATATATATATATATATATATATAACAGTATTCGTCATTTACTTTAACTTCCACTTTCACTCCCTAGAAAAACTGGAACCAATGAATTCTCCAACCCATGCATAGCATGGGGAATCTTTTCTAGTTACCATTATGTTTTAGTTCCAGCTCCTCTATATAACGGGACCATAAAGATAAGTCAATTCCAAACTTGCTCAAATATTAACGTTATATCTAATTTAGTAACTTTTGTTCTTAATTTAATATTTGACCTGAATAATCCTTACTTATTTTATATTAATTTTATAATTATTATTTATTAGTTGTTTTTATTTTACTTTGTTTTATTTTGTTTTATCCTTTAATTTATTTTTTCGATAAAATTTTATTTTAGACATATTTTATAAACTTCACAAAAAATCACAAGTATCGTGAGAATTTTAAGACCATTTGTAACTGTAGATTAAGAATAATCCTATCTAATAAATTAATGTTTTTTTGCCACTTGTCACACTCTCATTCAATTTGCCTAATGTCATTTTGTGGTTATTTTAAATTAATTTTTTTCACATGTCATTTTATGATTTTTTCTATTTTATTAAATTACACATAATATTTTAATGTAGTAGTTGCAATAAATATAGTAATAAAGGGATATCAATTTCATTAATAAACTTACTTGTTAATTTCAAAATTCCTAAACTTAAAGCTCATTAGTTTCTTTTCTTTATTTAAATTATTTGTTTAAATTAAAAAAAAAAAAAAAATAAAAAAACATTTCCATTATAACAAATTATTATTTTTCTTAGTTTCTTATAAATTCAAAGCTCTCAAATATTTTGACTTTTATATTTAATTTTTTGTTTAAATTAAACCATGTAATACATGGGTATCACAACTAGTCAATAACAAAATAGAATACGAAAAGATCCAATCACATAATCAATACCTAAAAACCTCTTTTAATTATGATATTATCTGTTATATATATATATATATATATATATATATATATATATATATATATATATATATATATATATATATATATATATATATATATATATGGGAGCGTTCAATTGAGATAAAAAAAATCATTTATTTTTGCCGCAAAAGTCTCCAATGTACCGACGGAAATGGGAAATGAATGCACATGTGTTTTCCAACAAAACATATTTCCTTAAAATATGCTAATCATTACCTTAATATATATAAAAACATAGTTTTTTTTTGTTTTTTTTTTAATTTTTATAAGCTATTTTTTTCAAAAAATTATTTTAAATATACCAAAATTCATGATTTTTTATTCGCTACAAATAGACATCCATATTGATATAGTTTTAAGATAAAATAAAAAATTTATTTTTTTTTATATTTTCAGCTATCGTTATTCATAAGTGAATAAAAATGCATCAGGTTTTATTACAGTACATTCGTTATTCACTTATGAATAAAAAGTTTGATTTTTTTTTTACAATTTAAGCATCATTCATATATGAATATAGCATATAATAAACATAGTATATTCATATTTTAATATTGGACGATGCATTCACTTATGAATATTAGATAGTATATTCACTTATGAGTATTAAATGATATTTCATATGTGAATATTACGTAGTATTACATGGTATATCACATGTGAATATTACATAATATATTCACTTGTGAATATTAGATTATATATTCACTTATGAATATTACACAGTATATCCACATATGAATATTACAAGGTATATTCACTTGTGAATATATTCACTTATGAATATTTGAAGGTATTTTGACAAATATATATAATTTTTATATGTTATTCACATATGAATAACATACAAACTTGCATATTTGTTTTGTGTTTTTAATAATCATATATTGATTCAGATGAGAAAACATATTCATATATGAATATAACGTGGTAATTTAGTTTATGCATTTCATCAAACAGTTGGAGTGCATACAAGTTAACTATTTTAAAAATGTTAAAAACACCAAGCTATCAATTCCAAATCATCATATACTTCTGATTTCGACTTCAGATGCGACATCCTATGTCTGATCGATTTCTCATTTTGATTTTGATTTCTGAAAATCCGATTGGTAACCTGTGAGTACCGATTCTAAGTCCCTCAATGTCGACTGTTACTGCCAGTCCAGAACTTCGATTCCAATTTCATGAACAGCGAAGAAATTCTGGTTTAGTTGAAGAATTTTGATGATGAACGAACTGTTATCGAATTCTCTATAGTTACGTATTTGGGATTGAAGGTTATTACGATATTTACAAGTTTGTCACCGTGTCTTTTATGCTTAGATTAAATGAGTGATTGAGAATGATTCCTTCATTCTCAACATTTTTTATTTTATCAATTGAACTCACCTCTCTCTCTCTCTCTCTCTCTCTCTCTCTCTCTATATATATATATATATATATATATATATATATATATATATATATATATATATATATATATATATATATATATATATATATATATATATATATATATATATATATATATATATATATATATTATGAAGTTTTAAAATGAATAATAAAGAAAAACCGGATAATGAAGAGTGAAGTGAAAAGGGAATTTTGAAGCGAACAACCAACACCAAGAATGGGCATAATTACACAAATGGTATTTGGATGAAGACACATTGCCTTACGTCCTTGCCTTCCTTAAAAGCACCCTTTTCCCACTCCCACTCACACACCACCTATACATACAATAAAATCAGATTTAGAATAAATGATTTATTGTATTACTCAATAAGACAAAAGAATTTTACAATAAATGATATATTGTGTTACTCAATAAGAATATTTAGCAATTAAATTGAGATTGCATGTTCCTGTGGAAAATCTTGAATTGTTTAGTTACAAAGTTATATTGTTAAAGCAAGACTTATATAGTCGATGTATATAGGTTGACATAAATTTTCATCTAAACAAATGCTATAGTTTCTAATCATACATGATTTTCGACGAGTGAAAAGTCATATATGTTAGGAAAAAAACACATTTTTTTGTTCAATTCAACATATCCATATGGTTAAAACTATATCGTATTAACTTTATAAAAAATAAATAAATAAATAAATAAAAGAAGAAGCATAAGTTCAAATTTTATCTTTTCATATGTAGTTTCCCGAGTATTTCTAAAATAACAATCATTTATTATATTTGTCTAAAAGTGTTCATTTTTATTAAATATAATATTTACGTTTTTTATAATATACTCATAAACAATGTTCCAAAAGTTCAATCACTCATTCTTTTTAAACGAAGTGTTGTCACTCGTGGATCTTGACCATGATGTTTACTTTACAGTGAACCCGATATGGCGATATCCATCATCAAAGCTCGTTAACAATTGCATGCCGTAACTATTGTTTATTTATTTTTATTATACTTTTTTTTTCGTAAGTTATCAATTCCCATTGAAACCATTTTGGTCTCTCATGAGTCATGATATAAAGAATGTTGTAATTATAAATTCTAACATTTAACAACTTAATTAACAGTAAAATTATTATTATTTTAATATTTTTTTTCTACACATTCGCTTTCTTGAGGTGCCTCGCAGGCATCCTGAAGGTCATTTTAAAATCAAGATTACAAAAATAGTCCTTAGAGTATTGCTTAGTTTTTGTATTTAGTCCAACATTTTAATTATTGACGGATAATCCCGATGGTTTGAATTTTTTTTGCATGTTTGGTAACTTCATCAAAAAAGACTTTTATACTCTTTATGTTTCTGTTAAAATGCAATTTATATTAGAATTAAGAGAAATTACATAAATGGTTACCATGAACATCGACAACACCACTCTTTCCCTTCACCGTTGTGAGCCACCCCATCCAACCTTCATTTTTCGTCTCTCATCATGGCCACCGACAATTTCATTATCCTTTCATTGTTATGCCTTTAAAGAGATGTCTACACACCCATGGATACAAATAAATACATATAAATGTAATAATTCATTTGTTCTCGTATCAGAGGAAGGTAAAAGAGAACATGAGAGGTGGCCACAAAGAGTATTATCGGTGGAGGAGGAGGCATCGGTGATGGAAAAAGGGTGGATGTTGTTGACATTGATCAGAGGAAGGAAACTGTTAAGTGTAAAAGCGACGTTCAGACGAATCGATCCTTTAGAGGTTGAAAGTGGCAGTTAGATGAAGGCGGCAGGCAAGGATTGAAGGAATCGATCCATCGGAGGACAAATCGAGAGGGGGTTAAGATAATATATGATTGTCAATAAAAAAAGGAGGGGAAGATTGGGGTTAGACGGGAGAGAGTGAGGGTATAAGGCCCAACTAATTTTTAATTTTAATATATAATTATTTATATGTCCCCAAACAATTAAATAAAGATAAAGGATAAACAAAAAGGTATAAAAGTTATTTTATATGTGGATTAAAGACCTACCATGTAAGAAATTAAAACCACGGAAACCATCCATATAACTAAAATAGTTAGGGACAAAAACTAAAAGTTTAAAAATCTCCATGAACCATTTATGTAATTTTGTCATTTTTAAAATAATTTTCCATGAATTGTTAGTGTCAAGTATTCCTGATGAACAATTTCATGTCGACAACACAACACGTGTTTATAAAAATATTATTTAATCTTTTTTTTTTTTAAAATTATTTATTAACTGCAAGGATAAAATCATTTAAATATTAGCAAATTTACAATTAATTAAACATGGAAAATAAGGATTATGAGCGTTCTTATGAAAAAACGAATTAGAACAGGAACCAAAACTGAGCTACGACTTTTGGTTCGATTATCGGTTCTTCCAAACCATAATTTTCGATTATTGGTTAATTCACTTTTGAACCCATACGTTATCAGGTATTTTGGACTTGGAACCGGAACCATAACTTTAAAAGCCATTCTATTTATTCCCCTTATCGACTACGACTTCATCCAAGTACAAACCCTTTGTTTCATTTCTTTCCTTTATGCTACTTAGACCCCTCCTCCAAACCTATTGTTAAATGATCAAAATTAAATAGGCTCCAACTCTATTCTATGCGTTTATTGTGTCTATTTCGGTATTTCCTCAAGAATGTCACGACATTAATACATTTGGCCAAACAACCCCTGTATTTAAATATAAATACCAAACAACCCCATTGTCTTTTGGTTCCATAACCTAAATCGGTTATTTCAGTGTTAAAACAAACAACCCCTACAATTTGGTCATACCAGTTCTATATTTGAATACCCGGACTAAACCAGAATGTATCCTTAATATCGATCCGGTTTACAGGTTTCATGTTTTGGTGAAATTCGATTTTCGGTTATTTCGGTTTCAAGACGCTATCGAAACCATAGACATCCCGTAGAAATATCATTATTTAAAAAAAAAAAATTCTTGTCACTCTCCTTCTCGAGTGTGTCTCCTAGGCATCCTAAAAGTCGTTTTGGAGCAATTTACAAAATAGTCCTTACAGTATTACTTAATTTTCATATTTTGTCCTTAGAGTGGGGCATGTGCATATGGGAGGTGTTGTACCTTTTCTAGTACACCCATAAACTCTAATTTATATCAAAAAATTCCTGCTTTTTACTTTTTTCTTATCAAAATCAATAGAGTTTATTATTAACACCAACGATATTCATATTCCATCAAAATTGAAAAGTTACATTGTCTCTTTAACAAAAGGTGGAACTATCTTTTAAATAATAATCCACAATCACTTGTAAAATATGTTGTTAAAATTGGACATTTGTGAATATATATATATATATATATATATATATATATATATATATATATATATATATATATATATATATATATATATATATATATAAAACAACACTTGTATACAATAAGTATCATGGAAACTATAGTATAAATTTCCTATGTAGTTTAATGAAACTATTTAATCTTTAGTTAAATATTTAAAATTCTCTTTAGTGAAATAACATTAAAAAAAATTGGTAAACTTAAATCAACAACATAATCATTTGCAATTTGTTCGGTGATTGTCTATTCATACATGTATGTAACAAGAGTACAATTTTTTCACATGTATCATAAGAGATCCTCATATTCATTTCGTTTTGTCGAAATCATGGACCATAGATTGTCCATGTGTAGTAATCAAACCCAAATACTCTAATCCAATAGCTTTAATTTAGAAAAGACCTAAGAGATTACATTTAATGTAATAAAAATTCAGTATTCAGTCCATATGTTACATATATGTTACATAGGTCCGTCTGCAGTGATTCCAAAATATAAATGATAACCTCATGCAGCACAAAATTAATCAGTGTGAAAGCTTACACATAAAAACCCTTGTTAAGGAAGTTTTGTTTCCAAAAAAATCACTTCATGTCAGCTAAAATATTTTATATGAGATATAAATTCAAAATCTTCTTTATTGTTTTACAATTTTGAACTTATTATCAAACCTAATTGTCCAATCCGATAACATATACCAATTGTTTAAGAATTTAAAGTTGCAAAAAGTTGTTTATCTAATCTTGATGCATTTTCTTGTTTTCTTTTTGTTAATTGACAAGTTAATGACTAGTTGCCACTAAAACGAAACATGTGATATTTATAAGACTAAGTCACTTCAATTAATTTGCCAAAAATAGATAAAAACGTCAAAGCCTGTGTACTTTCTTCATTTGCATGATTAAAATGTATGATTTATTAATCATGCACATACATCCTCGAACCCATATCAACTAGAAAACGTTTGTCCAATTTTAATCATGTTATTTAATACAAATAATAAATAGTTAGCCTTTTCCCTTGGCAATTTGACGACACATGCATATTAATTTAATTAAAACACACAAATTTACACGACTGAAAAACATGATACATGATTGTCAATGCTTTCTCTTGTCAACATACAAAAGAGACCTCCTAATAACAAGATATTTACAACACTTAATAAAATCTAAGAACTTTTCTTTCCGCAACATATCATTAAAAATGCGATAGTAGGTTGAAACATGTTCGATAATTATAATTAGTTATGTTCTTGTCCAACAACATTTTTTTGCTCAATATTTTTGTTTAAATCCCAAAAAGGCCGATTTCAGGCAACCCAACTAAGCTACACTACTCTAACCTGAACGAATATCATGTGTCACTTAATCCAGACATTCAGTGGCCCACTCAGATAACAGACCTAATCGGTTAAGATAATAATAACAATAATACATTAAAAATAATATGAAAAACTATACTATTATACATTAAATATAATATAAAAAGTATACTATTAAACAATAACCTCATTCTTTTCACTAAAATGATTTATGAGTGAGGGGGGATGAGATGCACGTGCACAAAGGAATGGAAAGGGAGTGGTGAGGTGCATTTAAGTGATGGTTTCTAGTTTGAGGCATCTTCAATTCAATTCAAGAGAGAGAAAGAAAGAGAAGAGAGAGAGAGAGAGATGAGTAGTAGTAATAGCAGGAGGATGCCTTTGGCAACACTATTAGAAGAACCCATTGATGTAGATGAAGATGGAGAGTACAAGCATCATAGCATATGGTCTTCATCATCAAAGAAAGCTCAAACATGGCGGAATTGGCTCAAAACTCATATCTTTTTGGCCAATAAACACAAATCCATCAAGTATCATAACATTCTTCTAAGTGTTTTGGGTTGCCCTCTTGTTCCTGTCTCCCTCCTCCCTCCCAAAATACCTTTTTCTCAGGTATGTTCAGATAAAATTAACCAATATTTATCGTTTATACTTTGTATGAATTATGATCCTTTCGTTTTGATGTTTAATTTCTCTTTTCTAGAATATTTTTTTGCAAAAAGTAAAGAATGTTTAGATCTTCTTCTAAGATTGTGTTATTATCTTGTAGCTACGCAATTAATATTTCTTGAATATATGTCTTCTTATGGATGCATGTTTGGACAAATTAACCGTGTCTTGATATGAGAATCTCTACTTTTGGTTTATTTCGTAAAATTTTAAAGCTATTTTCTTCTTGTGTAAGTAATGTATGTTTAAATAATATTATCATATGTTATGTTTTTATTCATGTATCCCATGTTTTCACATTATCTTTCTCTTAGATTTGTTTAAATAAAGTTTATAACGTTTTTTTAATGTTTGGTATTTCTGGTGTTACATTTTTCTATGGAACCATCATTCTTTTGTTGAGACTTTTGAGCTTTTGAAAGTAAACTTCTATAGTCTTTTGCATATATCTTCCTAAACTATTATTCTTCCACATGCAATTAATCGTTTTTAGGTGTTGGGATATTATATATTAGATATTTATAACTAAACAAATCTTGATGTCTCACCTTTTTTTGATAAATGGCGACTCTTTTTGTATAATAATCAATTATCTAATAGGAAAAAAAAGACTATTTTGTAAAAGCAAACAATTTTAGACAAACAAAAAAAGGTTGATTACAAAGAACTTTTGTTACATTTTCATAATTTATGTAAAAATCATTAATTCATATGAACTGTAATCTTTTCTTAATATTATACAAAATTAAACACAATGATTGAACCAAGTACCATGTTTTGTTAAATAAAATGATATATACTTGGGTGAAAAAGAAAACTAGAAAACTTTGTTGATCATCATGGACTAGGAATCTTGATCCTCTTTTTATGGGAGGTTGGTTCTTTCATTTCACTTTTTATGCTCATAATTTATTCGAAATTCAATAGAAAAAGCATGAGATATAAAAAGATTTTCTTTATCTTGATGATCTTACCGAATCTTAAATTAGAATTAAAATGTGCAAGTTTAAAGAAAATAAATAGAAAGGGTAA
The DNA here is from genome assembly GCF_002870075.4 of Lactuca sativa. Lineage (NCBI taxonomy): Eukaryota > Viridiplantae > Streptophyta > Magnoliopsida > Asterales > Asteraceae > Lactuca > Lactuca sativa. The sequence continues at coordinate 139,915,679 of NC_056624.2, forward strand.
CTTTGAAGTCAATTTTTGGACATGGCTTAAAAGTCTAATGTTATATATACATAGAGAGAGAAAGAGGTTGTGTAAAGTATTAATAAATGCAATTCAGACCCCTACCATTTTTGTTTTTTTGCATCTGGCCACCGGTCAATGTCAATATATGTGCCTTATTAAATGAACCAAAAAACTACATAAATTTTTAACCTAACTTTTCAACCAACATTCAAGTCATTTTGACTTTTCAGGGTTTTGTTTTTTTAAGCCAGTGGTATTTATATTAATAAAAAAAACTAATAAGAAATGAAGTTGAAAAAACCATTTTTAGTTTGAAAAACTAATGATAGCTAATAAACTAGTTTATAAATTAATAATGTTTGGTATACATTATTAATAAACTAAATTGCAATGTAAAATAATATGAAGTAGCTTATCAAAAATTAGCTTATAAGCTAAATTATAAGATAAAATAAACTAGTTTTATGGTTTTATCAAACAATAAATTACAATAAACTATTTTATTTTTGCTAAACAAAACCTAAGACTACAAATTTATAAGTAGAAAACAACAGCAAAATTAAAACATTACAACAGAATTTTGCATTTAGGAATTGGATTACAACACTATTTTGTCCACCTAAGAGTTTTAAATGTATTGATCAAATAAACTTGAAAAATCAAACAAAACTAAATGTATTTAGGGGTTGTATCTTTTGTTACTACTTAATCTTGATTTTTTTTTTGGTAATTATATATAGTTGTTTCTTTTTACCTACTTAATTTGAACATAATAACTTAATAAGTAAGCCAAAAAAACATAGCTTAGTGCATTAAGACACTACCAGTTTATTGTTTGACCTTTTTTCCTCTTCAACATTTTCCATTATAAAATTAAAAAAATTTATCAAACCTGATAAATATCATTTACTGCTTAATGTATTACAGGACACCAACCCCTTTACCTTTTTTTTTGTCTTAGCTTCCCTCTCAATTTCTCTTACGTTAAAAATGATAAATATTATAAAAACATTTATTGGAATATAACGGTAGTATAATTATTTAGTCCCTTTTAAACAGTTAGAGAAAAAAAAAACATTTATGCATAAAAGATTTTATCTTTGATAGATATCATTATCTAATCAGTTTGACATTCTACTTCTTTTTGTTTTACAAGGTCTCATCATCGGCACAATACATAATACAACATTTCACGGCAGCCACCGGTTGCCGGAAACTTGAAGGAACAGTAAGGAACATGTATGCCACCGGAAAAGTTACCATGGCCATGGTGGAGGAGCTCAGCCCAAATGGATCCACCACCAATACCATTAGTAACATCGGAGTGCCACAAAAGGGTTGCTTTGTTATGTGGCAAATGGTGCCAAACAAGTGGCTAATTGAGCTTGCTGTTGGCGGAAATAAGGTGGTCGCCGGAAGTGATGGTAACGTTGCTTGGCGGCATACACCGTGGTTAGGCTCTCATGCCGCCAAAGGTGGTGTTCGTCCTCTCCGCCGTGCTCTTCAGGCAAGAACATAATTTATTAACATTTTTATAGAATTCTTTATGAGATAAAAATGATGAAAATTTATTTAACAAACACTAAAGTTCATGTCTTAAAAAGCAAAAAAGAAAATATCCGATGACGACATAATACGCGTTAAATAAGCATAACGTCAATTTTATTGTAGAAAAAATCGAAAAATGTTTGTTGTTTGAGTATAGTTGGAATTTTTTTTCTGTTACTAATAATGGGAAATGTCACTATGGGACCCTCATCTTTTATTAACATAATTCCTAGGGATTTGCAAAAATCAATTCCAATAGATAAAATGGAAAAACAAAATCATTTTATATTTTGTTCAATTCTCGTCTCTAAATTTTATAAAATTTGATTTTTTTATTCGGTTTAATTAAAAATGATCTGGAACCGAATCAGATTTGAGACTGATTCAGTTTTGAAACTGAATCAGTCCTAAATTAAAACTGTATTAATCTGGACTAGTCAGGTTTTTCAGTTACGATGTAACTAGATATTTTAATATGCAATTCGGAAAGTGGGAAACAGCTTTAGCAAGTGGCCCACTTTGGTGGGTATGATATGTCATTTTCCCATTTTGTAAGGTACATCAATATTCTTCAACAACCTTTTCTTTTCCAAACGTTTCTCGTTGTCGTCGGATCAACTTAATATATCAATATCTTAGGATGGTCCATACTTATAAAATTAACAGATTTGGTCCCTAAATATTTTCCAAATCTCATGAATTAACTTTCAATGTACTAGGTTGGTCCACATACTTACAGATCAACAGATTCAGTCCTTACACTTTACCAACCTCTTAAAGTTTCAATGTATTAGGATGGTCCACATACTTACAGAATCAACAGATTCAGTCCCTAAAATTTGCCAACCTCTTAAATTAACGTTCAACGATTAAGATGGTCCACAAACTTATCGAATTAACTAACAACTTCAGTCCCTGGAGTTTACCAATCTCTTAAATTAAGTTTCAATGTATTAAGATGGTCAACATACGTACAAAATTAACAGATTTAGTCCCTTGAGTTTGACAATCTTTTAAATTAAGCTATAAACTAGAACTTAAGTAGTTATCTTTTCTAATCGACTATGAATAGTGCAAATAACATATGGACAAAGACACAACTATAAATTTCATGTTAACTCCTTGTACTTTTGCTGTATACAACTTTAGTCCCTAGACTATTGGCTTTAGTCACTAAGATCCAAAACTTATAGCAAAGATGAAACTAATCATGTTTTTTGGTTAACTCATAGGGCTTAGATCCTATGGCTGTGGCAGGTGTATTCTCCCTAGCACAATACATGGGAGAAAAACAAATTGGTGATGTAGATTGCTTCGTTTTAAAAATATCAGCAGATGATGCTGACCTGGCAGACCGAAGTGACAACACAGCAGAAATGATCAAACATGTAATGTTTGGTTATTTTAGCCAAAAGAACGGGTTACTCGTTCACTTAGAAGACTCTTACTTAACTAGGGTTCAAACCCCTGGTTCATTCCCTATGTATTGGGAAACATACATGGCAACAAAAATTGAAGACTATAGACTCACTGAAGGTGTAATGATCGCACATTCAGGTCAATCAGATGTGATCATCACAAGATTTGGGGATAACTTGAGGGCAGGACCCGTTATCACTAGGATGGAGGAGAAGTGGACAATTGATGACTTGGCATTCAATGTTCCTGGATTGTCAATGGACTGTTTTATCCCTCCAGAAGAATTACATAAAGATTATACCGAAGAAAATCTTGATTGGAGATCAAATTTAAATTTAGACGGGTCATCTTCTTCTTCATGATGAAACTCGAGCTTACAATATCAATAAGACAACAACTTTGTTTCCTATCACTGACCTCGATCCTACTTTTCCTATAGATTTCTAAACTGTGAATGTGTATGTATTATGTACCCTGTATATTACTTAAGTTTCTTGATATGTAGTTTTTAGATCTTTACACTATGTTGTTTCTTGTATTTTGGGAATAACTAAAGAGGGAAATGTCGAAATGATCAAATGAAACTTGACTTTGTTTACATTTTTGAAGCAATTCTCATTCTTGTTTATCAATACAACATGCTAATAATCTAGATGAAAAGATGATATGTAAATAATTAAGAACATAAAAATGGAAGGCAATTGTTAAAGCTCAAAAGTCTGAGTCAACAGATATAGTCAATCCACCATCATGAGTGCATATAGACTCCTCACAAGGATTGATTCGAGTAGGAAATAAACTTTCTTTCTCCTTTCCATGATGCTCAAAAAACTTAGGAGACTTCAACAATCCATTCTCATCAATTTCTTCATCTGACAACAATCTACAGCAATCTAAATCATCTTTATTAAAAGTGACTTCATCTCTCCAAGATACACGCATCTGTGATTCTGACAAAGTTGAGTTGGAAATCCATGACTCATGACTAATGTTTGCAGGATTGGAAAGTGGGGATAGATCTGAAAACTCAGAACTTAACCTAGGTGGGTCCCATGGTGATAAGTTACCTTTAGGAGTTAACCTTTCATGTTCAAGAACATCTTTCTCTTTCACCTGATCAAGTTCAGCTTCAAACTTATATTTCAATTGAACACCTTCAAAGCTTGAATCTGAGTTTGGAGTTTGCATAACATTCCCACTACTCAAAAACTCAGCTGAAAATGGAGAACATTCTCCATTGAAATCCAATGATAATATTCTCTCTTCTTGTGGTGTATCATGAACAGTGTCACAAGGAGAAATTGAGGACAACCCTTTTGAGTAATTGCCTTTTCCAACATCATCATCATCATCATCATTGTCATTGTTGTCTACATAAATTGGTGATAAATGCCAACTAATTGAAGCTTCAGTAGGAAAAGGTATCATCAAAGAAGGACTAGTTTTTTCAAAAATGTCATGTTCAGGGGGTTTACTTCTTCCAGCTGAAAGAATCCCTCTAGCTTTGCATTTTCTTCTGTCAGTGACACCAGAAATCACATGTCCAGCAGCATAACATGTAGAAGGTGCAGCTCCTGAAACATGAACAGATCGATACAAACTGGATTGGATTTCAGGGGATACAGATGGCTCAACTGGAGGGGTTTTTGTGGTAGCACTACTCGAGCTTTCTTTAGCAGAATCAGGATGTTTCATAGCAGAAGCATATGGAATCTTGGTGAGAGGAGTATGATCTTCAACATCAGTTTTGTTATTGATTGTAAAACCAGGAAAGGGGAAGAGATCAGTTTGGTTGTTATTAGATGTTTTTGACCTAGATACAGGCTCTGCCATTCTGCAAAGAAAATAAAGTTTTCAGTTGGGATCTCAGTAGCCAATCATTGTCATATTCACTCAAGAACTAAACTAAATGCTATGAATTGCATAAAGATTGATTTGTTTAGCCTCTATTGTTCCTAGATTAGGTATCACTAAAGACAGATACCAGTAACTTGTAAAAGGGATTTTGAATATACTATGTCTACAGCAGCAAACTTCAACAATTTCAATCATAAATTGGTAAGATGAGCAAGGTTTTCATACATGAAAAAACGGTAAGATGTGCAGGTTTATATAAACATGATATTTGAATAGCTTCAATATGAATTCAGAACATTGTGCCCTAACAAGGACTAATTGGTTTTCACTCAAAATACCAATGAGATAAATTCAACTCACGTTCATGAGTTGAAGTGATCTTGTGGAAATGGGATGAACTGGAAAAGAAATGAAACATTTTGAATTAGATGGCGAAATGCAGGTATATGTTTATGTGTCGATTGATCGAGAGAAAAAAAAAAACAGACAAAAAAAAAATGCAATCTGCATTACCTGAAGGATGTTCCGATATGAATTAGGGTTTATGAAATGATGAAAAACTGGATTTAACTGTAGATTTGGAGTCAGATTTGGGGTTAGGGCGAAAACGAGTGAGGACGATATAGTGGTCAAGTAAGCAACTATTTTAAATCGTAAACTTCCGCCCCTCAACACTTGAATACAAATATGCAACTACTTCTCTTTTTCAAAAGTAGATCCATGTTGTTTGGATAAAACAAAATTATAAAAATGGTCCTTATGGTTTGTTGAGAATTACCATTGGTCCAAAACAAGTTTTTTTGTTGCCGTTTTGTCCGATATTTTTTTTTGTTTTTTTCTTTTGAATATCTAAATAAGAGACTTGTCATTGGTATTTTCTTTTTCCATTTTTATTTTTTTTTAACATTTTCCTAATTTAAAAAGAAAAAGACAAAACGAAACCACCCTACCTATTTAACCCTTATCTTTAACACATATATCATCTTTATTTTTATCTTTGTCATCCTCACCATCAAATGATCGTCGCGACAGTCATCGGAGATCTAGAACGATCCGGCGCCGGCGATTTGCAAACATTGGAGATCTGCTAACACCCTCTGGAGAATCACGTTCACTGCCCTGCCCCTACCGACTCATCACCACCATTGGAGTTTTGCAAACATAACGAGTTTGCAGATGTGGCGGCAACATGGCGACTCTAACAACAATGTATAGATCTGGGTTACAATGTTGGCTTCGTCTCGCTCCTTCTCCGATGAAGCGTTGAACTATGAGCTACAGAATCCCCCCGACGAACAACAAATTTGTATACCTAAAAACGTGAAGTCGTGAGCTAAGGTTTCTTATATGCGAAGGTGGTGGCGAAATGGGCGACAACGGCGAAGTCTGAGCTGGATAGTGTTAGGGTTTTGTCGTGTTCGTCAAGTTACAACGTTGGACAATACTAGGGTTTTTGAGTTACAACGTCAGTTTCCATTGTCGATATGTGTTATTCGTCATATCCAAATTCCCATCGCCAGGCCTCCATCGTCACCATCCTCATGTTTACAAAGTCTTCACAAGAATCAAACCCTAACGTCGCCCTTCTTTGTTTTCCAGATCCGGCGAGAAGTTGTTTGTCATGAAAACAGATGAAGATGATATGGCGGTGCTCCACCAAAAATGAAAGCTCCTCCAAGATGGTGGTGGCCTGAAAAAAAAAAATGAAAGTTCTGCCAAGATGGTGGTGGCCCGACAAGTATTGATAGTCCAATAGGTGACGGTGAGAGAATTCAATGTGGTCAATTTGTTTATGAAAACCCTAAATTCTCAAATCCAACATTAATGGTGGATTCAAATGTATATAATTCTTAATGCAAGGTGATTGATTCATATTGATATTTGATTCCAAGATAGAGAATAACAAACCCAATCCTACAAACACTCCAAATTCCATTCATATGAGGTCTTCCACCATGGATGAAGTTCCAAACCTCCATGTCCCACTAAACTCCACATTAATAAATTAGGGTTTGATTCTATAAAGTATAAGAGTTCTCATGCTGGAACAAACAAAATCCAACATCTAACCATCATGGGTTCATCGTTTTTGGATTTTGAAGCTCATCCCAAACCCTAGGTCCTCACATTACATGAGTTTGAACATTTACCTTGGGATTAGTGCATAAATATCCACTAAGTATCATAAGTTACAAAACCACTTTAATTGATTTATTAATAGTTGAAAGTTCAATAATTTTAGCATTGAATTCATTTTTTTAATGCAAACAAGTATTTATTTTTTCTAATTAATGTGGTTTAAGATTTAAGATGTAAGCTCAAAAACATTGAAACAGTAAGGACGACATACACATTCTAATCTACTCTTAAATTATATCATTTTTTCAACTTTTCACCTGGGACTTAACCCTCAACTACTTGGGCCTAAGAACACCATGTCAACACCCAATAACGTTAGGCTATAAGAAGTTGAAAATTTATGCAATTTCAAAATGAATATTATACAAAAAAATCATATCTCAACCAAAACTCAATATCTCACTGCCATAAGTTATCCCTCGAATTTGCATTTAAAAATATGCATACCCTAACTCGTTTGAAATAGATTGTTTTTACATCATACGAAACTACTACATGGGAATCCATATCTTTATATCTCTGTTTTGAAACCTTCTTTCTAAAATGAGTAATTTTGTGGTATTTTTAAGTGTTCTTTGTCACACCCCCAAACTTGAACAGCGGAAACCCTCGCGGGCGGAGGACGTCATGTATAGTATCACAACAATTGAATAGTAGCAATCAAAGCAACAACAACCATTGTATTAATATTAAAAGGTTTACATTTTATTTGAATCATATATGAATGACTCCAAAAGTAAGAAGCAAAGTAAAGACTCGAAGCTACTATGCTCCGTCTTCTAGGAACCCTGGCATGTACCTGTCTACTAGTGTCCTAAGAATACAAGTGGTTTGAAAAAGTGTCAACATTAAAGTTGGTGAGTTCATAAGTGTTTTGTTTAGAAAATAGGTTCTTTGTTCTTTGTAAAACATGGAGTTTTCCCCAGGAAATCCTATATTTCCTGATGTAATGATTGTTAAGTATAATGTCTCATACTAGTTCATTCTACGAGTACTTAGTGTATACAAGTTATATACAATCCAGATCGAACAGACAGTCGATTATGTGGTTCTGCCCCAAGCCCACAATCAAACTAGGAACAGGAAATGAGGCGGAAGGCACACATCCCACTGTTTTTCAAATCCTCGTTGTATATAACCCTGACGTATTCACTAGGTACTTACAGAGTAACTGTAATAGTCCCTTAAGTTGAAATGAATATGTTCCTTCAGAAAATCCTATATTTTCTTAGTAAGAATATGATAATACCGGTTCCTTATATGACCACTTAGTTAATACTAGCTATGTATAAACCAATATCGAACGGACAGTTGATTGTGTGGATCCGCCCTAAGCCCACAATCAAACAAGGAACAGGAAATGAGACGGAAAACACATATTTGACTGTCTATCGGATATTCTTCATACATAACCTGGATGCATAAACTAAGGAATTATAGAATTAACTATAGTTATTCGATAACTGAATGGTAATCCGTTTGTTTGTAAAGTACTGATGTTTGTCCTGGAAAATCCTATATTTCCCAAAATAGTGAGTTGTTGTCTCTAGTATTCCGAAACTGAAAAGTACAAGTATTTTCCCATACTTAAGTTGTTAAATTGTAGGTTTATTAGTAATCAAAAACTGGCCGAAAACGTGTTTGTTTTGTAAATTGGGAGTGACGTTAATACCCTCATGTGATCACTTAGTACATACGAGTTATAGAAATCTAGATTGAACAAACTGTCGATTGGGTGATTCTGCCCTAAGCCCACAACCATACAAGGAACAGGAAATGACGCGTAAACCACACATACCACTGCGCCAGATGTTAATTTCATATCACCCTAATGTATATACTAAATAATCACATAGTTATTAACCTTGATGACTGTTTGATTAGTATATTATTACGTGAACGAGTCGTTGTTTTATCCATGTGGGTTCTTATAACCATGTTGATTGACGTTAAACCTACGACGTACTTTGAACTTCGTAAACGTTAATGACGTTTGTCACCCAGAACGACTGTAGCTAATAGTCAGGGTGTGGGATTGTCAGTCCCGTATAGATCTATACACAAACTCACGCTCTCCCTGTAGAAGACTCTGGTTCCTAAGGATAGACTTCCCTTGGTACTTAGATAAGTACTCGAAGACGTGTCTCACAAATTGGTTCCCTCAACGAATTCATGAAGAATACAATGAAAACCCCTTTTGTTAATAACATGTAACTTTGTAAAAATATTTCGTTCGTTCCATAAACTATACTTAAAATAGTTTATAGTTTTTTTTCCATGTTAAAATATTGGCTTGTAAAATAGTTGAGTCTTAACGTGTTTTGTAAATTGTTCGTAAGTCTAATAGTAACAATGTTTGTCGTGTTTAATAAGTTTCGCGTTCAAATGCATGTTAACGGTAAGAAAATATAATAAACAAAATTATATTTTTAAACACAAGATTACTTGTGTTTAACTTGTATTCCCCCCCCCCCCCCCCCCCCCCCAAAAAAAAAAAAAAAAAAAAAAACAATAAAAAGCTTGGAAAAATGTGGGGGTATATTAAATGTGCGTTAGCTGGAATTAGCTAGTTGTAGAGACGATCACCGGGTAAGCGTACGTGATAATAACGTTACCCTAGAATAATTATGTTTGACGTCGCATTCAAATTAATAATAATCTTAATTTAAATCAAGTGTTAATTAATTAATTAAGTAAAGAATACTTACAAGAATTAATTTGGAATAAATGGAAATGTTGGAAAATGTGGAAAATGGGGCTTACGGTTGACAATGGGGTTTACGGTTGGAGGCTTTGGATGTTCATGGTTCGATCTTGAATTGTGATGAAGATTTGAAGATGATATGAAGATGGTTGAATGTTCTTGGAAATTTATGAAGATCTGGGTAGGAAACTCATAAATTTATGAAGGTTCACGGATGATAGTAGAGAGCAAAATGCGAGGGTTCACGGAAGGAAATATGAGAAATGATTTGTTCATGGCTGAATACACACATATATAGGGGTGTTTACGGTTTAACATGGGCTTGGGCCTTGGGTTTTATGGTCTAATTTGGGCCTTGGTTGATGTTCACGGTCACAACATTGTCATGAACACCTTGTTTCTTGATTTTTAAACCGTGAACAATAAATAAAAGGACTCCCTAATCCGTGAACTATATTTCCCTTTTTCACTTTGGCCGTAAACACAAGTTTGGAAGGTTCCATGACCGTGAACCTAGCTTATGGATTACTTTTTGGACCGTGAACACATCTAATGTGTATTATTTATGTTTTAAACCTTGATCTTTAGCCAAATGTTGGAGTATACCTTCCTAACTTAACTTAGGTTTCAATCTAGGCTTAGTTATTTAGCTTATAAACAAGCCCTAATGGTTATAGAGGCTACAGTGCAACAAGGAGTGCAATGTAGATTCACTTGAGCTAGATTAGGGTTCAGACCATACGAGGTCTAAAATTTGGAGTTGTGACATCATCCCCCCCTTAGAGGGAATTTCGTCCTGAAATTCGAATCCTAAATGGTTACTCGGAACTAGGAAAAGAGGTGAGTATTTCGATTCCACATGATCTTCTTGTTCCCAAGTGAATTATGATCCTCGCTTGACATTCCAATGGATCTTCACTTTTGGGTTTGATGTTATGATCGGTAGAAAGTAAGTGGATTTGGATTACTGGTTTATGTTTATCCAACTGGTAGGATGTCCACTCATAGTTTTGGGAAGCTTTTGTCCTAAAGTTCTGTGTAGGACTCATACCCGGTTCATCCTTCATCGCCTCGCGTATACAATTCGTATATAATTAAGATTGATAAAATGGTCGGATGGGTGACTCTGCCCCAAGTCCACAATCAAACAAGATACAGGAGATAGGGCGGAAACATACATCCTAAGTTCGTAGAATCTTAATTATATACCACCCATTGCGTATACACTTAACAGTGATAGGCTAACCGTATCTGTCTCTAGCCTCTTCGCATGAGTACTTCGGAGGTTTGAAGCGAGAGGCGATTCTGAGGTTCGGTGTCGGGTTTACGGTTAAGAGTGACGAGAGTCTCGTTAGTTGGTCGGTCAAGGTGAAGGGTTGTTCGGTAATACACGTGATTGGTATGGCGAGGACCAAGCCAATCTAGGTCAGATGGCGTCATCGGAACACGTGTTAAGTTGGTTCGGAAGGATTGTTTGTTAGAACGACAGCGCATTTGTGTGTATGTCTGTAGTGCTAATTGTTCTGATGGATGGTATGTATACTTAATATTATGATCACCACTAGGTCTATTTATAATCGCTCGTTGTCTACAAGTCATATATAATTAAGGTCGAGAAGACAGTAGACTGAGTGACTCTACCCTAAATCCACAACCAGACAAGGAACAGGAAATAAGGCGGAATCACGCACTCTAAGCCCATAGTAATATTTTAAAACTCAGGTCGACCCGGCCGGTTCAACTGGTTGGACCGTGACCCGGAGTAGAAGGCGGGTCAATTGAGAACGGTTTTTTGTAAAAATAAGACCGGATCGAACTGGCCGGGTTTTCCTTAAACTGCGGTTTGACCACTTATGTTAAACCGGTTAAAACCGGATTGACCCATTTTAACAAGGCTTTGATAGTTGGATACAAGTAGCGAACGCCAAAACAGCGAACCGTTTGCGGTTTCTTCAATGTTTTTCAATGTTTAAACTTTGTGGACATCAAATTATTGGTTTTATATGTTTATGCATTATGCAGAAAAATAAAAATATATAAAAATAAAAAAAGACCATAAAACGGGTTGACCCGGCGGTTGAACCGGTTGACTTGTGAACCGGTCATCACACCGGGTCAACAAAAAACCCAGGTTTTAAAACATTGGCCCATTGGTTCTTAATTATATGTGACCCTAATGTTTACACTAAGCCATTATATCTTACTTGTAAGGATACTTAATTTTATATGAACGATGTGCTTTGTTTGGACGAGGAGTTAATTTGTGGTTAGGATTTAGTTGGTAATCGTTTTGTAAAAATGTAAGTTTTAAACATATTTTTATTGGGAAAACGTATCGGTGTTCTTAAGTGGTTCCGGGATAGACTCTCCTGCGGTGATCATCAGCACTCTTCCCTCTTCGCCGAGGGTCTTGGTCAATGGACAATCTCTCCTGTAGTGTCCTGTTTCGCCACACTCGTAACATGCCTGGCTTACTCCGTCGTATGGGAACTGAGAGATTGGTTGTGTTGGTGCCCTGCAGAAACGGATAGTGTGTCCCCTCCTGAGGCAATTCTTGCAATACATCTTCCGACACCCTCCGGTGTGATGGAGATTCCACTTATTACATTTCAGGAGGGTTCCAGCATATCGACTACGGGTGCTAGAGTGGTTGGTGTCGTGGCAGCATGAACCGTAACTATCTATTGTCCATTTGAGGGTTCTTATGTCGACTGTATTTTCTTCTTGCTCCCGGATCTCTGCTTAGCGTCACTTGCCTTAGATGATTCCAGAACGGGGGTCATTATGCCTTGATGGACTCCATGGTCCACCAACGTTCAAGCCAGGCGTTTGGCACTGTTGAACGTAAGGGGTTTCACAGCTATCATGTTTCCTTGGATTGGAGGAGGTAGTCCCCAAATGTATATCTCTACCTTCCTACTCTCCGGGGTAACCATTCCAGGGCATAGTGCAGCTAAATCGCTGAATTTATCGGTGTAGGATATTATGTTCGAGCCTGCCATGGTAAGGTTCCATAGCTCTTGCTCTAGCTTTTGTATCTCGCCCCTCGGGCAATACTCTTTCAGCATCATCTCTTTTATATTTTCCGAGCCCATCACGTTTTCCATTGGTAGGGTCAGTGACTTGACATGGCTATTCCACCATGTAAGGGCTCTGTCAGAGAAGGTGTGGGCAACAAACTTCACTTTGCTCCCTTCTGGGCACGCGCATATCTCAAATATCGACTCTGTTTTCTCGAACCACGACATTAGGGCGATAACTCCCCCACTTTCATCGAAGGATTTGGTTCCACAAGTCATGAAGTCTTTGTACGAACACTCCCTTGGGTGTCCTCGACTTTCCCCGTGGTTAGAGTTGTTAGTACCACTACCCAGTCCGCTCGCACCACTTGCGTGGATTTGTGTCATGGAAGCTGCCACTGCGGCTGTTACAGCAACCTGAAAGACAATCGGATCATACAGTGGAGGTGGTGGCGGTGGTGCATTTTTTTTGTGTCTATTCGACTTCTTCGGTGGCGTCTTTCTGCTATTAGGTTTAAAAGATGAAACAAGGGTAATGTCACACCCCCAAACCGAATTGGTGGAAACATTCGGGGGTGGAGGACGTCATGTACAGTATCATAACAATGCATAATAGTAAAAACAAGCAACAACATCCATTGCATTAATAGAATAGTTAAATACCTGTGTGTTCTTTTGTAAGGTTTAAATGACACCAAAAATGTACAATCAAAATAAAGACGAGTCTTGGATCCACTCCGTCCTTCAAAAGTTGCATGGGTGTACCTGTCTTACTGGTTCCCTGAGAATACAAGTTATTTTGAAATAGAGTATCAACATAAAATGTTGGTGAGTTCATAAGTATTCAGTGTCATTTAGTAGTTAAAACCTCGAAATGTTTGTATTAAAACCTTGAAAAGTTTGTAAAGTTTTCCCAGAAAATCCTATATTTCCTGCTTATAAATAAAGTAGTCTTCACCCGAAGTTCAACTGTTTTTCATGTTTGTTTTTGTATAAAATGTAATGTTTGCATATGTACTTGTAATATTATGGAATAATATAGCAGTACTTTGTTATTGAGTAAAAGTATGTTTTCTCCCATTTATCACTATCATCTATTAGGAAAATAGAACGTTTTATCATAGTAGTGATACTACTGACTATACAGTGAATAAATGAAGACTCAAGGTCGTATTAAATGTACTATACTCCTTGGGGAGTCTTATTGCCTTTAATGCCTAATTGGTTAATTAAAGGTTTAGATGTGAATTAGTTTGTAACCATACTGATTGACGGCTGAATACCTGATGACCTTCCGGTGTCATAAAATAGTGAGGTGACATTTTGTCACCCCTTGGCCTTACCGGCTGAGACTGTAGCTAGCAGTCAGGGTGTGGGAGTGTCTATCCCGTATAGATCTATACACACGATGTCCGCTCTCCCTCCAGGAGACTCTGGTTACAATGTGATACAACAATGTATTGTTGTATCATGAAGTAGTATTTCACATTCTGGTTATCGTATTCTAGTGTTTGTATAGTACATTTTCTTGTATAGTTAGTGTATGTTCTCTTAGTTTCTCATCATAATATGTTCTTTCTGATTCTCATAATAGTAAGTTTGTATTGCCTCATAAATGAACTGACTCTTGTATGTTTCATTGTACTAGTGATAGTAAGTAGTAATCTCTTACACTATACCTATTATAGTTTACTAGTAATGTTGTTTGGATGAATGCATATCTATTGAGCTGGAATAGAAGTTTTTATATCTATATACATATACAGAATATATAATTAAGGTTCAAACGACACTTGGACAAACAACCGGATACTTTAAGTCCACAACCAAACAAGGAACAACAAATAAAGCGATTCATCATTCTTAAGTCCTTTCAACCTTACTTATACAACTATATCTATATAGACATGATTTTTGACAATATATAAGTTAAAAGGGTTTGAATAAATAGTTTTAGTATGAAAAGAATTTGATAAAGGTGTTTTGAAATAGATGTTTGATATCACAATTTGAAAGTATAAGAAATCTATATGTTTGCTCTAATTATTAATCCCATGTGATTGATATAATATCTATAATGATTTAAATTGTATCCCCCCCCCCATAAAAGCATTAAAAATCATTTAAAAGGAAGATTAAGGGGGTATGAACTCACCTGTAGTGAGTGGTTCGAATGAAAGAGTGGTATAGGATGTTAAGTGTCAGGTGAAGACTTGAGCACACACGGATCCTATTTAGCATATAATGACACATATATGTATAAAATTAGTGTTTATCCAACTAATCAGATAATGGAAACACCTTAGGGACTAGGTTATATTTGAATGGAAAGGTAAAAATCACAAAGGATTGTGTATAAGGTGAGTTTACAGCCACACTTGGAGTTTACGGCCAAGTGTTCACGGCTACATGTGTTTACGGACAATGAGCTTACTGCCAAGGAGTTTACGACCGTAAACTCATGATGAAAAGTGTCAACGGGGGTGTTTTAAGGTCTTACAAACTGCAAGGAAGGGTTCTAGCCTCAAGTCCAAGCCTTAGGAAGAGTTTAAGGCTCATATGCACCTCTAACTAGGGTTTACGGCCAAGGGAGAAGCTCTTGGCTGTAAACACCTCTGGTTCTTGGGAATGGACGATTTCAAAGTGTTTAGCATGTGATTCAACTAGATATCAAGTATAGGGAAGTAATACTTACGATATAGGAGCTTAAAAGGGTGATTTTGGACCAAAACACAAATGTGCTCTTTGTGTTCTTGAAGATCTTGAAGATCTAACCCCAAAAGATGAAGTTAGTGGATTGAATCAAGGGGTATTGTTAGATAAGAAGGTGTATCAACTAGACAATGGATAAAACACTTACATTTTTGGAAGAAAAGTGAAGATTCTTGATGATGGTTGAGAGAAAAACCCGATTTATTGGCTTGGAAATGGTAAAAGTGTTGGAAAATTGGCTAAGTATCATATATATAGGGGGAGTTCTCGGCCAACCGAGAGTTTACGGCCAACCTTGATTTTACGGCCGTAAACTCTAGTTTACGGCCGTAAACTCCAATCCTTGGAGTTTTCCAGCTTTATGCAATGTACTGAACTCTAGAATATACTTTTTAGCATTCCTTATAGAGGGTACTAGGCTCAGAATGCTCAACAAACTCTAAACAGTGCTAAAAGTTAGCAGAGCCAAGTCTGACTTTGACTGAATTGAATGGTTGTACAAGACAGAAATTTCGGGTTGTCACAGGTAAGCCTTTAGTTGTGGTTACAGGTCGAGTGTTATTTGAATCCAAGTTATCTTAGTTCTGAGTGAGTTATGTTCCGACTTTTATAGTGTTATGAAAACAATTCATAACTGAGGTCTATGCAAAATAGACTTATGAATTTGTTTGATAGTGACCACCTTCTTAGTGAAGTTTTGTGACCCGATTTACTGTTAGTAGTTGTTATGAAAAAGGCGATAAGCCTAACACATAGTGTGAGCAGTTTAATCACTAACTCACTAGGTTATAACAAGTTTATTAGTTCCTAGTATGATGCATAAGGTGCTCTGCTTTCTCGCATGATCCACGAATGGTTCCTTCTCGGAATCCTCCTTATGAATTCTTCCTTGTGTCTTCCGTTGACTGCTGTAGTGGAGTGGCTATATCTATCTATGTTGTTCATGCGAGAATGGGTATGTCTAAAGAATCCTATGAGATTTAAATAAAACAATATTTTATTTTTATTGAGAGATCCTTTCCGAGTCTGCCTATAATCGCACAATGTATACAAGTTGTATATAACCAAGATCAAATAGACCTTCGAATATGTGATCCTACTCCAAAACCACAACCAAACAAGGAACAGGTAGTAGAGCGAATATCACAAATTCTAAGTCTATAAAATCCCAGTTATATAACTCTAGAAGCATACACTTCACAATTATAGACCTGTCAGCAAGGGTCTTTTAGTTTTTACATATGTTAGTTATAATACCTAAAATACTCCTATAGTATTTTAATTGTATGATTGTTTCTAAAGTTTCTTGATAATGGACCAGGTAAGTTTTCAGACTTGTTGTTTTCTTATAGTACCAAAAAATACTCCTATAGTATTTTGATTTTATGTTTTGTTCTAGGGATCCTTTGTATATAGGGTTGGTATTTTGTGGTATTTCTGTTTTGAAACCTTCTTTCTAAAATGAGTAATTTTGTGGTATTTTTAAGTGTTCTTTGTCACACCCCCAAACTTGAACAACGGAAACGCTCGCGGGCGGAGGACGTCATGTACAGTATCACAACAATTGAATAATAGCAATCAAAGCAACAACAACCATTGTTTTAATATTAAAATGTTTACATTGTATTCAAATCATATATGACTGACTCCAAAAGTAAGAAGCTAAGTAAAGACTCGAAACTACTATGTTCCGTCTTCTAGGAACCTTGGCGTGTACCTGTCTACTAGTGTCCTGAGAATACAAGTGGTTTGAAAAAGTGTCAACATTAAAGTTGGTGAGTTCATAAGTGTTTTGTTTAGAAAATACTAGTAGGGATGAGCATCAGAACCGGGTACCCGCTTTTAGAACCGGAACCGCCTCGGAACTGCAGGTTTTGGAACTGGAACCGCCTTAGGCGGTTCCGGTTCCGGTTCCTAAAGTTATGGAACCGCCTTAAGCGGTTCCGGTTCCGGTTCTCGTTTTTTCGGAACCGCTACCCGCTGGGTACCCGCCGGAACCGGTATATATATATATATATATATATATATATATATATATATAATTTCATATAAAGGTGTGTTACTTAGACCGGTTTAGAATATATTGGTCCGATTTTGTCCGTCTTTGGTCCGAATTGATTTGATTTGGATCGAACTAAATTACGGTTTTGTCGAAAAAAGTTAACAAAATTAATGCGACCGGGTTACCCGCTTCCGGAACCGGAACCGCCGGTTCCGGGACTGGTTCCAAACATTTAAGAACCGCCTAGAGCGGTTCCGGTTCCGGTTCTAACTTTCTAGGAACCGCCGATTCCGGTTCCGGTTCCGGTTCTCACCAAATGAGGCGGGTACCCGCCTACGCTCATCCCTAGAAAATAGGTTCTTTGTTCTTTGTAAAACATGGAGTTTTCCCCAGGAAATCCTATATTTCCTGATGTAATGATTGTTAAGTATAATGTCTCATACTAGTTCATTCTACGAGTACTTAGTATATACAGGTTATATACAATCCAGATCGAACAGACAGTCGATTGTGTGGTTCTGCCCCAAGCCCACAACCAAACAAGGAACGGGAAATGAGGCAGAAGGCACACATCCCACTGTTTTTTCGAATCCTCATTGTATATAAACATGACATATTCACTAGGTACTTACAAGGTAACTGTAATAGTCCTTTAAGTTGAAATGAATGTGTTCCTTTAGAAAATCCTATATTTTCTTAGTAAGAATATGATAATACTATTTCCTTCTATGACAACTTAGTTAATACTTGTTATGTATAAACCAATATCGAACGGACAGTTGATTGTGTGGATCTGCCCTAAGCCCACAACCAAACAAGGAACTGGAAATGAGGCGGAAAACACACATTCCATTGCATGTTGGATGTTAATTTCATATCACCCTAATGTATATACTAAATAATCACTAGCTATGTACAAGACACTTTTAAGACTCAACCACATACCTTTGATAACAACGAGACCACCATTTTAAAAGAGATCACATGTGAAGAGGAAGAGCACATACAAAGAGAACACATGAGTTAAAAATTCTTCACCAAAACTCTGAAAACGCTACTCTCTAATATTCATTATTTGTGGAATGATGTCATCATTTGATTTGAATTTTAACTTTTTCTGCAAAATATATTTGCAGTCTATTTCTTTTATAGAACCGAGTCTTATAGTGTAGTCACAGATGTTCTGGTTCTCCATTGTGGATGTCTGTGTTGAAGTAGAAGCCATATCCTCTAGAACTTTACCATCTTCTAAAAATTTCATTGATATTCTCAGGTCTCCAACCTTTTGTCCACGGGAGAACACGCTTTCAAGAATGTAGGAACACTCAAGGTATTTATACATATAGATAAGTAGTTTTGCAGAGCCAAGATACCATTCAAAAAATCATTAATCTGGAATTGTGGACTCTCGTACGGAGAAAGAGGAACATCAAACTTCAACCCCAACACTTCGTCCCATTTTGGATTATCGAACATGGTTGCAGGCTCTGTTTTATAGACGTTGATCTTTTTCTCACTGTGGCATTATATACTATTAGATAATTATGAGTTATTCATATATATATATATATATATATATATATATATATATATATATCATCCTTCTCCATATTAATAGGAGATTAACCTTTGTAATATATAACTATTGTTATTATAAACAGATACCAAAACACACAATGTTATGTGTGGTTAATTTCATTTAATTATATACGGTATCGGCCTAAGTATTTTCCTCCCTCTAATCGTTCCTTTCTCAACCCTAAAAACCACCACTACTTTTTTACTGGTACCTTTCCATTATGACGTCTTCCTCATTTGATGGCACCTTTACCATGAACACTCACCAACACATGATTCCCATTAATTTGTGTTCCACGAATTATCTCCTACGGAAGAATCAAATGCTTCCTTTATTTTCTTATCAGTAACTCATGCTTCATAATGATGGTACTACTTCAGCATCCCTGATACCATCCTCGTTGAAGACAAACCCGCTCCAAATCTTTTCTCTCAACATGGAACAATCTTGATCAGAAAGTTGTTATAATTCTCTATTCTTCTCTCATAAGAGAAGCGACTTCTGAAGTTCTTGTTCTTCCCACCACCAAGCAGATTTGGATTACCCTCGAAACTGCATATATCAGCTCCATTGTTGAAAAATCATTCATTCTCTTCGTGAATCAGTAAGAAAAATGCCAAAAGGTACGCTATCGGTCTCTGACTATTGTCGTAAATTCAAGGGAATTTATGATAAACTTTCAACTATTGGACAACATGTTGATGAGATAGATAAACTCCATTGGTCTCTCTGCAGTTTATGAGCCACTTTTGAAACTTTCACCACTGCTATTTGGACTTCCAAACCATCTCTACTATTTAGAGATTTGTTATCTCAAGCTTAGAACCATGAGATGTTCTTACAATCTCTTAATGGATCTCCTACTCCCCATGTTACGTTTATATCTCAGCAAACTCGATCCACCACTAACCGGGGTTGCCAACAAAATTTTTGTGGTGGTGGTAGAGGCAACATGAATGCTGGAAAAGGTCATGGGGGTTGTCAACCTCCTTATTGTCAATTGTGTCAAACCAATGGTCATTATGCCTCATCTTGTCCCAATCTTCATACCTATGTGTCTAATGCTTAAACCTCTATGAAAACTTAGCACAAACCTTCCACTCTCAATGACATGTTATACATGGTCGTACAGATTGGTATGTTGATTCTGGAGCAACTACATATATGCCTCATTCACAATAGAATGTCACTCACCCGACTCCTTACTTGGGTAATATGTATGTAACCTTTAGTAATGGTGAAAAACTATATGTTTCTCATATGGGTAATTAATTAGTTTCAAATAAAATATTATTGTGTGATGTTCTTGTCATTCCAAATTTAACCAAAAACCTTTTGTCCATTAGTAAACTCATCTTGGATCACCCATTTCATGTTCTTTTTTTCTCAACCATTTTTAAAAATCCAAGACATTATTGATTTATTTCTAGCTTAAAGAATTTGGGTGTTTTACACGTTACTTCGGTTTTACCTAAACCTAGTGTTTGTCAACCTTTTCAACTTTCTAAGGGAAAACGACTATCTTTTGAATTAAACTAAAAATGTTCATCAAATAGTCATCTCTATTATGTCATATTTGTGGATGATTAATCACGCTTCACATGGTTTTACCCATTAAAAACCAAATCTGGTTTTTATCCAATTTGATTGCATTTATTAAACTTGTGTAAAACCAATTCTTTAGGAAAATAAAAGTCTTTCAACATGATGGTTGCACTGAATTTGTAAATAACATATTAACATGGTATGCAACATCTTTGAAGAAAATGGTACTTTCATCGTTATCTTGTCCTTACACGCCGCAACATAACAATTGTGTTAAATGAAATCATAAACATATTGTTAAAAAAGGTTGGGCATGCTATTTCCTACTCATATACTTGTATCCTATTGGGTCGATGACTTCATCTCAACCATTTCCATCATCAATCGTCTGCCCACCAAGGTATTAGAAATCACTCTCTCCTTTGAGTTACTTTACTCACGAATGTTGAACTATGGGAATTTTCATACTTTTGGATGTCAAGTATATCCTTATCTTTGTGCTTATTCTGCACACAAACTCCCCCATGAAGCATTCCTTGTATCTTCATTGGTTATCATTCTTAATACAAGAGTTACAAATGTCTTGATCCGGCTTCCTCTCATGTGTACATCATTCATCATGCACTGTTTTATGAGAGCGTTTTTCCTTTTGTTGGCTCCACCACTAACTATGACATCTCTAAACTAGATCTATATAAAATTTTCGATGATGGGCCAAGTACACTACCAACATCTTCAACTGATGGTCTAACCTTGTTGCCTCCTGATGTGTGTAAATTCAACTAGTTTTATCCCTACTTTTTATTAATAATTCGAGCACACAAAGGCAGTGAACCTGTCTTTAAGTGGTATAAATTGATAAGTGAGGTATCGAACTCAGGGAACGGGTAATTAAACTAATAGCTAATTTTAACTAGAACAAATAATAAAAGTAAAGGGTTTTTCTCTAGTTTTGCAAGACTAGAAACTTGGACAAACTAAATTAACTAATTAACTAAAGCAACAACTATTCACCAAATTTGACAAAGATGTTTCTATTTAGGTTCAACCAATTCACTCCTATGGTTATTTAAGTTAAGATAGATTAATTACTATTGGTTACCAATTATAATAGTTAGGTTCATATTCATTACTCCTAACCCTTAGACAATTAACTAATTTAAGCGTTGATCAAGTGTTTAAACTAATTAATTCCCTAGATTAATTATTTGGATTAAATAAGATTTGTAATGGTTAATTAAGTTATTAATTCAATTAACCTCTTGTTGATGGTTTCTCAAACAAGCTCACACATTAATCTTCCTATTTTCTTATTAATCTCAGTTTCATAATCATTACTTCTAAGCATATGTTTTAGCATTCACATAGACATATGAGGTTAACAATTAGGTGATGTTCATGCAACCTAATTGCCTTCCTATTAACAGAAAATAGTAGTGATTAATACATAAGGTTCTTTAACAAACTTAATTTAATAAATCACCAATAGACAATTAAGCAAAAATTAATAATCAAACCATAGGATTTCTTTGGTATTCCCCAAACAGAAACAAAAACGAATTTAGTTCATAGTTGCAGTAGAAACAATCACAAAAACAAAGTTTATTAATGCAAACATGTTTAATTCCTAAGTCTAAGTGGTAGAATTAACCTAATTGCTTGAATTCTTCCAACTCTTGAAGCTTAGGGTTCCTTAGCGCCTTCTGAACTTTTTAGTCGCAGCTAATCCTTCAAAAATCGCCAGGAGTGCCTCCTCCTGGGATAAGGATTCGTCTTTTATAGATATCCCAAAACAGGGGGTACTCGGCGAGTAGCAGAATCAACTCGCCGAGTAGGTCCATACTTATCCGTCTTGAATTAGCAGTTGTAGTTATCTTCTGGCCTATCGTCGTGCACTCGCCGAGTAGGGTCGATCTACTCGCCGAGTAGATCTCCTTCTTTCACTCTTTAATCTTCACTTGCTCTCCTTTTCTCCTTTTTGCCTCCAAGCATATCTTTTGGACTGAAAACACAATTCTCAACATTTTAAGTACCTTTTGTCCACATTATTCTCATAATTAATCAAAAATAACTAAGAATATACGTTAAATAATTAACTAATTATGCACATATCAAAATACCCACACTTGACTTTTGCTTGCCCCCAAGCAAAACTAAATTTTAAACACATTAAAATCACATTAATAACTCCAATCCAACCCAGCCATTATGCCAAGACCGCAACGCATGCATTTGTGTCTAAAATTCCTAAAACCCCCCATACTTCAAATACAAAAACTTGATGTGTGTAAATTCAACTAGTTTTATCCCTACTTTTTATTAATAATTCGAGCACACAAAGGCAGTGAACCTGTCTTTAAGTGGTATAGATTGATAAGTGAGGTATCGAACTCAGGGAACAGGTAATTAAACTAATAGCTAATTTTAACTAGAACAAATAATAAAAGTAAAGGGTTTTTCTCTAGTTTTGCAAGACTAGAAACTTGGACAAACTAAATTAACTAATTAACTAAAGCAACAACTATTCACCAAATTTGACAAAGATGTTTCTATTTAGGTTCAACCAATTCACTCATATGGTTATTTAAGTTAAGATGGATTAATTACTATTGGTTACCAATTATAATAGTTAGGTTCATATTCATTACTCCTAACCCTTAGACAATTAACTAATTTAAGCGTTGATCAAGTGTTTAAACTAATTAATTCCCTAGATTAATTATTTGGATTAAATAAGATTTGTAATGGTTAATTAAGTTATTAATTCAATTAACCTCTTGTTGATGGTTTCTCAAACAAGCTCACACATTAATCTTCCTATTTTCTTATTAATCTCAGTTTCATAATCATTACTTCTAAGCATATGTTTTAGCATTCACATAGACATATGAGGTTAACAATTAGGTGATGTTCATGCAACCTAATTGCCTTCCTATTAACAAAAAATAGTAGTGATTAATACATAAGGTTCTTTAACAAACTTAATTTAATAAATCACCAATAGACAATTAAGCAAAAATTAATAATCAAACCATAGGAGTTCTTTGGTATTCCCCAAATAGAAACAAAAACGAATTTAGTTCATAGTTGCAGTAGAAACAATCACAAAAACAAAGTTTATTAATGCAAACATGTTTAATTCCTAAGTCTAAGTGGTAGAATTAACCTAATTGCTTGAATTCTTCCAACTCTTGAAGCTTAGGGTTCCTTAGCGCCTTCTGAACTTTTTAGTCGCAGCTAATCCTTCAAAAATCGCCAGGAGTGCCTCCTCCTGGGATAAGGATTCGTCTTTTATAGATATCCCAAAACAGGGGGTACTCAGCGAGTAGCAGAATCAACTCGCCGAGTAGGTCCATACTTATCCGTCTTGAATTAGCAGTTGTAGTTATCTTCTGGCCTATCGTCGTGCACTCGCCGAGTAGGGTCGATCTACTCGCCGAGTAGATCTCCTTCTTTCACTCTTTAATCTTCACTTGCTCTCCTTTTCTCCTTTTTGCCTCCAAGCATATCTTTTGGACTGAAAACACAATTCTCAACATTTTAAGTACCTTTTGTCCACCTTATTCTCATAATTAATCAAAAATAACTAAGAATATACGTTAAATAATTAACTAATTATGCACATATCACCTCCACAACTTCCTCTCGGCTCATTGCATCCCCATGGCCTGCTTCGCCAACGACGAATACAAACAACCCTTTTGGCCTTTGTCAGATGTAGATGTCACCGATTATATCAGTTCTTAGCCTCATCACGACTTGGACCCACCTGTGGTCCTCCAAGATAACAATTCATCTCCTGGAAATCCTCCATCTCCACCACCAGAACCTAATTCTTTGCATCACATGAATACGCACTACAAGTCAATAAGAATCCAGAAATGTTATAACCTTGATTTTTCATGTATAGCTTTTCATGGTTTATATGTTTCCTTGTTATCTGATCATCCACCAAAAAGGTTCAAGTCTACAGCCAAAAATCCCAAATGGTTAGCAGCCATGCATGAGGAAATGGATGCTTTAAAACATAACAATACTTGTACCTCAGTACCACGTCTAACTACCTCCAATGTTGTTGGCTGAATATGGGTTTATCACATTAAATACACCTCTGATGGCTCATTTGAATGGTTTAAATCTCGTCTTGTTGCTCAAGGCTTTACTCAAATTCCCAACCTTGACTACTCTCATACCTTCAGTCTCGTTGTCAAAGCTTCAACCATTCGTAGTGTTCTTTCACTTTCCGTTTTACACAAATGGTGTATATACCAACTTGATGTGAAAAACACCTTCTTACGTGGCCATCTAAATGAAACGATCTTCATGGAACAACCCCATGTTTTCACTGATCTCCAATTCCCAAATCATGTTTACAAGTTAGTCAAGGTGTTGTATGGACTAAAACAAGCTCCACGAGCTTGGTTTAACCACCTTAGTGCATTCTTGCTTGCCAATGGTTTTAACTGTAATTGTGTCAGCACCTTTTTATTCATCTTTTTTCGGAACTCTTGAATTATGACTTGATTGTTTACGAGGACGACTTAATTCTCGCTAGCAATCATGAATCCTTAATTGCCTCCTTCGGTCCTAGGTTTTCTATGCATCAAATACATGTAACCTAGGTAGTAAGGTAGCAAAAAACCAACCAATGATGTACATAAGTGAACATGTAACATAGGATCTAAGTTTCATAGTAATTACAGATACCCTATGAAAGCATAAATACAAAAGAAGAACCACATACCCCTCTTGCAGCCAATGACCTCTTAGCTTGCACCCTTGTGCATGCCATCTGGTTTGGATGAAAGAATCCAAACCATAATCCATTTACTGGTTCACACCTAATGAAATCAAAAGAGTAGAATAAAAAACAAATAGGGAGGTTTAAACTCTAAGAGAGTTTGTCCACAAGAATGGGAGGGAGAAGATGGCGAAAACTTCAAGCCAATGAGCAATGAAGAAAGGGATCCTGAAGGCCCTATTTATAGCCTTGGATATCTTCCTAGGATTTGTACTCCATCCCATGTGGGATGGGATAGCAATTTCAAAATTCCCTCTTATCCAAGAGGGATTTCATCCACCCCTTACTCCCATTAGGGTTCTAGAACATTCATGATTAATCAATTATTGATTAATTGATATTCAACTCTTTAATCAATTAAACTGTTAATTAACTCCAAAAAAATTTTCTAATTAGTTTCTAATTAATTATTAGACCATAATAATTAATAAATTAATTCATCCTTTATTTATTCTACTTAATTGAGTCTTGTGGGTTTAGACGTGAGCTACATTAAGACATCCATTTTCTTAATTTTGAATTGCGTTATTGGATCCTAACCTTGAATATTAATTTGGGTTAAAATATCAAGGATTGAATCAACTAACTAAAATCTTGTCTTTATTTTAGAGAAATGTCTTCAAGTGGTGAACTTCCTCCTCTTGCACCTCCTCCATCAAACCACAACTTCACTCTACTGTCAGTCCTTGCTAAGGACAAGCTTGCCGGTCCAAACTACGTGTACTAGACGACAAATCTGAAGATGATGCTTCATTATGAGAATAAAGAGTATGTTCTTACTACTCAAATTCCATAAATCGACAAAGAAACTGCCACTCCTAAGGAGATTGTTGATTATGATTAGCATGTGGATGATGCCACCAAGGTCTCTTGCATTATGATTGCAACTATAACACTTGATCTCCAAATGACTTGTGAGGATTACTAGCCATATGAACTTAACACGAACTTGTCTCAAATGTTCCACAAGAAAGCAATACAACAACGTTATGAGGTGGTTAAGTCCCTAATGGTGTACAAAATGAAAGAAGTGGAATATGTGTGTACTCATGTGCAGAAAATGTAGAGGCATGTGGAAAGATTGGAAATGCTCAATGTAAACTTTGATAAGGACCTTGCCATTGACATAGTCCTTAACTCTTTACCAAGTAGTTGTAACATCTGAAACCCATGTATCATTCATTTTGTTTAAATTCAAGTTTTTGTCAAGAAAACTCTCACCTCGTACGCTGGGCATACACACTTGTATGCCTAGCGTACGAGGCGTGAATTCATCGGGCACCAGAGCCTCGTACGTGGGGCATATGCTGTCTGGATTGAAAACCCTAAGTTGTGGTCTTGTGCCCTATTTAAACCATCTTATAACCTTTAGACCTCATTTCTCTCAGTCTCGTTTTCCTCTCAACGTCCTTAGAAACCCTAATAGCCATTAGAAGTGAGTTTGAGCTTGGAGTGGCAAAAGGAAGCCATTTTTTGGTGTGTTTTCAAGGAGAAGAGCTTGTGGTGCAATTCCTGGACGTGGTGAAGCTTCTAGATCCAACATTTTCTCCATCTTAGGAAGCTTCTGGAGGTATAAAGTCCATACCTTGCTCATCAATTGTTTAGATGTCCTTTTAGACTTGCTTTGGTCTCTTTGGTCACTTTTTGAAAGTCTTGACGTGCCAAGACCTTTTAGGATGCCAAAGTCATAGATCTAGACGTTTAATGGTCTCTCCTAGCTTAAAGGTGCAAACTTTTTGGTGTTTGTGACCTCCATGCAAGCATTAAGTCATTTATTAAGTTCTCTTGGGCTTTTGGGCTCCATTAAGCCATGTATGCACGTAAAGTTGGCAACTTCACATGATTACCCACCTCAAAGAGGTCAGATATGAGTATTTGAGCAAGTGTCTGAACCAAATAAGAGGTTAATGGCATAGTTGGCAAATCAGAGTAGTATGATCGGCGTCTAAGCTCGTACGCATAGCGTACAGCCCCTTAAGCGTGTACGCTTAGCGTACAAGCTGAGTACGCTCGCATACTCAGTAGAGGGTTTTGGTATTTTGGGCCTTTGGTGTGGGCTTCGCATGTGGACTTTAGGAGCTTAGGGTTGCATCGTGGGTTGTGGCCTGGTTAAATTAGGTGGGTCAAATTCCGTTGTAGTCCCCTAGGGTCATGAGTTGGGCCTTATACCCATTAGTGTTAATGGGCCAAGTTTTTTTGGGCCCATTATAAGGAAACTTCTTTGTGCCTTTTGGGCCTTATTGCCCATTATAGTTTGGACTTTGGTGCTAGGCCCATTAGTGAAGGAAAGACTTTTGGGACATAATGGAGGGATTTGGACTTAGGATTTTGGGCCCTTGTCTAGGTTGTGTCATAATACTAATAAGGGCTATTTGTATATTTATATAGTGTGAGATTTTGGATCGGTAGTCGAGCAACTATCGTTTTCAGCAGACTGCGGTGAGTCTTCTCGTTACACTAATGAGTCGAAGGCACCAATGCCGGCCCATTACTTGATATGTGGTCTTACTAGTTGATATGCAATGGTTTTGGTTAGTTGGAATGTAATGATTTATGCGAAGACCATGGGGGGAGTCCATGACACTTGGTTATCTTACTATTGGGGGAGCCCATGGCATTCCAGGTAAAGATGTACTACCGAAAGAAAAGGAGTCGTACACGTATCAAGGAAGTCACAACCCCTAGGGTTTTGTTGGGAGTTGGTTCCCCTGTTATGATATGCATGTTATCTGATATCCTCCTAGTTTATTTTTAGTATGGTGACTACGCATCAAGTTGAGGTTGGGTCCGGTTTCAAATTAGAAGCTGACTGTTAGGGCGAGTCAACTACGTTGAATGATAGGATAAGGGAGATCCTATAGGAGGAGGTTGTTGCTCGTTTCCGAGCTCAGTTTCCAGAGATGTTTGGGTCTATTAAGCCTGCCATGATTGAGTACTTTGATGAACACTATGTTGCTTTGTATGAGGCTGCTGCTGTTGCAACCACTGTAGCCGTTGCGGCTGCAGGGGCTGGATCGGGTTGAGTTTTTCAATATCGGGACTTTGACAACACGAAGCCCCCAACTTTCGATGGGTGCATGACTCAATCATCATCATGAGCTAGCTATCTGATGTGGAGGGGTGTTTCTTCACTTATTCTTGTCCAGCTAACCAGAAGACAGGGTTCTGAGACGGTGACGAAGATCACCAAGATGTTCACGGAGATGGCTATGTTTTGCCCTGAGTTTGCTACATCTAAGCAGGTTTAGATGACCCATTACTTGAACATGATCAATACGGAGATAAGATAGTTTGATTCAACTTAGCGCTATGGTTCATTGTTGAGATGCAGTAGGTAGCCGAGCGGCGTGAAATTGAGAATGATTTGCAGACGAGGGAGTAGAGGTTGGCACTGACGCAGTCTCAGCCTGCACCAAAGTTGTTTAGGACCGCTGATGTTAGATCTGGTGGTCGGAAGGGCCGCACTTGTGGGAAGCGCGGCAAGGTGCATGAGGGTGCTTTCCGATTATCTTCTGGGTGCAACAATTGTGGCCGACAGGGCCATATGGCGATGGATTGCCGCCAGCAGGCCCCAACACTCAGTTCTAGAATTTATTATCATTGCAACCAGGTTGGCCATGTGAAGGCCAACTGCCCATCGCTTGTTGCTAGGCTCCAACAGTGACTACTTTGAGGATCACTGATGGGAGTCAGGGCAGGACGGAGCCCCCGAGTGCTCGAGGTCGTGCTTTCCAGCTTACTACCGAGGAGTCCATAACAGCTCCAAATGTTGTGACCTGTATGTTTCTATCCATTATTTTTTTCCTTGTGTTTTACTTTATGCTTATCTATGTGCCTCTCTGAGGTACTTTTCTAGTGATCTCTTTTCCTTCTTTAGTGTTGTTTGACTCGGGTGCGAGTCGGTCTTTTGTGTCTCGATCGTTCATTAGGGAGTTTGATATGCCCATTGGGGAGTTAGAGTGTTCGTTGTGAATTTCTATAGCCAACAAACATGGAGTTTATGTGTAACAACCTAAAAATCAAGGGTAAAATTTTCATTTTTATTATAGCCAAAACATTGATACCATTTATTTCAAACATTCCAAGACATCGTTAATTAAAAAATTTATCAGAGTTTGTCCCAAAACCATTTATTATGGAAATCATAGGTGTGTGCATTGCGATCAATCCGAACCCTTCTTTTCCAAATCAATGATACATGAAACAATTAAAAAAAACTGTAAGCACGAAGCTTAGCGAGTTCCCCAGAGCATACCCACACAAACCACATGATCACATAATCCATATAATCCATGCATATAAACATATAAGGATGCCGTGGAAACCTTCCAAGGTCTTACACCAAGTGCCACAGAAACCCCCACGTGGTCTTTACTAGCCGCCACTGGAACCCCCACGTGGCCTTGGCTAAATGTTGCGGGAACCTCTACACGGTCTACATTAATCATGGAAATATCATACAAGCTAAACAAGTAAACATACTAGGAAGCCATGGAAACCCTCCAAGGACTTATACTGATTGCCATAGGAACCTCCTAATGGTCTTAATATACTGCCACGGGAACCCCTGGGGACTTCCATACAAGTGTCATAGCGACATGTCATATATTCAATTATCAATCCAAATAGCATAAAATAGGCCACCAGAACCCCCACATGGTATTCACATAATTACATAACATATTGACAGCACATTCGTAAATATCCACTACATGCAAGAGTCACGAAGACAACTGGCATACTACATATAACTTAATTTCCATGGGAACCCCCGCATGGCCTTCACATAAATACATAATGTATCGATAGCATATCCGTAATAATCATTACAACTAGGAAAATGGGCTGGCCTTGGTACCTTTAACCCATTAGTATGGTGAGGAGGCTCACCTCGCACTGCTGAAGTCCCACGGATAAAACTCTTTTTGCTGGTTGATAGATTCCTGAACTGTCAACATCAAAATGACACCCAATTAATAATTGGGTTCCAATGCATAACCATAAGTCAATGATTGGGATAAAAATACTATTTTACCCTTAACCTAACTTGGTCCAAACACACA
This sequence comes from Lactuca sativa, assembly GCF_002870075.4. Classification (NCBI taxonomy): domain Eukaryota; kingdom Viridiplantae; phylum Streptophyta; class Magnoliopsida; order Asterales; family Asteraceae; genus Lactuca; species Lactuca sativa. The sequence continues at coordinate 139,946,071 of NC_056624.2, forward strand.
CTCTGAAGGCCCAAAAAACAATTAATGAACCAAGGCCTAACACATGGCCCAATTTTCCAAATTAGGCCCAAACCTCTATATGGGCTTATCTTAAGGCCCAACCATTTAGTCCAATCCAAATATTTGGCATTTCTAATGGCCTAATATCTCATAATCATAAAGGCCCATTTATGGCCCATCTATAGCCCAATTTTCCAAATTGGGCCCAAACCCTCACATAGGCCTTACCCTAATGCCCATCCATAAATTATTAGTCCATATGATTGTTCTTGGATGGCCCATTAATAGCCTAATCACCAAATCCTAATAGAAAGGCCCAACTTAAGGCCCAAGCAATATTAGGGTTTTCACATAAAATGACGATTATGGTTAAGTGTTTCTTACTTAACCCATTTAGGACTTAATCCATTAAGTTCATCAATCTATTTTGGTCTATCATATAATGTGGCTGAGCTTAATACATAATTCCAATCCAATCATCTAAAAATGTAGGTCCTGATAGTCCAAAACCCATCACAACCCAATTAGGCCCAATAGTTAAGTCTTTGGATCAGTTAAGGTTTCACTAGGCCTACTAGGGTTTCATAAGTCGAGCACCTCCCACTACCACCTTAGGTAGTGGTGGTCAACGGCGGCTCATGGCGGCGGTCACCACCTCACGGTGGTGGTTATGGTTCTAGTCCATTTTTTTCCAAGCATCCCAAAAGCAACTATACACAAGCAAAAGCACACTACCACCCAACATGGCAGCTGGTGCCGGCAGCCACCACCTCATGGTGGTGGTTATGAGTTTTTTTATTCCTACACTGATTACAATTTACAACACAAAATCCCGTATAACACACACACTAAGATATACACACACACACAACCACCCTTGTGGTGGCCGGCGGTGGTATAAGGTGGCAGCCACCATATTTGGCTGCCATGGTGGTTCCATTATAGCTTCGGCCAACAGAAAATGAGCATAACACAATTAGTGACAACATCACTCGACTATGTATGCTAATACAAACATAGCCACCCACCTGGTGGCGCACGGTGGCGGCAACAGTGCTACCGGTGACGGTCATGAAATTTGGCAACAGTTCGCGATGAGACAACACCACACGAACATAACAACACCTTCGATTTGGATATCCATGAGAAATTGGCGACATCCCTGACAGAAACGACTCCTTAACGGTGGTTTTCATCTTTGACGGCGATGGTGACAACTGGTAGGTCTTGAGCGACGGCGGCAACAACAGCGGTTATTGGCAGCATGCAATAGTGAGACGGTGGTGCTCCGATGGCGAAGTAGCGGGTGATGGACGAGGGTCTCACATGGTGGTCACTATAGCTAGTCAGAAAAAGGGGTACATGGATGGCGGCGCCGGTGGGGAGACATAAGGGTGGTGGCGGCAGCTGCATCCTTTTCTTAGGGTTAGGGTTTGTGACAAGGTGAAGGTTATATACCCAGTTATGAACAAGTCTCCCATATTTACATTATCAACCCTCCAACCTAATTCCTTTCAAATAAAGCCCATAATTTACCCTTCATACCCCTACTCCCAGAATTCCTTTCATATATAGTCCAACAGTTACCATTAAGCCCTTTAGCCTCCAAAATATCTTCAAATTAAGTCCCAATAGTTTACCAAGTCCCTGCCTTCATAATTATTTACAAAACCAATGCGGAACTTATATTTTTAACCCCCGAAGGTCTAAATTATAACGTTTGACTTCTCGAGACCAACACCTCGCAATATTATGGATTTTAGGGCCATTTAAAAATAATACAATATATAAATTTACATCTTGGGGTTCCGGGTTTATTATTTTATTACTACATTTTAAACGGAGTGTTACATTCCGCATCATTAGTATAGCAGGGACGTGTCCTGGAGATCTTCGAGGTGCCTTATTTGATCGATTTGATCTTTATCCCCATGGGTGATGTTTGTGTGATTGTGGGTATGGACTGGCTGAGCCGTTTCAGTACCATGAGTGATTGTGTGGGCCAGCGTGTGGTAGTTTGTATCCCAAGTGAGGGATAACTAGTTATGTATGGAGAGAGCACCATGATGGGTTCAATGTTTTGTTTTGCAGCCAGAGCTCGACAGTATATTCAACATGGGTGTGCGGATTATTTGGCTTATGTGGTGGATATGCGTGTTTGGGGTTAGGTTTTAGTTCCAGAGGTCCCGGTTGTCAGGGAGCTTGCCGATGTATTTCCAGAGGAGTTACCCGATGTGCCTCCTGAGAGGCAGGTTGAGTTCAGGATTGACCTCATGCCAGGTGCGACCCCGATTGCCTAGGCTCCATACCGCTTGGTACCGCATGAGATGCGGAAGTTGTCATCTCAGTTGCAGGAGCTTCCAGGCAAGCAGTTCATTAGACCGAGTAGTTCTCCGTGGGGAGTGCCGATTTTTTTCGTTAAGAAGAAGGATGTTTCACATCGGATGTGTATTGATTACCAGAAGTTCAACAAGCTGACGGTAAAGAACCGTTATCCCCTTTCTTGGATTCATGACCTCTTTGATCAGTTGCAGGGTGCATCTTGGTTCTCCAAGATAGATCTGACGTTCGTGTATCATCATGTCAGGGTGAGAGAGGAGGACATGGAGAAGACCGCGTTCCGGACTCATTATGGGCATTACGAGTTCGTGGTGATGTCATTTGGGCTTACCAATACGCCTGCGGTATTTATGGATTTGATGAATCGGGTATGCAGGCCGATGCTCGATCGTTCGGTTATTGTATTTATTGATGATATATTGGTATATTCCAAGACCAGAAAGAAGCATGAGGATCATCTTTGTGAGCTTCTGGGGGTTGGCCGAAGACGTCATAGGGTTTCGATGCTATTTGGGTCATCGTGGATCGATTGAACAAGAGTGCCCACTTCCTGCCGATTCGGGAGAGTTCTTTGGCCGAGAAGGCTGATGTGTATATTCGTGAGATCGTTGCTTGCCACTGGGTTCTGGTCTCCATTTTTTTAGACCATGATGTTCGATTCACCTCCCATTTTTGGTAGAAGTTCCATGAGGAACTGGGCATGAGGTTGCACTTCAGTACAACTTATCATCCACAGACCGACGGAAAGAGTGAGCGGACGATACAAACCCTTGAGGATATGTTGTGGACCTGTGTCATTGATTTTGGTGGGAGCTGGAACTCCTACCTACCTCTTGTGTATTTCTCCTACAACAACAGTTTACACTCCAGCATTAGTGCTCTGCCTTTTGAGATCTTGTATGGGCGGAGATGTCGTACCCCGGTTTGTTGGGGCGAGGTTGGTCACAGGGTTATGGGGCGGACCGAGGTGGTCCTTTAGACTACAAAGATGATCCAGCAGATCAGGCAGAGATTGTAGACTGCTCAGAGTCTGCAGAAGAGCTATGCTGACCGAAACCGACCCGAGTTAGAATTTCAGGTCGGCGACATGGTATTACTGAAAGTCTCACCTTGGAAAGGTGTGATTTGCTTCGGGACGAGGGGGAAATTTGGTCCCCGATATATTGGTCTATTTCGGGTTATTTCCAGGGTCGAAAAGGTTGCTTACAGATTGGATCTTCCTAAGTAGCTCAGTCAGATTCACATCACTTTCCATGTTGCGAAGCTATGAAAATGCGTATTGGATGAGGATGCAGTGCTTTCCTTGAATGATATTCAGGTTGATGAGCACCTGAACTATGTTGAAAGGCCAATAGCTATTCTAGAAAGGAAGGTTAAGGTTTTGTGTAGCAAGGAAGTACCTTTGGTGAAGGTACGATGGCAGCACTGGAGGGGCTCCGAGTGGACCTGGGAGCTGGAGGCTGAGATGTGGAAGCATTATTCAGATTTTTTCTCTACAGCAGACTTCGAGGACGAAGTCTAGCTCAAGTGGGGGAGAGTTGTAACACCCCGCTTTTCAGGTATTTTTAAATCCCTCCTTCAGTTTTAATTTATGTTATTTTGGTCCTTGGATTGAAAGGAAGTAGCCTTGGGAAGCCCCAAGGGCAAGATTGTAATTTTGGGGCAGGAGGTGTACGCTAAGTGTACATGTGGGTACGCTAAGCGTACTCATGTCCGAAGGAAAACTCTAATTTTTAGGGTTTGTGGAGTATTTAAGCATCTTTATGGACCATTTATCCCCACCTCTTTAGCCTCCAAAGCCCTTAAGTCGTTTTTGGCAAACCCTAGTCCTTTAAGAGCGTTTTTGAGCGAAAAGTGTGTTCTTTGTGTGTTTAAAGAAGAAGGAGTTGCATCAAGGAGCTTAGAAGTTGAAGCAAGCTGATGGATCTTGGATCATTACCTCCTTGGGAAGCTCCAGAAGGTATTAGTCTTCACCTTGATGCTTTGTTTGCTTGGATCTCATTTTGGTAGCTTTATGATGTTCTTCTTGTCCTAAAAGCCCATTCTTATGCATTTTTGTTTTTGGACAATTTGGGTTGTCCTTTCAGACCCTAGGATTGGTTCTAAGCCATAAAAATGAGGCCCCTTTAGCTAGTTTGGCTCCATGTTTCTTGTAGAAGGTCTTAATGGATTAAGACATTGCATTAATGACTTTAGAGTACATTTGGATCGTGAAACTAAAATATGGGCTTAAGTGCTTAAGCCATTAAGCACTTAATGTAGATTTGAGGACTGCGAAGTTACCCCAGTGTAGGTGGGAGTACGCTCCGCGTACTTGGTCAGCCACCCCGTAAGCTGGTCAATGCGAGGTTTCTAGTACGCTTATCATACCTCCGGAGTACGCCCCGCAAACTCGCATGGGTCGGCCCATGTTCAGTTAACTCGGTTGGGTTTATTGACTTTGACCGGTTTACTTGGAGTTTGACCATGTTTGACCAAGTTTGAGTTTTGAGGATATTTTGGGTATTATTGGGATTTTGATGGAATTGGTCACTTGGTGGATGTAGGAATTTAGTAGAGAGCTGAGATTCGGATTCGAGCCTCATCAGTTTTGTTCAGCTTGTGAGGTGAGTTTTCCTCACTGTACTTTAGGGTCGAAGGCACCAAGGCTGACCCATTGGTTTAATAACCTGATATTGTTGATATATTGAGTATAGAATAGATATGCATGCTAGTTTTTATATGCTAGTTTGGTAGATATGTAGGACTACTAGTGATACTATCTGTTTATCTGTATATGATATTATTTGTTATATGTCGACATATTATGTGGGTTGGGTTGAGGTTGTACTGCTCTGTGATGTAGCCAACAAACCCTGAAGCAAACCAGATTTGAGTTGATGGTCGGGTAGGGCATGCCAGACTGATATTGTAGGCTCATGAGCATTCCAGATACGAGCTGAGGTTTGGGAAGGGCATGCCAAACTTGTAGTGAGGGATTAGTGGTTTTCATTATGAGGATTGATCAGGCCGTGGATCAAGCCAGGCATAAGGTGTGCGCCCAGGTGGCAAGCCAAACTTATGCTGTGGGCTCAGGGGTAATCTAGTCTGTTAGATGTGGACCCATTACATGTTGTTATTTGTATGTGTATTGGTATTTTAGGGGGACTCACTAAGCTTTGGACTTACAGTTCTGGATTATGTTTCAGGTACCTCGGAGGATTACAGGAAGGCGAAGGCATGATCTTGCACCTCCTCAAGTTTTGATTTTAGGATTTTGGGAAGACTCTGATATTAAACCTGTTTTGGAAACTATTTGTAAACAATGATAATTTATGGGTTGTTTTAAAAGTTTAAAATTTTCATGAATTTTATGGATGTTACACATACCATACATATCAAACATAATAGACCCCACCCAACATCGAGCCCCGCTCAGAATAGATCCGTCAGTCATCAGGCCTCGCCTGGCATTAGGCCCCACCTGGTATACATACAAACATATAAACACATGCAAAACTCACAAAAATAAATAGCATACAATATAATCATCAGGTCCTACCCGGTAAATATATCATAAAACATACATGAAGAGTCACACAGGAAACTGGCATCCTAATCATAATAAACCATAGGCCAGCATTGGTGTCTTCGACCCGCTAAACACAGTGAGGAAACTCACCTCAAGCTGCAGAATCTCTGAAATAAAAATCATGGTCTGCTGATCCGGAAAATCCTCGCGCTAATATCATCAATAATACCCAATTAATAATTGGATCTCGACCCATAATCAAGAATCTATATTACTTGTCCAACATCCAAGGTAAAAGATCATTTTACCCTTTTTCCTACTTGACCAAAATCAAGGCCCAAACCAAGTACTCAAAAGGCCCAAATTCCTTAATGAAATCCCAAGGCCCATTATAGCCCATCATCCTAGTTGGGCCTAAAATCATCTTGGACCTAATCCCAAGAAGGCCTATAATCCATCCATGGCCCAAGGTCAGAAGTCTAATGGCCCAAACGCTAAATGCCCAAAACAACCTCGAGTCCAAAAGGTCCAAACGAAAGCCCACTACATCGAGTACGCTCGACGTACTCCTCGTATGCGCGACATATGATTGTTGACTCAAAAGTGGGTGGCTAACCTAGTACGCCCAACATACTAGGGGTTACGCCCCACGTACCAGCTAGAGTCCCTTTTGGCCAACTTTGTCTTAACCATTTAAGCTCTTAACGTCAAAACCTCATATCTACTTCATTTCAAGTCATTAATGCATAAAGTTGGAAAATTTATCATCTTGCATGTCTTAATGGGACCCTAAAACCTGATTTTATCCATTAAGACCCATAATAAGGGCTCTAACTCATCCATGGACCAACAAGATTCATCAAGATGTCACCTTTTTACACAAGGAACATCATAGGGGTTAAGATCTAGCATCCTAGCTCATGGAGGGACTCAAACTCCCAAAGAAAACCCAAAAGACCATATTAAGCTAAAAAAACAAGCCTTAATATCAATCTAACACAAAGAGGTTCCAAGATAAGAACTTTATACCTTCTAAAGCTAGCAAACTTGATGACGATTTTGGATCTACAACCTCAAGTCCAACCAAAGCTTGGTCACTAAGCACCACCTCCTTCAATGCACACAAAACAACACAAAATCACTTCCAAAGCTCAAAAACACACTATGGGAGGCTAGGGTTTCGATCTTAGGTTATAGGGGAGTAGAGGCTAATCAATAGAGGGTCCAAGTGTGTTATAAAAGGCTTAAATAGAGCACAAACCCTAAAAATCAGGGTTTGTCCCTACATTATGTACGCCATACGTATTCCATGTACGCCCCGTGTACGTGGATGATTCCTGCGTTCCAGAAATGTGCTAGTACGCTGAGCGTACTCATAGAGGATGCCCCATGTACTAGCTAGGGACCAAAATGATAAAGATTTTACATTATGGGGCTAAAAGGGAAACATACCAAAATTCGAATGTTACGGATGGTGTCAAGTCAAGACTCGGTGTGTATGTGATATTATGACATAAACTAAAACTATAAAATTATTTAAAGGATTTTATTAAAGGTTATTTCAAATAGTCTCATGCGACAGGTGTTACAATTGCTACCTCAAATCATGAATTTAATATCTCAAATGTACTAGACAATATCCTCATAGGCTCATATACTTTTAAAGTGAAGAAATGATTAGGCTCATACATAAATTTGTACTCTTCAATCATTAGCCCATCCTTACCATCATGTATTGACTCATCAAGTTATGATACCTTACCCCATATTAGACGTATACACAAACAAAAGTAATATTGTAAAGTCCATCGACAAATGTTTTAGTAACTTGATAAATCATACGTCAAAATAAAAAAATGAAAAACGGCCTAATGCTACTTACAAGAAGGAAATTCATGTTACAAAAAAATTCAATGAATGGATTTCAAAGATAGATTATGAAGATAAAGTTAGAAATAATCTTGTAAGTACTAACACACATATCCTTAGTTAACGTGTTATTAAGTATCATGTGAAGCCGATGTGTCAGATCTATATAATTTTGTATGAAACATAATGAGATTGATATGGATGTTATGAAAAACACGAAAAATATAATGTACGCTTAGTGTTCTTTCAACTATAAATACGCCTATCTGACTATATAACACTCCATGTGTAAACAATATATACATGCTCGAAATTATTAGGAACATAAAAGTGTTGCTCTAAATAGAATGACATTTTTGTTAAACATGCTATTTTTGAGAGGGTAAAGTGTCATCTCACGGAAAACGAAGAGCTAAGTGAAACTCTGTCGATGAAACTTGAAAGCCCGCTTCCCGGTTTTCGAAAGGAAGCAAAAACCCTAGCAAAGGTTTTAACGCTACTTGATCTTATGATCTGAGCGGTACCGGAAAAGGGACGACGGCGGCGGTGTCGATGGTAATGAGGGAGAGGTACGACGGAAGCAGCCAACCATCCGCATGGTATTTGCTGGTTGCAGGAGCCTTCGGTCTAATTTGCCTCTTTCACTCGCCTACCCCACCATTCTCCGCCGGAATCCCCTCGGTAATCGCGATGACGATTGCCCGCTTTCCGAGCCCCGCAGTTCATGTGCGATTGGGCGGTGATGGCTTCGCGGGATTTCAATCCTCTTAATCATAAGATACGTTTTACATTTAGGTTATTTTATTGTGAAAAAATAAAATTGGATCTCGCAATCGTAGATTAGGTTTCTTCTCTTACAAATTAAAGGTTTTTTAGTTTATTCGCGGATTAGGTCTCTTCTCTTGTTCATTCTTAATGTTAGAACCTGTTTAATAGCTACATCTATCAAAATTTCCTCTTCTGTCATTTCATTAACTGTTAATTAGTTGCCTGTATTTTGTATTGCTTTAACGAACAAATCTTTAACATCTCAACCAATTCAGCACAAGCAAATCGACAAACATTAAATGTTATTCTCATTTCATTTCAAGTAACAAAACATACATTGAGGAATCTTTGACACCACATTTGACCTCCAAAAAAAGAACACACATAACAACCTTAACTTTGAGCATTACACATACTAAAAAAAGACAATGCCACATTAGTCCCCCAACCCTTGTTGGTGTCCTTTTCAGGGCTGTCTAAAATGACTCCCGAAATCTTTGTAAACAGGTCAGATTTCCTGAAGTTTAGTTTAGGCATTAATCATGGGCCCTTTAAAATGGGTCCATAGAGTTTCGCCTATCTTATAACTATATTACATTAGTTACTATAGTATATCAGTATACCATACTTTAATCTTATAACTATAAATCACATAAAAAAAAAAGAGTATTTTAACTTAACTGTTAAGTTAAAAGTTTGGAGTTAGAGACCGACAGACTTAAACTGTTTACCAGCATAAGTCTGTCCGAAACTCCAACCCGCAGGAGCCACATTCGTAGAAACGACTGTTCTTCCATCACTTGTTGTAACCTTAAAAGATAAAGCCTGTCCATCAAGATTCGCACCACTTTGCCAATTTTGCCCCCAATTTCTCGACATTGGTTGCCATGTATTGCTTCTAGACCCCTTAATAGACACCGCCACAACATCACCCGCACCACCAACATTTGTCAACAACACCAAATTGAAATACGAATGACCATTGATTGTAAACCTCATTCCACCTCTCTTCTTGCAAGCAACCCTATCAAATTCAATACATAAAAATTAAAAAAAAAATGTGAGTTTCATGTTATTTTTTTATTTAAAGATTATATTTTGTGAAAGGAGGAAAGTTTACCTTCTATATTGAACGGGAATAATTCCAGCTTTGTATTGACCAATTTTCAAGAAAATCGGTTGAGCAAGATCGAAGTGTTGTTGTGGAGGATTACACCACCCTCCATTGTTGTTTGGAAGTGCGCTATTTGGAGGACAGAAGTTTGTAGCTGTGACAATAATGGACCCTGGAAGACACCATCTTTTATCATTCACACATTTGATCTCAAAACACGCTCCACATGCAAGTCCATTGTTGAATAAAGCAGTACTTAATGCAGCTGTATTTGTACCATATCCTTGACTATATAAATTTCCAAATCCACATGCTCCACCTTCACATATATAGATATACACATCAGTATATATATATATATATGATAAAAGATAAAAGATAATTCACAAATCTTTAAAAAGGTGAAAACTTTTTCTTACCCATTGTACCCGAAGCATCGGCACCACCATAGAAGGTGGCATGGGCGTTAGACCACCCACCACCACCTCTGCCGCTAGCTAGTGGTAGTGTTGCAATGGTGGTGATTGTTAGAACTAATAAGATTTCAAGAAACCCCATTTTTAGAACTGAAAAAAGATAAGTTGTGAGGGAGTTTTGAGGAGGGATGAAGATGGAAGTGGGGAATGACACCTTGTTTATATAAAGAATTTATGAGAGAGAAAACTGTAATGGCAGTTAAAGCGTTTAACCATATGACAAGTTGTTAATGTTAAATAAAATATGTTTTGCCTCCTTTTTTCACATGCTTCATGTTAATAGAGAATCGTATTCTGTGGGAAGAGTGATGAAAAAGGCAACTATAAAGTTTACTCATTATACTTGAAAGTATAGAGTGAAAGATTGTAAACAGGATTTGTGTTTGTGGTTTCAAGTGGTATTATATAAATATGAATCAAGAAAGTGTATGTAAGCTGCAAGAAACCCTAAAAAGTTTAAACCTTGAAGCCTACAATTATTTTGTAGTATTTTATTGATAATATGAGAAGATATGGTAATTGAAAATTAAATTAACAAAGTGGTGGAATGAGGGAGGGAATTGAATTGATTATTTTATTTTATCATATTTGGTTGTTTTGAAGGAATAGAATGTGCTCTTCAAACATCTTCTATGTTAGAATTTTAGATAAATAAAATTGATGAATAAGGGAAAGAATTATTATTTTATAAAATGAATCTTGAATTAAATATAAATATATCTAACTATCGATAAGTAACTTACTTATTAACATATTTCTTGTCATTTGAATTATATACATGTATTTCGAATAATCAAAAGAGTATTTTAATCACTTTAAGAAATTGTTTGCAACAACAAAATATAAAGATAAAATGTAATGAAATCTTTAAATAGAATTATAATGAACGTATTTTTTTTTTTTTTTTTTTGAAAAATAACAAAAAATTAATTTGAGTGAAGTTTTGATTTTTTTTATTAGTTTTGTTGTTTATAAAGTTTATATAAATGAAAATGATTATATTATCTATATGTGACAACCAAACAAACAAGATTATTTGGAGAATTAATCACAATTTATCGGCAATCCTTCACACCATTCGAATATGACAACTAAACAAGATTATTTTATTCATATATTAAAGACTATCTAAATTTTATGTCAAGATCAATATGTTTATAGCTTTTAGATGGACGATAATATGGATAATAAATGTAATTATGAATAAGGGAAAGAGGTAAATGATGAAAACAAATGTGAAAAAAAGGACCGGGAAGTGCATTGACTTTTTTGAGTACTTGATAAGATATGTTAAGTACTTTTGAGGTACGATTTAGTTTATGGAGATTAGCAAATAGAAGTGGCATTAATGATTGGTTGATTAGAATAAAACACCCACATGAAACCTAATTTGTGGCATGTGACCGTTTTAATTGCAAGTGTAATTGAGATTGGAATGGCATTGACTTCATTTTTTTATTTTTTATTTTCTTTTCTAATATTATAGTGTCAAGTAGAGGAGTCACATGGTCACTTGGGATTACTAACTTAAGTTCTAACAATTGGAAATTCAATTTAAGTAAATCAAGACTCCTTCAACTTTGCAATTGACCATCGTTGTATTGGTTTTAGCAGTAGATGTATTTGTGGTTATCATTAGTATTATTTTCTGAGTTTATTACAATTTATATGGAAAAGGGATGTCATGTAATATGTCATCTTTTTTGGACTTGTATGTATCCAGTTTTGAAGTGTTATAACTATCCACAAAATTTATGCATTAGTCGGCATCTAAACCAACTTAAGAAGGATGTAATGTATTCGAGAAATCAATTGAGTTTCTTCATCATCATTGGGTTTGTATTCTTTTACTAAATCATAAGTTAACTTCTAATTTGCTTCATTTCATTTCGGTATTCCTTACATAAATAATATTAAATCAGTTTCATCATAAGTCTTGTGGCCAAAGTTATTCAAGTCTTTTGTTATTGTTTTTTTTTATTTTTTTTTTATTTTTTTTTTTATTTTTTTTTTTTGGGAAACAGTCCTTTTGATCTTTTTCCACCACCAATGTCGTTATAACTACTGCCACACTATCACTGTCACCTCCATTGCTGACGCCATAATCACCACCTTTGTCAATCCCACCTCCCCCAACATCAACACTTCTGTCACCTCCACCGCTATCTCTGTCACCACCACAACTATTGGTCTTTTTATATGAGTATTTTAAAAAACATTTTTTTTTATAAAGATTAAAGACATAAAAAAAGACATTCTGACCACATTTTATTCCGTATATATGAAAAAAAATCGAACACATTTTATCTTTTTAAAAACAAACATCACCTAATCAATATGATGTAAGAAATTTACTTATTATATAAATAATCAATGAAAAGTTTATATACAGTATATAAATGGAAACTAATAAATCACATATTTAGTTTTATTCCACTAAAATCCATGAGTTCTCGTTATAATGTGTTTCTATCATGTAACATTTTTTGGTTGCCAGTTGTCTACATGTCACTTATCATTGCACTTCTGCCTTGATGTACATTAAAAACTTTTTTATTTATCTTCGTTTTCTCACTCTTATAAATCTTCGTGATAGACTCACAATGATACGTGGGAAAACATTAGAAAAATAGGTTAACTGAGTTAAGAAAACTTTTAAATATGACATGTTCAATCATATTAAATCATATTAATGGATAACCATGTATGATTATCTTTGCAAGTTCGTACTTTGAAACTTTCTAAACAAATCAAAGCTAACAGAAACATATAATATCACAACATCAACAACTCTTATTAATCAAGAACCAAATGGTTTTCACAACTTACACAAAAAACCTCACTAGAGTTCCGTCAATCACTCAATACACCGATCCTTACTGTACACTCACCTATTCTACTCACACCTAGTCTAGAACAAGAATTAGTAGAAGAGCTCATAATATGATCGATTATGAACAAGCCTTAATAATAAAGAAACCCTAATCTAGAACAGAGAGAACACGAGAGCTAAACACACAGTGTAGGATGAACAAATGACTCGATATCTCTCTAAATACACACATATAAAACATTATATACTTTGGGGCAAAACGGGTCAAGTATACATTGGATCCAAACATGATTCGAACCGAAAAGATACGTGTGCCTTTGAAACTTTTGATAAAGTGAGCCGCAGTCCATTATAAACACAAAATGTCAACCCTAGTCCTTCTGGAAAAATATTTTAACTAACAAGTTCAGATAAATTACACAACCCTTAAAACAAAACTTATTCACATTAAATGATAAAAGGGTATAGAATGTCAATGATAAGTTTGAGACACAAAGTATATTTCAACAACACCCCCCCCTCTCAAACTTAATCATTGAAAAAGAACTTAACACAAGACCCATCTTTTTACAAAGTAAATCATGTTGTACAATACCCAATGACTTAGTAAATATATCAGTGACATTACTAATAGAATCAATTGTAAAATACTCTACAACACCTTTTGATTCTTCGTGTCATTATCAAACTTAACAAATTTGATTTTTATATTAAAATGATTTTCCAAAAAACAAATAAAACCATGAAAAGAAGAAAAAGATTCGTATTTTGATTTCATCAAATAAACCTAAGTAGTTCTAATAAAGGCATCAATAATGGTAAGAAAGAACCTAAAACCTCATGAAGCAGCAACTTTGTAAGGACCTCAAACATCCAAATGAATTAAGTCACCAAGAATACAAGATTTATACTCACTTAAAGGAAAAGGTTCTCTTGTTTGTTTAGCTTTATAACAAACTTCACATGTCATAACAGACTCATTATCAAAATTAAGAACAGACGTCAAAACATTCAAGGCTTGATCAATAGGATGTCCTACTCTATTATGCCAAGTAATTTTAGAAATAAAAAATTTAGAATTATTGTTAACAAACTTAGACCTACCTAGGGATTGAATTTCAAGATAATACAGATCCCCAAATTCTTTACCAGTCTCCATGGATAGTGAATCTTGAACAGTACAATGGTTTTCATCGAATATAACTTCACAGTTATTCTCATTACAAAGTTTATAAACAGAAAGAAGATTAACATGAAAGTCGGGTATTACAAACACATCAATTAGATACATTGAATTTGAAAAGTTCATGTTCCCAATTTTATTGATCTTAGTAGTAGATCTATTAGGGTGATTAACCCTAAAATTTAACTATGAGACATCAACAACATCAACAAGTTGTGATTCAGTTGCATTCATATGTTGACTAGCCCCTGAATCAACAACCTATTTTTTTTTTTATCTTTAACAAAAAAATTGTTGCAAACAATACATGCCATATTAGCATTGCCAGAAATATCTTTAGAAAATATTTTGTCATTAAGAAGAGACATAAGCTTTGAGCATTGGTCATTAGTTAAAAAATGTTGACCTGTCTTTTCAAAAGAGACATCTAAAGAACTACAAGAATCATTTGCAAAAGAAACATTTCCAGAAACATGAGAAGTAATATTAAAATCATCTCTTGGTTTATGATCCTTAGGATAACCAATAAGCTTATAACATTTTTCTATAGTATGCCCTTTAAGGTCACAATTTTTACATAAAAGATTCTGATTTTTATTCTTAAATTTCCTAGAATCATTTAGCTTACTAGCAAATGCAAAAAATTATCCTTTATTTGACAAAGTAGAAACATAACCATGTTTTTGGTTAGACTCTTCTCTAGAAACAATTGAGAAAGCAATTTTAACATCAGGTAAGGGTTCCATGATTAAAATATTACTCTTTACTTGATTAAAAGAATCATCTAAACCACTTACGAACTTGAAACATCCCAAAAATATAACCAAAAATTTTCAATTTTTAAATTTAAATAAAACAATATTCCAAAAACATTGTTCATACAACCCATAAAATAAGTATATTGATCATCATAAAAATCAGAGTGTGTCCCAAAACAGAATCTATACGGTGTGTGCGATGCAGTCAACCCGAGCTCTTCCCCTTAGAACTGGAAGTACCTAAAACATAAACTAAAAACCATAAGTACAAAGCTTAGTGAGTTCCCCAAAATACCACATACCATACATACAAATAAAAATATAATGGGCCCTACCCGACATCAGACCCGTCCGGCATCGGGCCCCGCCCGACATTGAGCCCCGCTCGGTAATAGATTGGGCCCCGCCTAGCATACATATAACATATATCAAGTAACATATACACATGCAACAATCATAAAGATACATAACATACAAGATGGTTATCGGGCCCTGCCCGGTAAACATATAAGCACATAACACATGCAAGAGTCACCTGGACAGCTAGCATACTAACATAACATAATCATGGCCGACATTGGTGCCTTCGACCCGCTAAACCTAGTGAGGAAACTTACCTCAAAATGTTGAATGAATCAAATAATCCATGGTATCTGGTCCTATAACTCCCCGAGCTATTAGTTGACAAAAAAACCAATTAACATTTGGGATCTAAATGATAACCAAAAATCCCTACTTGGGGTAAAACACCATTTTACCCCTAACCTAGCTTGGTCCAAGACTAAAGCCCAATTTCACAATCTAATAGGTCCAAAAGTCAAATAATCCATCAAGGTCCAACTTATGGCCTAATAATTTCCAATTGGGTCAATCTCTTCTCATGGGCCTTAGCCCAAGGCCCAATTATGTTCCTGGCCTAAAACTTCCAAAATTAGATGGCCCAACTAAACCCTAACCTTCTAGCCCAAAACGTCTCCCAAACCTAAAGCCCAAATTCGAAATGCCACCTAAATGAGTATGTGGAGCGTACTCAGCTTGTACGCTAAGCGTACTGGCTCGAAGGCTTGTACGTTGCACATATAGGCTTGTACGCCCAACGTAATCTTCCAAATCAACCATCTGCTAAATTTAGCTCTTAAACCATTAAGAATTCGCTCCAGAATGCAAATCTGATCTCCTTGAGCTGGATTATCAAGTAAAGTTGCTAACTTTATGTCTATGCATGGCTATATGAACCTCTAAAGCTCAATAAGGACTTAATAAGAGACTTAATGAATGCATGAGGCACTAAACTCCATAAAGTTGGCACCTTTACGCCTAACGAACATATTATAACCCTAGATCTGAAAGGGTAAGTCCTTTGGACGTCTTAACTCAACAATCCACCCAAAAATGGCCAAAAATATGACAAATTATCCTAAAAAGAGATCTAAACAACTAGAAGTCAAGGTGAAAGCTTGATACCTCAAAATCTTTACAAAAAGGGTGGTGATTTTGGATGCAAGACCTTGTCTCCAAGATTAGCAACTTCAAGATCTTCTAACTCCATCAAAATGCACAAAATAAACACCAAAATCTCTTCAAAGGATCAAATACGTAACAGTGGAGGCTAGAACTCAATTTAGAGTTTAGGAGGCTTTAGAGGCTGGTAATGAGGCCAGCCCTAGAGGATAAGGTGGCTTATATAGGGTGTAAGACCCTTAATTAGGGTTTCATTAAAGTCCACGTACACCCATTGTACATGGTCCCGACTCGCCATTAACTCAGTACGCCCCGCGTACTGGCTTTTCCACCAGTATGCTAAGCATACTAAGTGGTATGCCCTACGTACTACTTTAGGGACCAAAATGCATAATTTCAAAATAGAAGGGCCATAAGGTACATACCAAGGTACAAGTGTTACAGAACTGCATTTAATTTCATCAGTTTAGAGTGACTATTCAACCGAGTAGCAAGTTCACAAAAACACTCAATACACTTAGTTAATCCATCAAATTCCTTCCAAAGACCATCCAATTTATTATAATAATCAGACATAGATAACCCACTTTGAGTGAGAGAGTTTATACATTGATGCACATTAAACACCACAAAACCATCAACCATATAGTAAGTTTCACACAAATCATTCCATATATCAAGAGCAAAATTAGAACAAGCATGACCTATATAAATTGACTCAGATAAGAAATTAAGAAGCCAAGAACACACAATAGCATTTACTCTATTACATTTAAGAGATCTAAATTTATCCTTTTATTTAATTTCAATTCCTTCAATGAATCCAATTTTATTTTTGTCCTTTAAGGCTCTTGTTATAAAATTCTTCCACACTCTAAAATTCTTAGTTCCAAGTATTTTGAAATTAATAATGGTTGTAACAAAATGATCAGATGGATGCAAATATAACAGAACATTAAAATCCACATACACATTCTTACTAGAAGCATCTCCTGGTGTTCTAGTCATGATTAATAGAAATCAGACAAAAGGAAGAATATGGAATCTATAACCCTACTCATAGAGGTTCACAAGAAGTTTCTATAACTTACACCATATTCATAATCACATGAGGTCAGAGCAGGATAATTTAAAGACATAAACTGACTAAGATTAATAGATAGTTGATAAATCAACAACACCACGAGAAATAAGGAGGAAAGTATGAGAAAAACTTACAGTGGTCCACAAAAAAAACGCACATTAAGCAGCAAATTAGATACGATAGAGTTGTTCATACAACAACATACCACTGATACCGAAAAGGCATTCAAATGCCAAACACCAACTTAATTAATGACATCTTGTTTGCACCTTCCTTAGCATTGACCATGTGATAATGTTGGTTGTTAGGTTTAACAAAGTAAAACTAAGTGTTTACTATTATCACAACATTTACTCCTAAAATTTGTGACAAGAATACCACACGAGTTGATGGAACCTAACAAATCCAAGATCTAGCAACAGATCAAAGGTAGAGAAACAATCTCACACTCTAAAAGCATATCGAAGACACAAACCAGGACCAGATCTAGACGAAGACACATAAAACCCTAAATCTAGACCTGAAACCCTAACCACATTGAGACATAACAAGATCAAAACATGCCAAACAATATCAAAATGCGCCAAATAAAGCTCTGATAGCATCTAAATAAATCAAAACTAACAGAAACATGGAATATCACAACATCAACAGCTACTATTAATCAAGAACCAATTGGTTTTCACAACTTACACAACAACCACACTATAGTTCCCTCAATCACTTAATACACCGATGCTCACTACAACTCTCACATATTCTACTCACACCTAGTTTAGAACAAGAAATAGTAGAAGAAAGTAGGATATGAACGATTGTGAACAAACCCTAATAATAGAGAAACCCTAATCTACTGTAGAGAGAACACGAGATCTAAACACATAGTGTAAGATGAGCAAATGACTCGATATCTCTCCAAATACACACATATAGAAAATTATATAGTTCAGGGCAGAAACAGGTCAAGTATAAATTGGATCTAAACATGATCCGAACTAAAAAGTTCTATGTGCCTTTGAAACTTTTGATAAAGTAAGCCGTAATCCATTATCAACACAAAATGTCAACTCCAATCCCTCCTGCAAATATCTTAAATAACAAGTTCCAATAAATTACACAACAACCCTTAAAATAAAAACTTATTCACATAAAGGAATAAATAACAGAGGACATATGATAAAAGGATATAGAATGCCAATGATAAGTTTGAGACACAAAGTATATTTCAACAAACTTGTTGATCAAGTGTATGAGCACCAAGTGTTTAACAACTTTATCTTTTTTTCTCATGTAGTGGATTCAAAATGAATTGTCTTATGTCCCACAGTTTCTTTAGTGGAAGTATATGCATGTGTTCATGCAATTGTTTGCTCCCATTATTATTTTTCTCATAATTTTACTTAAAATTTTGCATATAACAATATTTCTCAAAAAAAGAGGATTTGACAAGGCTATATGAAACTATTATGAGAAAAATGAGGCAATTTAAACAATAATGATACAAAACTTAGTGTAATGCTCTATTAGAAAGCATCCAGACTTAATTAAATCCAACGTCGTTGGGTTTATCACCCTAAGTTTATCTTTTCTGCCCCCATTTATGATAACCATCATTGGTTCTATCACCCTCATTTGCTTCAAACATCTTTAAAGCCACCTATGACCGACTATGACTACATCTTGCCAGACATCCGGTTACCTCAAGATGCACCCATACCGCCTCACCTTCTCCCGGTGGTGGATGTAGAGTGTAATAAATGGGGTGCATGGACCCCACTTGATTTTGAGTTCCAATTTATATTTTAGATTTAAAAGTCATTTGTTTAGAAAGTTTTTGCAATTGGTCCAATTGTTTTTTGTAGTTTGTCTTCGGTTGGCACCCAGTAAAAAATTGGAGCTTTGTTTCTTTTTTGAAACTATCCTAACACCTAACAAAGTTACAACTCATCTATTTTTTTTAAAAAAAAACCCACGGAGGAGCAACTATATTTCAAAAAAATCTACCATTAGCATTCATGTGATCTTAATCAAGGTTTATATATATATATATATATATATATATATATATATATATATATATATATATATATATATATATATATAACCAAATTAAATGTCTCTCATAACTTTTATAAGAAACAAAGGTTTCAAAATGCTTCCTCTTGGATTTTGTAGACACTTTTATACATACACTTTTTTAGTTTTTTGATACTTTCAATAATATCCCCCCTAATTACTAACTGTACTGGATCCGCCACTGCCTTCTCCTATGCACCCACCATCTCATCTCTCCTCTGCTGCATCCCATCGCCTCACCTCCTCACTTACACCACTATTATCAATGAATATCTTATGTCATCATGCCTCTATAGATATTAAATTTAATGTAGTGAAAACCTAAACAAACATATATAGATATTATGTAAATGTTCTGGTCAAACTATCAACATTTAAATTTGGTCTAGTGAAAGTGTAAGAACATTTAGGGGCCATAGATTCATCTTAATCGATAAGCGAAGGAACTGTAGGGCTTAGGTGTGACATCCCCATTTTTACGGCCTGAAAAGACCGATTTTGTTTATGCTTTATAAAAATCAGAGTACCTCTTTTAATAAAAATGTTGCGGAATTTGTTCCCAGTAAAACATGATAAATACGTTATCAAAGTATTTCCGAAGAAAAATATTTTATTCATTTTAAAACATTTGGGATGTCATCGTCAATACAGAAACATAAGCATAAACAAAAATTACATTCATTTCCACTAGTGATCTACATCTCTTTAATCTCTTAGTGTAATGTGACTTCATATCAACACCTGTGATATAAATAAACTGAGTGGGCCAGGTTGGGAAACTTGGTGAGTACATAGGGTTTTCAACCCACAATAATATGATTATTATGTTTCTCAATCAAACAATCAACCCAAGTACCCATCCCCATTATCTTCTTTACTCTTAAGGATCTACCCTAAGAATCAGCTATTCCTTGTTCATTCATTCCTAAGGATTATCCTAAGGAATCGGAAAGAAATCCATCATTGCCACGGTTTACACAACGGGTACTAATTCTGCATAGTCGCCAGGGTTTATGCATCAAGTCTGCATGATCACAAGGGTTTAGGCACCAAGTCTGCATGATCACCAAGGTTTTGGCATCAAGTCTGCATGATCACCAAGGTTTAGGCATCAAGTCTTCATGATCACCATGGTTTAGGCACCAAATCTGCATGGTCACCAAGGTTTAGATTACACTGGGTGAACTCAACGTTCACAACACCTATAGGTTGCGAGCGTGCTAGTGTTCCATTGGACTGTCTAGAATAGTCCGTGGTTGTCATCCATACTCTGCTGAATGACGAGGCCATCATTTAGGAAAGGATTCTCACATCGTCCACCTCTCACCCTCACCTTGTGGTCTATAACACCTCTCAACTCATCATCCAACTCATATTCCATTTATTACATCTACCCATGTTTTACCCCAACATTATCGTAGATATAAAATACATATACATTTTAAATCATTTAAAACATGTATAAAATTATTCATCCAGTATAGGCAGTAAGTACTCAGATAATATACACACATAGCACATAATTTATATAAAATACTTTATATCTATGTGTAAGATGAAAGTAACTATGTACTCACTTGGTAAGGTGGTGACTCGGTATTCGGACAGCACTTCGTTACTCTTAAAACAATTTCCTTCGACAAAACCCAATATCATTACCACTAGGGTTTAGTTTAATATTCACCCAGAATAATTAATAGTCTAGCTATTATTACTACTATATAAGCATTAAACAATACTTATATAACCCATAATAATAGCCCAAATACTTATTATAAGGTCCTAATAACATTACTATATTAAAACATAAGCTATACTAAAGATAGGTTAGGCGTAGCTCACTAACAACGGGTTTTTCTCAAAACCGGGCTTCGCTGGAGAAGCGTTTCCGAGCCGAAAGACTCTTTTCTCGGGACTCTGGGAGCCTCGGGGCTTCCTTCGGGTGTAGGGGTTTACCTAGGCTTTTAGGGGGGTTAGGGAGCTTAGAGAGAGTATAGGGACAAATCCACCTCCCCGATCTTTGTTAGAAGTTTGAAATAACATAAGCTAAGTTAAAAAACCCATAGACATAGTAGGTATGGTTTTGATAAAACATCAAAAGACTATCATTTCAAGTTCCACGTGATCCTTAACACCACTATAATTTTATTAGAAAATATCTATCACACCATTTTAAAAAGGAAAAAGGAATAAAAAAAGAAATGAAAAAATCGATTAGTCTCTTTGTTCTTAACTCAAGTTACAAGATGTTACAATACTGACGGGGTATACCATAACATTTTTTGGGGGCGGTGTTTCTCAAGTCGTAATGTCGTGGAGGTGCCACATAGGCTCCTCCACGACGTTATTGTCCCATACACAACCGTCTCATAGTTAGGCTAACACTTAGATTTGAGACAATTGTCTTCGGAATCAAATTCCTACAACCGAATACTATCTCAAATGGTTAATTTCATAAAGACATTAATTTTGCATATCATTTTTTTTGTTAATATTTATTTAAGAAAAAACCTTTGCCAAAATCTTTTTTAATGATAAAATTTTTCAAAAGTTTTTTATTTAGATTAGCTAATTTATCATTTATCATTTATATATCTTCAGTATTTTAGTAAGCACCCTCATATGATTTAGACAAAAATTCAAAAATGGTCAATGTGGTTTCTGAAAATATCAAGTTTAGTCCCTAAGTTCAAAAAACCTCACAGATGGTCCATGTGGTTTCAAAACTTTTAGCAAATGGTCCTTCTGCCTAACTCCGTCAGCTTTCTACCGTTAAGTGAGGGGCATTTTCGTCATTTCAATACACAGGGACCATTTATGAGGTTTTCTCTATTTAAAAAAAAAGAAAAAAAAATATAATTATTTAATTAAAGGGCCTCTCTCTCTCTCTCTCTCTCTCTCTCTCTCTTTCTCTTTCGTTTTACATTGTAAACAAGTATCCATGGAGGGGCCTATTGATTTATTTTAAATAAACAGGGTACTTAATATGGGTTTGGAAATTAAGTGAGGTACTGAATGTGTTTAAATCAAATGAAAGTTTTGGAAAGTCAATCATCTTCTTCCTGGATTTGGTTTCACGCAGAAAAGTCACGACCCATAATTTGGGTCTCTTGTGTCGATTGATCAAGATACGTGAACCACAAAATAAATATAAGGAAACGATGGTGGTGGTGGTCGAATATTCACAGTGGCAGGATGTGGTGGTTTGTCGAAGTCCTCATGGTGGCAATAACCCAAAAAATGGTAGCAGGTGGTGATGGGTGATACACAGTGGCAACTCCGTTGCTCCTCTTTTGCGTTTCAGTCGGCGATATTGATGAGATATGGATGAGGAAGGTGGCAAATGGTCAGAGGAAAAGAGATCAATAGTAGTACCAGCGGTGGGTGGTGGTGGTGGTTTGCATCGGCAGTGGGTGGCAGCCCGACTGCTAAGTTTTTCTTGCTTCAATCGTTTTCTCCCGTATTCGCTTCATCGACCATCTTTCTTTTGCTTTATCGATTTCCCATGACCTAAAATCACTCGCTCATCAAATTGAAGAATTCCCACCTGGAATCATTGAAAAAAAGAAAGATACAGCACTCTCGCATTATGTTACTATGGAAAAGATGAAGATACGGTGTCGCTAAATCTATTAAGAAGTATGTTAAATAATCAAGAAAAGTCAGAAAACCAACATAACTTCGCTTTAGAAATGTTACTCGCTTCCAAAATCTTTATTGATCAATCCGATTCCCTTCAAGAAGGAATCACATACCTTCACAAACTCATGAATTTGGAAGAAAATTGCAACGAAACAAATAACGTCGCAAATTTTTTCCTTGGTATCTCCCTTTCTGCAGAATCAAGAAACACTAATTTGGATTCTGAGAGGATAAAAATGCAATGTGGAGAGAGAGAGAGAGTGGGGCCCTTTAATTAAATAATTATATATATATATATATATATATATATATATATATATATATATATATATATATATATATATATATATATATATATATATATATATATATAGAGAGAGAGAGAGAGAGAGAAAACCTCATAAATGGTCAATGTGTATTGAAATGACGAAAATGCCCGCCACTTAACGGTAGAAAGCTGACAGAGTTAGGCGGAAAGACCATTTGTTAAAAGTTTTGAAACCACAGGGATCAACTGTGAGATTTTTTGAACTTAGGGACTAAACTTGATATTTTCAGAAACCATAGGGACCATTTTTGAAGTTTTGTCTATGATTTATTATTTTTGAAACATGTCATATTTCTGGAAATATGAAGGATGATTAAATATTCACATATATAGTTATAAATATACAAAAAAACAATTAGAATTATTTAACCCCAATTTTATTTTGTAAGTTTTGAAAATTATTTTTAAATAATAAAACTTTTCATAATATATATATATATATATATATATATATATATATATATATATATATATATATTCATTTTTATTTTTTTGTCTAATCAAATAGATTATAAAAAACATAATATCTAAATATATTTAGCATATAAAAATAATTTATTAAAATAAAAATGATAAATGATAAAGTCTAAAAAAATTAAGACTAGAAAATACTTTTCCCAGTAGAACATAATTCAATGTAAAAGTTGTTATTAACTCAAACGTGAAGGCTAATACAAAAATTATAAGGATTAGTTTATCTGAATTATCAAATCGGTCTAACGGTAAGAAACGATCCTTTCAAAATTTATTGGTTCAAGTCTCACTTGAAAATAATAATTTACCACTGCATTAGTTTTGCCATTTCCAAAATAGTTTATCAGAATTAGAATGACATGTTTTGCTTATCATCCTTAATAAATAAATGTTTTTTTAGCCATATGTCAATCTCTCATGAGTTTTGACACTTGTTATTTTGTGGTATTTTTGAAATAAATATTATCCACTTATCAATTTTTGATTTGTTTTAATTTTAAAAATTAAAGCCATATACTTATATATGTAAAGTATTAAATATCATATATATGATATTAATTTGCAATAAATACGTTTTGTCCTTTCTTATTTTAAAGTTGTACATTAAAATAAGAAAGGACGAAACGTATTTATTGCAAATTAATATTATATATATGATATTTAATACTTTACATATATAAGTATATGACTTTAATTTTTAAAATTGAAACAAATCAAAAATTGACAAGTGGATAATATTTATTTCAAAAATACCACAAAATGACAAGTGTCAAAACTCATGAGAGATTGATATGTGGCAAAAAAACTTTCATTTATTAAGGATGATATTTTCTATTTACACTTTAATTTAATGTTTAATTTTTTTTTAAATCAGCCCGTGTAACACACGGGTCTCACACCTAGTTCTTATATACAATCAAACAAAATAGAAGACAGATGAACGAGGGAAAAGAGATGCCAATAATAATAATTTTGACCAAGTCAATGTACTAATTTTTTAACGGGGTTGGCTAAAAAGACACCTCATTTTTCCATTTGGACACCCTATTTGATTTTTTAAGGCTATGGGGTGTGGGTGCGGTCTTTACCGCACTTTTTGCCACATAGGCAGGGGAACACCGCCCCCTGACTGCGGTTTGGTGCGGTTTAAACCGCAATGCGGTACTCCCTTGCTGCACTTTGACACTCTCTCTCCTCTTTTATTTATTCTCTCTCTTCTCTTTCAACCAATCACATTTTTTTTCTTTTTCCCTCTTTTTACCATAATCCCACTCCACTGGTGTGGTATGGAACCGCACTTGTATGGTAAAAATGACATGACGCTTATGTGGCAGGAGAGGGAGTGCGGTTTCGGTGGCACCACTCCCTCCAGCCTAACAGTTACATCTCTTTTTACTTTTGACAAATTTAACCTTTTCATAAATAGTTTTGACCAAGTCAATACTGATTACTGAGAGATTGTTAAATGAGTTACAGGCTTTCGTGTCTTCTGAAAAGGCATTGTCGTTGTAATTTTTAGTTGACTCCACTGTCATTTTTGTTGAATTATTAAGGATTTTGAAATAAAAATAAGAAACTTAAACGCTAGCACTGATTTTTGCTTTGTTATTGTCTTCATTTGATTTTATGTGGTTTAACCTAAAGAAGCCTGTCACACTTTTATATTCTCTCTATAAATCCATATCTCAATGGCATCCCCTTTCATTTCATTATTTGTTTACAAAACCAACCACTTTCAGCCTTCATTCACCCACAATTGATGTCTATTTGTTTCTGCAAACTTCGGTCGCGATGGTGCATCCGTATCACATCATATCTAGCGACAATTACCAACGAAACTGTTGGTTTTAAATGTTTGGATCCGAATTCATGACATGGAACAGGAGGGAGAGCTCTATGTTTGCGCATCTTTGTTATCTTCTCATAAAAGCTTGCCTCCATTGTTGGAATTGGAATTGGTGGTCTCGGAAATATAGATGTGTGTTTATTGTTGTTGGATGAGAATCTACAAGGTACAATGGTTTCTGTTTCTCCTATTTTTCTGTTGTTTGCAACTTCAATCTCACAGTTATTTTGTTTTGCACAAATCCAATTAGGATAAGTTGTTATCTTTTTTTTGCATGTAGTTTTTCTTTGGCCTTCTCATATTCTGTGTCAGTGGGTTTGTTTTTGAAAACTCGTATGTTTCCCTCTGAGTTCTAATTTGAGTACTGAATCTGTTTTGAGTATTTGTTGGTTATTGAGTGTTGCATGTTCTTTGTTTGTCCTTATTTATCTGTGTTCAGTTTTTAAAAATTTTGATTGAAATTTCAATAGTCTTCATCTTCAATCAATTGTGAATTTCGTTATAGAGTATCCGTGAAAACGAATTCAAACAGTTGTCATCTAAACCTGCAAGTAAGATACAACAAATTGGTCAAAACTTTATTAAATAAAACAGTTTTACGTGTATAACTGCAATTGCTTTCATACAAACTACATGACATGGGTATCAAATTCTAGGTATTTTGAACTTAATTTGTTCACACATGAAACATGATGGTCATGAATACATTTGTAGAACTTGAGAGGTTTTCTTATTGAATGATTGACAATTACAACTTGTTACAATATGCACATCACGAACCAATGACCGCGACATGATACGGTTTCTTGATAATTGCAACTTGTTACAACCTTATAATGACGGGTGCGATTAATGTATAGATAAATTTATTAGACTGATGTAATTTAGTAGTAGTGATAATTACAACTTGTGATTGGTGAGTCGTTTCAGGCTTTGCAACATACCCCTCAACATATCCGTTACACTAAACCATCGGTGGCTATGTTACACGCAATGCACCTCTGGGTCATAACATACTCACTTCAGTAATGAGCTATTCATCACTTATTCATCATGGAGAGAAATGCTCTCATATTGGATAGGAGATGCCCTCATATTGGATGGGAGAGTGCAAAACCTGGAGGAGGATCGTACCCTAGGTGATGAGATCATCCAAACTACGTATCATTGTTTGGGTGTTTCTGAGATGCACATGATGACATATGACGACACATGACTACCCGAGAGGCCAAGATTACTAGATTAGAGATTAGACCTAGGATGCACTGCAGATCAGAGGGCAACCATTGTAGAGGCAAGGACAAATGCGAGTGTTAATTTGACTCAGCAGTAGCTTTTAGACCTAGTGACTCTACTAGGATCGTTGTTTGGTTTGTGGTAGGGTTACCAGTGCGGGATGTGCCCTGGAGTTTGGGTTAGGTGTATAGGGAAAAGTCGTTATATACAAGTGTATAGATATTTGCTATCTTTTTTTAAGCGTAGTCTTTTGGATAACAATGTATAAAACTTTTCCGGTCCTAACCTTACTAAATTTTTGTTGTTTTGTGGTTAGCATTTGGAATTGATGTGATGTAACTGTAAAAGATATATATGAAACAAAAGTTATTATTACAAAAAATGTACAAAATAATGCCTAAATAGTTAGAAAGTTCTAATAAACGATTCAAGATACATTTAAAAGACTTATGTCGGGTGAGTTTAAAAGCATGTGATTTTGTAGTAGTGTAAATGTGTATATTAACCGCACTCGACATTATAAATTTAGGGTTAGGGTTTCCAACATTGAAAAAAAATAAAGATCTAAAGCAAGAAATGTGCCATGCCGTTGGGACACTTTCGGAACTTCCTTGTAGGGTAGCGGATGGACCATGACACTTAGAGTGGAAACGGGGTGTGGGAGTACCATGGACCCGAATCTCCATCCCTAAATCCTCATTCTAATCTCCATGAGGTTAAATTAGAAAATAACCAAGTAATTACTAATGAGTTGAGTTGTAATGATCAAATTTGAGGGATTGTAAATTGTATTATAAATATGTTTTTTTATAAGTTTTATATATTAATATGTAGAGTAAATTACACGACTGGTCCTATGGCTTGGGGTAATTTACGCGCTTGGTCTCTAACTTATTTTTTTAACTCGGAAAGTCCTTAGTGTTTGTTTTTGTTACACGATTGGTCCCTACTGTTTGTTTTTGTTACGTGCTTAGTCCATGTCTTACCTAAAAAAACTATTATTTAAATAGGAAAAAATGATGGGATAGGTAAGATAAGGTGAGGGAGTGGGATTAGTGGTGTGTTTCTTCAAATAAATTAAAAAATAAAGAGCAAAATAGTTTTTTAGGTAAGACAGGGATCAACCGTGTAACAAAAACAAACAGTAGGGACCTTCGAGTTAAAAAAATAAGTTAGGGACCAAACACGCAGAATACCCTAAACTATAAGGACCATATGTGTAATTTACTCTAATATGTATAGAGGTCGGGTCATGTGTCTGGGATCAGGGGTATCCCCATCCCCATCCTTATATCTGCTTTTTTATTTGGGATTTCTCATTACTTTCCCATCCCATTCAATTTGCGGATTCTCCGGCCAAACATGGTGCGAGTGTTGGGTTTCCATCGGGTATGGGATTATTTTCCATCCCTAATGACACTCTTTAATTAGCTTGTAACAAACAATCACATGTAGGTATAGCAATATTTGACGTATTCTAATTGTTTCTTATTTTGACTTATATGTGGAGGATGACATTATTGGTGATCCGGATTCGGGCTTCAAAGATGGGATGTGAACAATAAACAGGTAATGGGGTTGGAGAAATTCTCCTTTTAAGGTTCAATTATAATCATTCTCAAACGTAATTCTTATGTGCGCTCCAGGTGGGAACTGATTAAACAGGATAAACATTATATGGCGTATTCCGATTGTTACTTGGGAACTGATTAAACCGGATAAACATTATCTGGCGTATTCCGATTGTTACTGATGTTTGACTTATATGTAGAGGACTACTTTCTTGGTGATGTGAATTTGGGCTTCAAAGATGGGAGGTGAACAATAAACAGGTAATGAGGTTGGAGAAATTATCCTTTTAGGGTTCAATTATAAGCTTTCCGAAATGCAATTCTTATGTGTGCTCCAAGTGGCCTTACCTGTCAAGTGGGAACCGATTAAACAGATAAAAAAATTGAATAGCGTTTTTAGAAGGTAAAATGAAAGCTTAAATGCCTAAAGCACATAAAAAACATGAATGACCTTTTAAAACCGAAATGGATAATGTTTTGGGGCAGACTGACATTAACCCTATGCAAATCAAACAAAATACATGTTAGGATTCAATTTATTAATGAAAATTTGTTTTCAATATACGATTGTACTCAAGTGGCCAGGGGTGTTGAAAATCAAATATTTAAAATTTGGATAATAGACTTGGGTGTCCAAATCCATATTTAAAAACATTGGATATCCAAATAGTCAAATACTAAGAGACAATAAGGGGCATGCCGATGTTGCACCTCCTAATACCCATCTCATTTTAATTGCTATTTTACCAACTCGGTGAAACATTAAGACAAAAGCCCATATTGGATGGAGTCAAGAGCCCAAGAATCCCCTCAACTATAAGTATGATACATGTTAATCCCTATACACCAAATTATCAACTTCATATTAACAAAGAACCTATTGATGTCTTTTCATTTAGATTTAAAAAGCTTTAGCAACTATAACTACTCTCCAAAGATCAAATTTCATATTCAATAAGAAGGTTATTTTAATTCTGATTGTAAGTAACACCCAACTTCAGGTATGAAGTCATTCTTTGTATGTTTAGGTTTTAAATTATATTTAGGGAATTTTGACATACGTTGCGCCTAGAATGGATCTATGTGGCACATGCACATACTTTATTTACCTATGCATGACGTAGCACTGTTGTGCACACAAAACCTTAGATTTTAGTTTTTGGGCCTATAATATACATCACTAACTCCCATGGTTTCTCTCCATCAACCTTTACACTCTCATAAACGAAAACTCTAGCCTCTCCAAGTGTCTTCTCTATCAATTCCTTGAGTTCTTGGTGTTTTTGGAGCTTTGAAAGAAATATCCAGCTCCCTTGGAGCTTGAGGTGTGTATTGCGGTGGTGATTATTCAACATTATATCATTATGGACCATTATAAGTCTTCAAGACTCAACCTTTTCCCTTATTACTCTATAGATCTTGAGATTTAAGCTTCTTTTACCCATTTTTATGGATTATGGATGGAGTTATCCATCATAAAGGTTGCAACTTTATTATTCATTAAGGCCCTATAAGTGTTTTTTTGTCATCGATTTGGTTCTTAATCTCCATTTGGTGCCATACATGGAATTATCACCATATTTTTACCATTTTGACCTAAAATAGTGTGATGCATGCATAATGTTGGATTAGGTGTCTAAGTCCATAAGTATATAATTGGTATAAACTTGAATTGATAGTAGAACAATCCTTTTGGGTTGCTCTCAAACCTAGCATTTGGACATGATGGCTTCTAAAGAGAGAGATTAATTTATTATTCGAATTTCAGGTGAGGTAGGGTTGGTTTGTTTCAAGAGAATTGAAGATTCGTTCTTTATCAGACTTGAGGAACTATTCTAAGGATGGGTTCATTAGATTTGGATAGGCCGTTGTAGGATCTGCGTTGGAAGCATTAGGTTTGGTTTGTTATTCGTTAAGAGTTTGGCATGGAGGTTTTTAGCTTGGATGGTATGTCGGGGAGTCAGACCATTATAGATTTCAGGTCTTAGAAAAGTAGAAGTGGTTTGCAGGGGCTGAAGGTTTGATTGTTGTCGTCAGGATGAGAGTTTCTGTTTGGGGTTTCGGTTGTCTTGGGAAGACTATCTTATGTGCATAATTTTTCGATTGTGCTCCTCAGGTTGTTTGCTTTGATATGAGTGTTAGTAAGGAGCGATTTCAAGGACGAAATCTAATTTAAGTAGGGGAGAGTTGTAACACCCGGAATCTAGAAGATTAATTGTGGAAATAAATTCCCTTTCCTTGGGAGTAACTCGATGAATTTATGGTGGGGACTCGACGTGTTGGAGGCTTTTGGGTAGCACGTTTTTATGGACCAACTCGGGGAGTTGGTGAAGGGGACTCGATGATTTGGGCGTTGATTGAGAAACCCTAATTTTAGGGTGTTGCACCCTATTTAAACACCTTAAGTCCCAGGTGTTGGCCTCATTTCCAGCCTCCAAAGCCCATAACCCTAATCTTGAAACCCTAGCGCCTCCTTGAGTGTTGTAAGCTCATTGTGGATGTGCTTTGGTGTATTTGAAGCTCATTGAAGGAAGAGAAGCTTGATGCAAGGTTGTGTTTTAAGTAGAAGCTTTCAGATCTTGATTCTCTGCTTCATTTCCAACATATTTCGGGTATAAAGTTCTAACCTTGCTTATTAGTTGCTTAGATCTATTTTTGGGTTAGATCTTATGCTTTTAGCCATGGTTGGGTGGATGTTGGGGATTAGGATGTCCCAAGTGCTTATTCTTTCAGATCCAAGGTCTACATGAGCTCTTTTGGCATAAAGGTGCCAACTTTATGGATTTAAGGGCTTCATGCATTCATTAAGTCTTTCGTTTAGCCATTTTAAGCTTTTGAGCACATCCTAGTCATGCTTAAGCGTAAAGTTGGAAACTTTACGTGACCATCTAGCCTTATGGGGTCAGATATGCATTTTGGGTGGTTTTGTCTTTGATGATTAATTGCTTAATGATTAAGCCCTTACTCTTTTAAGTATAAGATTTGTGTTTGGACCCATTTAGGTGGTTCATAGGGGTAAAGTTGGAAACTTTACCCTTCTTGATCTCAGTTTGGTTGAGATATGAGCTTTGGAGTTCTTGGAATCGATGAAGACAACTTAATGCATTAAGTTGTTAGTTCTTGGGAGAATTTAACGAGTTTGCTGGTCAATGTGGCGAGTTGACTTGGTTTTTCCTGATCTATGCAGTTGATGGAGAAACTTGACGAATTGAAGGACAACTCGGCGAGTTAGGTCAACTTGGACCTTTGACTTTGACTTTCGATTTATGACTTTGTTCAGGTTTGTCCCAATGGGTACTTGAGGTAATCTGCATTTTAATTAAGGGAATTATGGGCTTAGGATAAGGCTCATATGGGGTAGGGCCCACATTTCAAAATGGGGCCATTGGTTGATTAGTGGGCGTTTGGGCTTTTCAGATTGTAGTTTGGGTCATAGATTTGGACAAGGCTAGGTTGGGGGTAAAATGGTCTTTTTACCTCAGGTATGAAGTTGTGGTTATGGATTGGAACCCAATTGCTAATTGGATGTCATTTTGATCTGATAGTTCGGAGGCGTTGTTAGGGCAGAATCTAGGGAATTCTTTCAGTGAGCTTCTACATTCGAGGTGAGTATCCTCACTAGGTATCGCGGGTCGAAGGCACCAATACTGGCCTATGTTTATGTATGTGATATGGGCATATTTAGTTATAAAATGCATGCATTATCTTAATACTTTATGTTGATTTTATCTCATTTAATGAACAAAGGTGCTTAATTAGCTTAAATATTTCATTTTCAGCAATAAAGACATGCTCGGAAGGAAAAGGAAGCGAAATTGGCAATTGGAAGCTTGGATCTTGGATTTTGAAGAAAGAATGATGTTGCTCGGCAGCTTGACCCCTCGTCAGTGTTTTGGCCATATCTCATGAACCGTAACTCCGATTGATAAGATTCAAAATGTTCTGAAAACTAGACACAATTTTGGACGACTTTCGTGTTTTGAGAAAATGTTGATTCCAAGAGAAATATACGAGTTTTTAGCACATACTCGAGGAGTTGGTTAGAATATTTTCGATTTAAAGATGCCTTGCCGTACACGCTGTATACGCGAATTATTGAAGAAACTCGTCGAGTTATTCTAAAAAGCTCGACGAGTTGGATCGATTTTTTGTAACTATAAATAGATAACTTCTAGGCCCGAAAACCTAAATTTTTTTGGAGGCTAGCTGCGACTTTTGAAGATCAGAAGGGTTCTTGGAGCTGCTGTTTTTGAGATTTCAACACAAGAGACAATTTCAAAGAGAATCAAAGGAAAACAATCGTTCTTCTTTTTATTAATCTTTGCTTTGAACTATGTTTGAATCATTAGGTTTTGAAATTAGGTTATTATTTGCTGTAGACATGGTTTGATTGAGTGGTTGAATTGATATTGATTTGGTTATATATTCATCTTGTCAAGCTTATTTAAGATCCTTATGTATTGATGATAAATGTTTTCAGTTAACAAATAAGTGATTGAGTTGCATGAATATCTTCTTGATTACTTGATTCATATAGTTTTATGAATATAAGATTGTATGCCTAGGAATAGTGAATATGAAACTAGGATTAACTAGAAAATGTGTAAATTAATGTGTAAGCATGTGTGGTGAACAACCATACATGAGTTGATTGAATTGAACAAATTTGATTAACTATTGTCATAAGTCTTGCTTGATACGAACTGAACACTAGGAAACTTGTTAGTTTAATCACCTGATCACTGTTTGAATTAACTTTTCTACTAAAGGATTGGTAATAATGAACATGAATCCAATCACACTAGGAGTCGGTAACCGTTGACATATTAACTCATTCCACCTGCCACGAAATCAACTATAGGAATAAGTGAATCAATTCTAAACAGAAATCTCTTTTATCATTGAATCTAGTTGTCCTTTCTTGTTCTTCTTAGTTGTTAATTGTCCTTGTTTGAGTTTTAAAGTGCTTGTTTAAGTTTCTAGTCTTGCAAAACTAGAGAAAACCCCCTTTCTTTTATTAATTGTTTTATTTAGATAATATTAGTATTAATCTTAGCTGTTTCCATTCCCTATGTTCGATACCCTACTTGCTTAAACTAAACTGCTATCGATAGGTACACTGCCTGCGTGTGTTTGTTTTCATTTGAGTTTGTTAGGATTAAAACTATTTTGTTTTACACACATCAAGTTTTTGCTGCCATTGCCAGGGAACGGTTCTAATAGTTATCTTATTTGCTAGTATTATCGATCCTTTGTGTTAGATCTTTCTTGCATAAAGTTACCTGTTTTTAGTTTTTAATTTTCCTGTTTTCCTGTTTTTTTGCATTAAACTCATCGAGTTTCTTACTGAAATCGACGAGTTTCTTCTGTTTTCAGTTTTGTTACTTCTTCGTTTTTGTTCGTTTTACGCTTGTTTTTTTGTTTTGTTTCAGATTTTTATGACCCGAGGCTCTAGTTCTACACTAGTGCCACCCGTGGAAGATCCGGAGTTGATTATTCGAAAAAAGGGGGAAAACAATCGAAGAACCTAAAGATCTCAACAAAATCCACAACAAGAAGGTAGAAGATTACGAATCCGACACACCCACGTTTGGTGAATAAAGCAATTCCGAGCAAGAAGACAACATGGCCGACATCGCCGACATACCAATAAGAGACTACAAGAAGCGCATAAGAGATGGTACCGGGCCAGGACTCGTGCACCCAGCAATCCCAAATACTGCCAACTTTGAGCTGAAGGGTCACATACTCGCACAACTAAAAGACATTCCATTCTATGGAAAGGAGCACGAAGATGCTTATAAGCATATTGAAGAAGTTATGGACATTGCTGACTATTTCCACATGCCAAATGTGCCTCGTGATACCATTTTGCTTCGGATGTTACCGGTTACATTCAAAGGAGCCGCGAAGGAATGGTTGAAATCTTTACCCCTCGGATCCATTACAACATGGCAAAAGATGCGCGAAGAGTTCATTGACAAGTTTTGTCCACCTTCCAAGATTGCAAAATTGAAGAAAGCAATTGCTAACTTTGAGCAATTGCTGGGAGAATCACTCTATGAGGCGTCGGAGAGATACAAGGGGTTGATAAGAAATTGCCCTCAAAACGAACTAAACATGCAACAACAGGTGTCCATCTTTTATGATGGTGTGAACGTTACAACTAGGCAATTACTCGATTCCCAAGGACCCCTCATGAAGAAAGCACCAGCCGTTATTAAAACATTGGTAGAAGAATTCTCCAAACATTCAAGGGAGTACTATAATCCAAGGAACGATACAACTAGAGGCGTGGTTAACTCAGTTTCCGATGACATGGCAGCAATGATGGCCAAACTAGAAAGTATGGATCGTAGGATGACAAAGATGGATCAATCCATCCATGCCATTAGGGTGGGTTGTGACAATTGTAGCGGTCCCCATCTTACTAACGATTGCGATCTTGATGAGAACGGCAACCGAAAGGTACAAGTTTGTTATTCAAGTGACGATAGATTTGATGATGATAGACGAAAACCAAAAAAGGAATGGCTCCCCTACGACGAGTACAAAATGGAAAAGGAGGAGAAGTTTAGACAAAAGGCACGCGGATTTTATCAAAAAGAAGAACTAGTGCAAGATGCAAGAGAAGAAGACGGATCTTGAAGCTATGTTAACCCGATTTGTTAGTGCTTCTGAAAAAAGGCATGACGAGTCCGATGCGGCCAGTGGAGATCAACAAAAGATGATGAAGGAGCACCAAGAAATGATGATGGATCAACAATCTCTGCTCCGGAATCAACAAGCTTCAATATTAAATATTGAAAAACAGCTCGGGCAACTTGCCAAACAATTCAACGAAAGAACACTGGGCGGACTCCCGAGCGATACGGAAAAAAATCCAAAGAGCGCACACATTAACATAGTGACAACAAGGAGTGGGAAGATAGTCACACCCCTCACTCCAATCCCAAGTACAGATCCGCAGGAAGTACAAGAAAAGGATCAAGAAAACCTGGAATCGCAAACAGTAGAAAAAACTCGTCGAGTTCTAGACAAAAACTCGACGAGTTCCGTACCTGATGAGTAAAATCAGTCACAATCTGAGCCATATAAACCACCATTTTTATTCTAGGGCCAAGCTCGACTAGAGAAGCAGAATGAAGACTACCAAAAGTTCATGGAGCACATAAAGGCCTTGCAAATCAACATCCCTTTCATCCAAACTGTCGCGCAAATGCCAAAATATGCCAAGTTCCTAAAAGAACTTCTCACAAATAGAAAGAAGATGGAGGAAGCATCCAAGGTGATCCTAAATGAGAACTGTTCAGCCGCAATGTTAAACAAATTGCCAAAGAAAAAGGGTGATCCGGGTAGCCTATTCATTCCTTGCTAATTTAGGAATTTTGCCACTAGCTATGCATTGGCCGATTCGGGGGCAAGTGTGAACCTCATGCCATACTCTTTCTTTAAGAAGCTAAACCTTCCGGAACCGAGACCAATCTGAATGGCAATCCACTTAGCGAACAAGACGGTGACATTCCCGAGAGGAATATGTGAAGATTTATTGGTAAAAGTCGATAAGTTTGTCTTCCCGACATATTTCATTGTGCTAGATATGGAGGAGGACCATCAAGTGCCAATAATCCTCGGAAGACCATTTTTGAATACCGCGGGTGCCATAGTCGACATGCGAGACTCAAAGCTTACCCTTCGGGTGGGAGAAGACTCGGTTATTTCTGGAATGGATCAAGCCATGAACCACTCAAAGTTTAGTGATACTGCTTTTTCGGTGGATGTCTTGGAAGAATTATTAGAAGAATGGAGAGAAGATGAAACAAGTGAACACATTTTGGCTCCAGAAGATGATTTTGATGCTGAGAGAGATTTGAAGGAGCTAGAAAGACTTCTCGAAGAATCAGAATACGAAGAACTAATAAAATCTGCTGAACAGGAAACTCGACGAGTTAATAGCAATAACTTGACGAGTTGCTATGAAAAATCACGATCTGGGGAAAATTTTGATCTAAACTCGACGAGTTTTCTTCCAGAACTCGACGTGCTTAGTATACAGAGCACACAAATGGAGCTGAAAACTTTACCGGAACACTTAGAATACGCATTTCTCGAGGAGGGTTAGCAGAAGCCTGTGATCATTGCATCGGATCTTACCCAAATCGAGAAAGATCAATTAGTCAAGGTTTTGAAGAAAAGGAAGAACGCCATTGCATGGAAAATCACCGATATAATGGGAATAAGCCCTTCTTGTTGCTCTCATAAAATAAATCTTTAAGAAGGAGCAACGCCTGTGGTGCAACATCAAAGGCGACTGAACGCAAATATGCATGAGGTGGTTAAGAAGGAGGTGGTAAAGCTTTTGGATGCGGGGATTATTTATTCTATTTCTGATAGAACATGGGCGAGTCCCGTTCAAGTAGTACCGAAGAAAAGAGGGATGACAGTCATGGCGAACGAAAAGAATGAGCTTATTCCTACACAAACGGTAAATGGTTGGCAAGTATGCATTGATTATCGAAAGCTAAACGATGCGACTTGCAAAGACCATTTCCTTTTACCCTTTATTAATCAAATGCTTGAGAGATTATCCGGTTATTGCTATTATTGTTTTTAGATGGGTTTTCAGGTTATTTCCAAATACCAATCGACCCGAATGGTCAAGAGAAAACCACTTTCACTTGCCCAAGTGGAACATTTGCATACCGACGCATGCCTTTTGGGTTATGCAATGCGCGTGCTACTTTTCAGCGATGCATGACGACAATATTTCACGATATGGTGGAGAAGTTTATGGAAGTATTCATGGATGATTTTTCTGTTTTTGGTTCTTCTTTCAATGATTCTCTTACTAACCTTGACTTAATGCTTGCTAGGTGTGAAAAGACCAATTTATTTTTGAATTGGGAAAAATGCCACTTCATGGTTAAAGAAGGCATTTTGCTAGGTCATAAAGTGTCCAAGGCGGGGATTGAGGTGGATCGAGGAAAAATAGACACCATTGCTAAATTACCACCACCAACCAATGTGAAGGGTGTTAGGAGTTTTTTAGGTCATGCGGGTTTTTACCGTCGTTTTATAAAAGACTTTTCTAAAATAACTCGACCTTTAACTCAACTACTTTTAAAAGATGCACCTTTTAATTTCTCAAAAGAATATTTAAATGCTTTTGAAATATTGAAGGAAAAATTAACTAACGCCCCGATCATTATCGCCCCGAATTGGAATTTACCATTTGAAATAATGTGTGATGCAAGTGATTTTGCCTTGGGTGTTGTGCTTGGTCAAAGAGTTGATAAACATTTTCAACCAATTTATTATGCTAGCAAGACCTTGAACCCGACCCAAGAAAACTACACCACAACTGAAAAAGAATTATTGGCCTTGGTCTATGCTTTTGATAAATTTTGTCCTTATCTTATATTGTCTAAAACCATTGTTTTTACTGACCATTCTGCAATTAAATTTTTGTTTGCTAAGCAGGACGCGAAACTAAGGTTGATCCGGTGGGTGTTGTTGCTTCAAGAATTTGACATCGAGATCAAGGACAAGAAAGGAATAGAGAATGTAGCGGCCGACCATCTTTCAAGATTGGAGAATCTTGAAAGGGATGAGTCTGACAACAAGGGTATTGGGGATAGTTTTCCAGAAGAATACTTGATGGTGATCATGGGAGAAGAACCATGGTATGCAGACATTGCAAACTTTTTGGCTGGGGACTTTCTTCAAAAAGGGCAAACTCATCAGCAGAAAAAGAAACTCATTTCAAAAATTAAATATTATTTCTGGGATGAGCCATATCTTTTTAGGAGTTGTGCAGATGGAATCATCAGAAGATGTGTGTTTGGAAAGGAGATCCACGGCATTCTAGAACATTGCCACAATGGGCCTGCAGGAGGACATCATGGAGTTCAATACACTGCTAAGAAGGTGTTTGATGTAGGATTCTATTGCCCCATAATTTGCAAGGATGCTGCTA
Organism: Lactuca sativa; assembly: GCF_002870075.4. Classification (NCBI taxonomy): domain Eukaryota; kingdom Viridiplantae; phylum Streptophyta; class Magnoliopsida; order Asterales; family Asteraceae; genus Lactuca; species Lactuca sativa. The sequence continues at coordinate 139,984,617 of NC_056624.2, forward strand.
CCTATGTGAGAGAGTGTGATGCATACCAGAGATCAGGAAATATTATGCAAGGAATGAAATGCATCAAAGAAGCATCCAAGTGTGTGAATTTTTTGATGTGTGGGGTATAGATTTCATGGGGCCGTTTCTGTCATCAAAAGGGCACAAATACATACTTGCGGAGGTGGACTATGTCTCGAAGTGAGCCGAGGCGCAAGCGCTACCAACAAATGATGTGAGGGTGGTGGTGAAGTTTTTGAAGAAATTATTTTCTAGGTTTGGAGTACCAAAGGCGTTGATAAGCGATAGGGGAACCCATTTTGCCAATGAACAACTAGCAAAGGTATTGCAAAGATATGGTGTACGCCATAGATTTTCAACAGCTTATCATCCGCAAACGAATGGGCAAACCGAGATAACGAATAGAGCCCTCAAAATAATTTTGGAAAGGTGGGTGGGCAGTCATAGGAAAGATTGGGCAGATAAGTTAGATGATGCATTGCGGGCATTTAGGACTGCATTCAAGGCACCTATTGGAACCACACCTTATATATTGGTTTATGGAAAAAACTGTCTTCTACCAGTAGAGTTGGAGCACAAAGCCTATTGGGCTTTGAAAACTTGTAATTTTGCCCCCAATGAGTTGCGTACCAATCGACTCTTGCAAATGAATGCCTCGGAGGAATTAAGAAACGAGTCTTACACTAACTCGTTGATTTATAAGGATAAGACAAAAAAATGGCATGATGCGAGATTGAAGGGCAATAAGGAGTTTGAAGAAGGGAAAAAAGTACTTTTATATAATTCTAGACTCAAACTTTTTCCTAGAAAATTACGCACTCATTGGACCGGACCCTTCACAATTAAGCATGTTTTTCCATATAGGGTAGTTGAATTGTGGAATAAAGATTGGATAAGTTTTAAGGTAAATGGGCATAAAATTAAGAAATATGAGGAAGGCAGGCCCAAGGAAGCCGAAATTGAAGAAGCACTCGATTTGGAGGCAACCGCTACAATGTAGGGCGGAAAGGAGTCCAACTAAAGACTCCTAAAAAAGAAGCGCTTGTGTGAGGCAACCCGACAATTGAGTTTGCTTTCTTTTTCTTTTTCCTTTTAGTCATTTATTTTATTTTGTGTTTTTAGTAGGATTATCAGTCTTTATCTTCAAATTTTACTTAAATGATTGCTGGGAGGATTATCAAAGCTGAGTGTGGGGTGTTGTGTTGTTTTCAAAAGAAATCGAATTTTATTTTCATACAGAGAGCAAAACTCGTCGAGTTCCAAGAAAAACTCGATGAGTGCATCTTAAAATTCGCGCAATTTCAGTCAAACTCGTGAAAACTCGACAAGTTTCTCTTTATTACAAAAAAAAATTTATTAAATGTTTTTACTGGAAATAGGGTTTTTTACCCTAAAAGATAAAACCATTTTCCCCCTCATCTTTTTCCCTACGTCGGCCGACAAAAACCTCCCAAGCAAGTTCTTCAATTTTTTTGTGCTTTTTCTTCCCAATCTCTTCTCAATGTAAGATTTTTTTCTCATTATTCTTGTTAAAGTTCCGATTTTTAGTAGATACATGACCCAAGTTGATTTAAAGACCCGATTTTGAGTTTTCATACTAGCATTAGGGTTTCCATTTAGACTAAATTAGGATGGTTTTGCTAGTTCTTTCCATGGATTCTTGCTTAATTTTCTATCTTAGAGAAACCTCTGAAGTAATCTTTGTATTAAATAGAGTTGGACATTGAACCAGAAGTTTTTTTCGGACCTGCTCAAGAACTCGACGAGTTCATGTTTCTGTGATGCAGATTCGTCTTTGTTAACATTTTCTGTGGTTGGTTGGTTTTCTATGATCCTTGATTTTGCAGAATTATGTCAAGAAACAGGAGCCAAATTTCTCAAGGAAGTCAAAGGGGGTTTTCCTTGGATTTATTTTCCACAAATTGGTTCAAAATCCACATTATTAGCATGGAAAAAGAAATTGGAGAAACTGAAAAAGAGGGAGTTCTACTTGCCAAATGAACTAGATTGGTCTTGTCTAGAGCAATGGGGGTTGGTTGGAGAGATGAATCCTTATCTCACTAAGGTATTCATTCAAGATGGAGTAAGGATTACATGTGATGCATGGAGGAGACTTTTCCAATTGCAAGAGCCAGTATACCAGGAATTATGTTGGGAGTTTTATTCTACTATCAAATTCCGTGGGGGTGACAACTATTTTGACACAAATGTCCTTACTTTCATGCTTGGGGGTGAATTTAGGGAATGTAGTATGGGGGAACTAGCATGGCAAATGGGTTTGTATAAACGAAATGTAGCAATGACGGAAGCTTTTGGGATCTTTTTGGAAAATTGTCACAAGGATTTTCCAAGTGGTGAGGGTGCATTAAGGTGGTGGAACACACTTTCCAATGGAGTTTATATTCCATCCGCAGCTCAAGAAGCAAGTATCTGATCACCTATTCACCGCCTTATTGCAAGCACCATCAACATGAGAAGGGATGATGATAAAGTGCCAAACCGAGATGTTTTCTTTTTATGGTGTATTCTTACACCTAACATGTTTTGCAACATTCCATATTGTTTAGCAAAGTACTTGGCAGAAAGTGGGGGGAAGGATAGAGAAACTTCAAGAATATGTGGTGGAATGTTCATAACTAAATTGGCAAGGTCTTATGGAATTCATGAGGGGAGGGTTGGAAATCACTTAACAATGGTGCCACAACCCGTGTTTAGTCATCTTCTTTATAGTAGGGCTAGAATTATTGAAGATTATGGCTAGGGCAATGTTGGTATTCTACGTGTAGATTATACGGTGTTACCGGAACAGCCGGGAAGGCGGGTTCGTTCACGGAAAGCATATATGCAAGAAGATCCTTCCATCATTCCAATAAATGATGGGCTTCTCATGGATCCTTATACTGTTGAGCTAAGGGCGTTTCAAGATGATTTAGCAAGAAGCTTTACTTATGGACATAGGAATTTGGCTCATATGATGACTCATATGAACATTCCAAGGATTGAAGATGAACCGGATTATCCATATACGAGGAATTGGAACGAGAGGTGGAGTATGCGTCAAAGTGGAGTCGGAGGAAGCGGGTTTGGAGGAGAAGAAAGTGATGATGAAGATTAATTATCCTTTACTTATATTTTATTTTCTTTGGCTTGTTTGAATTTTTTTGTTTGTTTGGTGTGTTTATATTTGTTTGATTTTTAAAACTTCTAGTAATTTAGGATTTTACTAGTGTGTTTTCCTTTAATTACTTTGTGTTTATTTCTTTTTTTGATTTCAGAATATAAGTTGAGGGAAAGAATGAATGAATATAATGTGAGGGGTATAACGTGAGATCGAGTCTAAGCCGAGAAGAGTGAGAGAATTAAGTCTATTCGCAAGAGCAGTGAACAAAAGGACTGAAAAGATGTGCTTTCGCTAAAGAAGAATGAAGGGAAATATTGCCATAATCATTCCCTTCAAAACCAGATACGAAAGATGAAGTTGGGGTATATTTTGTTTTCTCAGTAAATAAAACTCGTCGAGTTCCCTAAATAAACTCGATGAGTTCCTTCAAAGAAGCCCGACTGTGCCAGTTTTAGCAACCTAACTTGATGAGTTCACTTTAAACTCGGAGAGTTTCTCTTTCTCTTACCTTTGAGTTGGTGATTTGATTACATTTTCTAAAGGCAATTGGATGTGCTATCAACATTTATTTTCCAAGCATTTCCAAGACCTTTTTCCTCTATATTTTGGAGCATAACCACACGAGACGAATGACACCCAAGGCATGGATGAGCTGTTTCCATGTCTAAAGTTAGCTGAAGTAGGAGCTCAAAAGAAGAATATCAACCTCACAACTTCTATCCCAAGGGAGTTTGTTCTAATTCTCTCTTTACTTTTATATTCTGTATCATGCATAACATGCAATGAGGACATTGCATAAATTAAGTGTGGGGTAGGGGGTTGGTTATATTAGTTAAATTAGTAACATTAGAATCCTAATTTTAGGTATAATTAAAATTTTTTTTGCATAATATTGCTAGGATTTAACTTAGAAAATTTTGGTTAAAGCAATTAGGGTTCCATGCTATTATTGTGTTTGATGATTCTATGAAGACCCAAATGTTTAGTTGAGCCAACATACGTTATAGTGCATTTGTGGCCCCCTTTATTCTAGTGAAATCATGGGACAAAAACACAACATCATTTAGTTTGAGGATCACAACATGTTTAGCATCGTGTACCAGAAATGTATCCAGGAAAGCTCAAGTAATCATTGCACACTAGACTAATGCCTTTAACCAATAAAGGATGAAGTTAAATTCCTTTGCTTAAGCATATGTTTTTCTAGGTTTTTAGTTTTGAGTGGAAAAAGTGCGTCGAAAAAAGAAAAAAAAAGAAAAAAAGTTGCAAAAAAAAGAGTGATGAAATGTTTGAATAAAGAATCTACAAAGCTATGAAGACAAAGAAGAATATCATGAAGAAAAGCTACAAAGTATAAAAGATTCAATCAAAAATTGTATTTGTCTTTTATTTGTAATTTTATTTTCTAGGTTATTTTATCGTATGTGTGCTTGGGGATTTAACCAAAAATGACTTGAGGTTAAGAAACTTTTTTGGAGATGGATTCGGAGGGATGCATAAAATGAGCGTTGTTCAAAAGAAGTGGGTGGGTGTTTATGAGGATTGTAAGTATTTAGAATTGAGGGGGGTCCTTAGGAAAAAATTTAGACACAAATGCATGCGTTGCGGTCTTGGCATAATGGCTGGGTTCGATTGGGATAGTCTTATGTGGTATTAGTGTGTTAAAAATTCAGTTTTGCTTGGGGGCAAGCAAAAGTCAAGTGTGGCGTATTTTGATGTGGGCATATTTAGTTATAAAATGCATGCATTATCTTAATATTTTATGTTGATTTTATCTCATTTAATGAACAAAAGGTGCTTAATTAGCTTAAATATTTCATTTTCAGCAATAAAGACATGCTCGGAAGGAAAAGGAAGCGAAATTGGCAATTGGAAGCTTGGATCTTGGATTTTGAAGAAAGAATGATGTTGCTCGGCAGCTTGACCCCTCGTCAGTGTTTTGGCCATATCTCATGAACCGTAACTCCGATTGATAAGATTCAAAATGTTCTGAAAACTAGACACAATTTTGGACGACTTTCGTGTTTTGAGAAAATGTTGATTCCAAGAGAAATATACGAGTTTTTAGCACATACTCGAGGAGTTTGTTAGAATATTTTCGATTTAAAGATGCCTTGCCGTACACGCTGTATACGCGAATTATTGAAGAAACTCGTCGAGTTATTCTAAAAAGCTCGACGAGTTGGATCGATTTTTTGTAACTATAAATAGATAACTTCTAGGCCCGAAAACCTAAATTTTTCTGGAGGCTAGCTGCGACTTTTGAAGATCAGAAGGGTTCTTGGAGCTGCTGTTTTCGAGATTTCAACACAAGAGACAATTTCAAAGAGAATCAAAGGAAAAAATCGTTCTTCTTTTATTAATCTTTGCTTTGAACTATGTTTGAATCATTAGGTTTTTAAATTAGGTTATTATTTGCTGTAGATATGAGCTAAAAGCTTTTTACTTCTGTTTGGATGAGATAATCTTATGAACATGGTTTGATTGAGTGGTTGAATTGATATTGATTTGGTTATATATTCATCTTGTCAAGCTTATTTAAGATCCTTATGTATTGATGATAAATGTTTTCAGTTAACAAATAAGTGATTGAGTTGCATGAATATCTTCTTGATTACTTGATTCATATAGTTTTATGAATATAAGATTGTATGCCTAGGAATAGTGAATATGAAACTAGGGTTAACTAGAAAATGTGTAAATCAATGTGTAAGCATGTGTGGTGAACAACCATACATGAGTTGATTGAATTGAACAAATTTGATTAACTATTGTCATAAGTCTTGCTTGATATGAACTGAACACTAGGAAACTTGTTAGTTTAATCACTTGATCACTGTTTGAATTAACTTGTCTACTAAAGGATTGGTAATAATGAACATGAACCCAATCACATTAGGAATCGGTAACCATTGACATATTAACTAATTGCACTTGCCACGAAATCAACCATAGGAATAAGTGAATCAACTCTAAACAAAAGTCTCTTTTATCATTGAATCTAGTTGTCCTTTCTTGTTCTTCTTAGTTGTTAATTGTCCTTGTTTGAGTTTTAAAGTGCTTGTTTAAGTTTCTAGTCTTGCAAAACTAGAGAAAACCCCTCTTCTTTTATTAATTGTTTTATTTAGATAATATTAGTATTAATCTTAGCTGTTACCGTTCACTGTGTTCGATACCCTACTTGCTTAAACTAAACTGCTATCGATAGGTACACTGCCTACATGTGTTTGTTTTCATTTTAGTTTGTTAGGATTAAAACTAGTTTGTTTCAAACACATCAGTATGTTGTTAGTATGCTAGTTGTCTTTGTGATTCTTGCACGTGTTTGTGGTTATATGATTTCCGTGCTAAGGTCCGATGCCGGGCGGGGCCCGATGACAGTTTGTATGATATGTATCTATGTTGCATGTTGATATGTGCATAATTAGTTCATATTAAGTATACATTTTTACTCATTTATTAGCTAAATTATTGCATATTATGGACAAAAGGTACTTAAAAGTGTTAAATTATGTTTTTCAGTCCAAAGATGAAGCTCGGAAGCGAAAGGAAGTGGGAGAAACTGTTAGAAGATCGAGAATGGAATAAAGAAGAAAAACACTAAAAATGGCATCTACTCGGCGAGTCATATCGATTACTCGGCTAGTCCAATCGAAGGATCGAGAAGATAATGACTCGGGATCCCAGAGAGTTATCACAATACGGGGAATGTGAGAGGGACTCGACGAGTCACCACTTGACTCGACGAGTCGATTCGTATATTTAAAGATAATTCCACAGATCAATAGAGAGGAGTTCTGGGACGATTCAGAAGTATTTTGCTACGATTGAGAAGCCAGAAAAACCCTAGAAGACGAAGAAGGAAGCTAGAATTCAATTCCGGAGAGTAATTAAGGCAAAATTTCATCATTCTACTTATTCTTTTGTTTATTCATCATGATTAAGCAACTTGACTTTGTTTGTTTGCTGTTATTTACTTTAATTATGAGCTAAAACCTTTAGACTTCTGTTTGGGGATACAAAGTTGACAATATGGTTTGATTGATTGGTAGGATTAATTCCAAGTTGGTGAATTTTTGTTATTTTAGCTTGCTAAAGAACCTTGTGTGTGAATGATAATTGATTTTCTGTTAATAGGAAGGTAATTAATTAGCATGAACATCTATTGATTATTGACCTCATATGCTATGTGATCACTATGCTATATGTCTAGGATTAATGAATATGAAACTAGAATTAATAAGAAAATTGAGTAAATTCATGTGCAAGCTTGCAAGATGTCCATCAAACAAGAAGTTTATTAAAAGAATAAATTAGTTAACTATTGCAAGTCTAACTTAACCCGAATAATTAATCTAGTGAATATAATTAAATTAGACAATTGGCCACTGTTTAAGTTAGTTTATTTGCTAAGGATTAGGGTAGTGAATACGAATCTAATCACTTGAATCGGTAACCAACGAAAGAATTAATCCATTGCACCATTACCTTGAAATCAACCATAGAGTTAACCAAGTTGAACTAAACATAAGTTCCTTTCCAATTATTGAATCTAGTTAAGTCGTTATTTTCTAGTCTTAAATTAGTAATAGTTAGTAAGTTTCTAGTCTTGTAAAACTAGAGAAAAACCTCTACTTCTTAATTAACTTAGATTAAATTAGTTTTTAGTTTAATTTGCCATTCCCTGTGTTCGATACCCTGCTTATTTAGCTATACCACAATTGATAGGTTCACTGCCTTTTGTGTGTTATTTGATAATTAAAAGTAGGTTTAAAACTAATTTGTTTCACACACATCACATGTGCATGTGTTTATTCATTATATGTTATTGTATTTTGGGCGGGGCCCGTTTTACCGAGCTCAGCTCGATGTCAGGCATGGCCCGATGTCGAACGGGGGCCGATGCCGGGCGGGGCCTGATGACAGGGCGGGGCCAACTATATGTTTATATTATGTATGGAATGTGGTATCTGGGGAACTTACTAAGCTTTGTGTTTAATATTTGTGGTTTTTGGTTTTAGGTATTTCCGCTTTAAAATGGAAGAGCCGGTTTGATTGCAGTGCATACACTCGTGTTTTCTGAAATATGTGATTTTGGGATTTTAACTCTGATAATTGTTTTATTTTGAAACTTTTCTAGATGTTGGATTAAAGGTTAATGAATGTTTTGGGCATAATAAAAATGAAATTTTTACCCTTGATTTTTGGCTTGTTACAAGTTGGTATCAGAGCCTTAGTTTGAAGGATTCGGGCATCCTCTCAGGTGTGCCTGAACTCAAACTGAGGGTTTGGTGAATTTTTTTTATAAAATAAACATTTAATTAAAAAGGAACTTCTAATCGAAGAAGGGGTTTTATGCGTGGAATTAGCCGAGCTTAAGTAAGTGGTTCCCAAAATACCAATACACATTTATTATGGTATATGCTATGATTATGAGAGTTGCATGCTGAATTAGGGCTAAGGATCTGATCAGTATCTGATGATAGGAGAGATGCCTTTTATATGTCTGATTGTATGAGCTTTAGTATTGCATGCTAGTCTGTAGATCCGATAAGTTGATTGAATGGCTTGATTAGAGCATGTTGGTTAGATTTACTGTTGCATGAATGTTGCCTGCTTTGTATTTTTTGGGAGTCTTAGTGATGTGAATTGACTGCTAAGTGAATATGCTAAGTCGCATGTGGCACATGTTAAATAATCATAGAGAGATTGATTTGACCCTATTGCGCAACTCTCGTTTGAGTCCAACCATTCTAAGGTTGAGTCTTTTACTCGAAGGATTATCTCATCTCTATTGCATGTGACTATATTCATAAGCAAGCTAGTTGACATTGGTGGGATTCCTTCAACAGTTGAGGGCTGGTTGAGGTTGAGAACCTAAGAGAGTCTAGGATATGCTTCAGTGGGTTTAGTGATGTAGTTTGGTGAGTTTTTGGTGCATCAGTTTGAGAAGGTGACGTAGAGGATTCACGAGGATTCTTGAGGAAAGTATGGATTGGTGTGGAAGGTAGTATTGGGCCCGTACTACTAAAAGCATAGGATCCATACTTAAATCGAGGATAGTCTTGGAGAATCTAAGAAACTTGTGGGGTGAGGATTCATGGTTATGTTCTGATCCTGGGTATGGTTGCTTCGCGGAATGGTGATGAGCACGCATGGGGAAGGTTTAGGGTTTGGTCCCGGCTCAGGTGGTAAGCCAGTTAGTGGAAGGACTGTCAGGGTTTTGAGTTCGTGTTGGATTGAGGAGATGGAAAGTGTTTTCCGCACTAGTCCCTACCCCATAGGAGCAAAGGTTCGGTTTGCCATGGATCTCTTGTATCGGGCGGCAAGGAGTTGTTGGGAATTGATTGAATGATCTTTTGTGCTTTCTGAATTGGATACTATGTCTTGGGAGAAGTTTGTAACTTGTTTTAGGGCAGAGGTTGCTCCAGGTATCATAGTTCAACCATTGGTGAGTGAGTTGGTAAGCATTTCAGGGTGCCAGACCCTGAATGATATGACTTCCAGAGCCCGAGGGCGGGAGATCGAATTGGAGCACCTTGGGAGGAGAGCGTCAGATCAGGTGCATATAGTGGAGGGTCTCAGGAAGAGACCCAAGGCATCTAATCAGCGTTTGAGAGGACAACAGAGCCGGAGTCAGTGCAACACATGTGGAAAACTACACGATGGGACTTATCGTTCTAGAGGTTTGGGCTGCTACAAGTGTGGCATGATTGATCTTGTTAGCAGGGATTGTCCTTAGGGGGCAATCTAGTTATGTTTTCTCTGCGACCAAATCGGCCACTAGAGAGACATCTGTGCAAGGATAAGGGGAGGAGCAATGAGTGCACCTGCTCCAGCTATTTTGTGAATCTCTAATAGTCATAGGAGTAGGGCTGGAGCCTCAACTAAGAGGAGCCGGTCATCATAATGTCAGACGGGGGAGGTCCATGCTCCGACAAGGGATTTTGCAGTTATGTTGTCTTTTGTGTTCTTTTCGGTTATTATCAGTAGTCATGTGCTCATGTTTGTGTTATATCTTCAATTGATGTTATATGGCTATTGCATGTCATGAATCGTTAGTGGCTTAGTAAGGGGTTATATTTGGTTGGCGGTTTCCAAATGTTCGGTTGTTACTTTGGTTTTTGGTTAGGATTGGATCAGGGGAATTGTGTGGAAGGTCTGTGGTCAGGTTTCAGTGGGTTAGTTCTCCAGTATCGTCAGGATTCAGTGGTTTTTCCATTTATGCCTGGTTGGATCTTAGGGGTGCCAAGGGAACTGGTCTATTGCTGAGGTTTTGGTATAGGTATCAATTCTGAGGGTTATAAAATTTGGGTATTGAATTATTAAAAGTGGCTAAGGTTATCCGTTGATAGAATATTGGGAAGTGTTCTTCTAGTCTTCAACGGTAATGCGGCCTTTTGGGTTGGGCTAGTGATGGATCACTAGCATTGGTAACTACAGGATGTCATCAGTTTGATTATTGGAGGGTAAAAGGGATTGGGAATCATTCAAATCTTGATGGATGAGAGAGCTATGTCAAATCCAAGTGGGGGAGAATAGATCAGAATTCCAGAAGTGGATCGGTTGAAAAACTAAGGCATGTTTCGCAACATGGTCAGGTTGGAGATGACCCAAGTGGCTATTTGGATTGAGGTTGTGGAAGTGGGAGTTCAGGAAACTTCCATTGGAGGCATAATCTTGTTATGCATAGTAGGTTTGTGAATGGATCCTGGGCGGAGTCGGGCCTATGTAGCCCTGGTTGGGTAGGACCCATGGGCGAAGCCGCTCCGTGGTATGGTTTGGGTGGGACCCATAGGCAAGGCCCGTCTGATTATGGCAATAAAGGTGGGACCTGGTGGAGACCTTTGGGTCAAGGTTTTGAATCGTAAGTTGCAGGATTGAGTGTGTAGTCGGTATGTGACATAGAGGGGTTGATAGGCTTGGTATCCTTGTTATTCGGACTCTTGAGAAACTGGTGGTTGGACTAAGTGCGAGGCTTGTAGTCTCAGTGATGGATTGGGAACCTTTTATCTTCTGGTCTAGGGAGGGGTCTCTTGAATCAGAGGATTTTAGGTGAACTACAAGTGTAGATCTTTGGGTCTCGGTATGAGATGAGTATCGAATTGGTTCTTAGTGGGAACTTGCATTGGGAATCACGTGTGTCTATGGGTAAGGCTTTATGTTCTATAGATTTTGAAATAAGGTGTCAATATGCTGAGGGCATCTCTAGGTGGGTTCAGGGGTAGTGAATGGTTTCAATTTATTGGCATATTAGGCTCTTGTGCTTTGGTATGGTCAGATCTATGTTGGGTCAGGAATATGGGGTTCCCGATTTTCAGATAGGTTTCATTATTTTATTGGTTAAATATTCCTTCAGGTAGTTAGACTAGGGTGGTTCAGTTCGTAAGGTTGTGGGAAGACCGCAAAATGCATGGAACTAGGAAGTGGTAGGTCGTGGGAAACTGGGTATGAGGTAAGACTACAGTTGTTCCTGTGGCATTCAGCATAACATTGGGTTGGGTGTTGAGATATTTGAGATGGCTATTTCTAGTCAAGGTTTCTTTAGGAAGTTTCATAAAGCGACTGTGTGAGTGTCTTTTGACTCAGCAGCCAGGCATAAATCTGGTATCTCACACAAGTTTGGACTAGAGAGGTCTCGACTGCTTGTGGGAAGCAGCCAGGAGGCAGCGTGGTGCTTCGGGCAGTAGTAGTGATTTGTGTAGTCGTGTGGGAGTGGGATAATTGGTTGATTGGTAAATGTAAAGTCACTCATAGTGGGATTATATAATCTTAGAGTAATTGATTTGACCTTGTTGTGCAGCTCTCGTATGAGGCTATGCAAGGATGGATCTTCTACTCGAAGGGTTATCTGAACCTTTTGTCAAGTATAAGTGTTCTGTAGCGATATATGGTTAATGACTTTGTTCCCTTTGAAGCAACAATATGATTGGGGGTTGGAAGCATTTTTTTGGTATGAAACTATGTAAGGTCGGTACGGTGGCGGCTCAGTGTGAGAGGTCTGACAGGGAGTTAGACCATTTAGATTTTAGGTTTCGGATTTCAGGTGAGGTAGGATTGGTTTGTTTCAAGAGAATTGAGGATTCATTCTTCATCAGGCTTGAAGAACTATTCTAAGGATGGTTTTAGTATATTTGGATAGGCCGTTGTAGGATCAGGGTTGGAAGTATTATGTTTGGTCTGTTACTCGTTGAGAGTTTGGCATGGAGTGTTTCAGTGTGGATGGTCTATCGGGGAGTAAGAGCATTATAGATTTCAGGTATCAGAAAAGTAGAAGTGGTTTGCAGGAGCTGAAGTTTGTTTGTTGTTGTCAGGATGTGAGTTTCGGTTGTCTTGGGAAGACTATCTTATGCGCAAAAATTTTCGATTGTGTTCTTCAGTTTGCTTGCTTTGATATGAGTGTTCGTAAGGAGAAATTTTGAGGAAGAAATCTAATTTAAGTGGGGGAGAGTTTTAACACCCGGAATATAGAAGGTTAAGTGTGGAAATAAATTCCCTTTCCTAGGGACCAACTCGGCGAGTTTACGGTGGGGACTCGACGTGTTGGAGGCTTTTGGGTCGCACATTTTTAGGAACCGACTCGACAAGTTGGTGAAGGGGACTCGACGATTTGGGTGCTTATTGAGAAGCCCTAATTTTAGGGTGTTGCACCCTATTTAAACACCTTAAGTCCTAGGTTTTGGCCTCATTTTTAGCCTCAGGGCCCCAATCCTAATCTCAAAACCCTAGAGCCTCCTTTAGTGTTATGAGCTTATTGTGGGTGTGTTTTGGTGTATTTCAAGCTCATTGAAGGAAGTGAAGGTTGGTGCAAGGTGGTGGTTCAAGTAGAAGCTTTCAGATCTTGATTCTCTGCTCCATATCCAACACATTTCGGGTATAAACTTCTAACCTTGCTTATTAGTTGCTTACATCTCTTCTTGGGTTAGATCTTACACTTTTAGCCATGGTTGGGTGAATGTTGGGGATTAGGACATCCCAAATGCTTATTCTTTTAGATCTAAGGTCTACATAAGCTCTTTTGTCATAAAGGTGCCAACTTTATGGATTTAAGGGCTTCATGTATTCATTAAGTCTTTCATTTAGCCATTTTTAAGCTTTTGAGCTCCTCCTAGTCATGGTTAAGCATAAAGTTGGAAACTTTACATGACCATATAGCCTTATGGGGTCAGATCTGAATTTTGGGGGGTTTTGTCTTTGATGATTAAGTGCTTAATGATTAAGCCCTCACTCTTTTAAGTCTAAGGTTTGGGTTTGGACCCATTTAGGTGGTTCCCAAGGGTAAAGTTGGAAACTTTACCCTTCTTGATCTCATTTTGGTTGAGATATGAGCTTTGGAGCTCCTGGATTCGATGAAAGCAGCTTAATGCATTAAGCTGATGGTTCTTGGGAGAACTCAGCGAGTTTGTTGGTCAACTCAGCGAGTTGACTTGGTTTTTCCTGATATGTGTAGTTGATGGAAAAACTCGACGAGTTGAAGGACTACTCGGCGAGTTGGGTCAACTTGGACCTTTGACTTTGACTTTCGATTTAGGTCTTTGTTCAAGTTTGTCCCAATGGGTACTTGAGGTAATTTGAATTGTAATTAAGGGAATTATGGGCTTAGTATAAGGTCTATATGGGGTAGGGCCCAATTTAGAAACTTGGGCCATTGGTTGATTAATGGGCCTTTGGGCCTTTTAGATTGTAGTTTGGATCATAGATGTGGACAAGGCTAGGTTAGGGGTAAAATGATCTTTTCACCCTAGGTATGAAGTTGTGGTTATGGATTTGAATCCAATTGCTAATTGTGTGTTATTTTGAACCGATAGTTCAGTGGCGTTGTTAGGGAAACAACTAGGGAATTCTTTCAGTGACCTTCTGCATTCGAGGTAAGTTTCCTCACTGGGTATTGCGGGTTGAAAGCACCAATGCCGACCGATGTTTATGTATGTTGTTAGTATGCTAGTTGTCTTTGTGACTCTTGCATGTGTTTGTGGTTATATGATTTCCGGGATAAGGTCCGATGTCAGGAGGAGCCCGATGACAATTTGTATGATATGTATCTATGTTGCATGTACATGTGTTTATTCGTTATATGTTATTGTATGTTGGGCGGGCCCGTTTTACTGAGCTCAGCTTGATGCTGGGTAGGGCCCGATACCGGACGGGGCCGATGCCAGGAAGGGCTCGATGACAGGGTGGGGCTCACTATGTGTTTACCATATGTTTATAGTATGTGTGGTATGTGGTATCTGAGGAACTCACTGAGCTTTGTGCTTACAGTTTGTGGTTTTTGGTTTCAGGTATCTCCAGTTTAAAAGGGAAGAGCCGGTTCGATCGCAGTGCATAAACCCGTGTTTTCTGCAATATATGATGTTCAGATTTTAACTCTGATAATTTTTTTTATTTTGAAACTTTTCTAGATGTTGGATTAAGGGTTAATTAATGTTTTTGGTCATAATAAAAACAAAATTTTTACCCTTGATTTTTGGATTGTTACACTTACCTTGCCTCCCAAGTAATCGATTTTGGGCAAGGGTTTCTTGCCTAAAATTTCTACAAGGGGCTAGAGTTTTAAGAACCCTAGCCTCCACCCCCTTATTTTCGAAAATAAGGGTTAGGGCTTGGAAACAACTTTTCTCCCCAAGATTTCAAATTTGGCGAGGGTTTTGTGAGTTTCCTTATTTCATAGTTTATTTGATTAAAAGGAATGATTACAAATTTGGAATCCTTAATTGATTTAATTTATTTAATTGTTAATAATTAAATCATTTAATTTAAATTTAATTAATTGAATCTTAATTTCAAACTTCAAAATATAAACCCTAGTATTTTAAAAAGTTTTAAAATACACCTTATTCTATATGGAAAATTAAAAATTTAATTATTGCTATATGTATAAGACTAAGTGAGTCGAACCGCTAGTAAGCTTCATTCATGAAGCCGTACTATAAGGGGAGTTTAGGGAAACGTCGTATAAAATGACCGCCATTGGGTATCCATTCTTACCCACCGCTCCCTTGTATGATGAAGGGTCGTTAGCCGAACAAGTTTGATAGGACAAATTAATTCTCCTTAAAAGTATAATGATATTAAAAGTAACTAAACCCTTTTATTTAAAATCCTGATCTTAGTTACTTTAGGAAAATATGAATTTGTATGCTAATCCATGAAAACTACATCATACTTTATATGTCGTTAGTGGAGTGTGTGTATTTAACTGACACACTAATGAGAGACTATAAAGGGAAATGATGGACATCTTGAAAAATTATGATTGTTGATGGAGCGTGTGTGGTTAACCGGAAAATCAATGTGAGATGATAAATGACATTGAGGTTGTCGAGCGATTTTGCATGGTTATTCACATCTCATTTGTGATCCTCTACATCCTAGTCACAAAAGTAAGAACATAATCGGAGATTAAACATGCAATTGATTAGATTCGACGAATCTCTAAAGATCTAGGAGTTTCATAAGATTGAAATTGGTAAAATCCTTACCTACCTAAAATGGATTCGAATTTGATTACAACATCCCTCTTCGAAGTTCAAATAGAAAATATGGATGTCAAGTCAAGACAATAGTGATCTTCCTCGTTCCTTTGGAAATGGTTTTCCTCTTCCTCCAGAAGATGATCTTTCACTTTCTAATCAAGGTGAAATGTTTTCTCTTCTTCGGGAAATGGTGGAACTCGACATCATGTTTCTCCAACTCTTCCTCCTCCTCCTCATCGAGTAACTTTATCCACGTCACGATTTCCTCGAGTTGGGAGATACTAAACTACTCAATCCCTATTGGCATGTAAACATCAAGATAGAAATTTTGTGTGTGCGCATGTTCTGGAAATGAAATCGTACATTGACAAGTTGGATAGAAGCAAGCCATTGATTTGGTTCTTCTTTCACTTCCTAAGTCATATGGCTAGTTCATCGAGAATTTAATATGTGAAAAATCGACATGAATCTAATTGATCTAACCTAAATGTTGATTGTTGATGAAGCAGAAATGCTTAAGAGCACAAGCGAAGAAAAAGTGCTTGAGGGGTCTAATTCCAAAGTTTCCATCGACATTGAAAATGGTGGTCCAAAACAGATTTATCTTCCCAATGGAAATATATCGGCCAAGGATGGTTCTGAGATAGTACCATGTCTTAACCCTAAAGAGTCCATATGTTTCTACAACCAATTGAAGGGACATTGGTTACGAAGCTGCCCAAAGTACCTGAAAGATCTCAAAGATAGTGAAACCAAGTTGTGTGCTTCTGCTATCTAACTCCATCATCTTAACAAATTCCTCACAAACTCTCAATACATGATGTAACGATCACCTTTTGATGTTATTGTAGGATCTAAGAGAAAGAAAGAAGGTTAAGAAAAGTGAGCTAAATCTGATCGTGAGAGATGGCCTTTAGTCGCATGGTTCAATGATTAAAATTTGGAGCTACTGCTTGGGAGTTAGGATAATTTAATAGATTGCTTAGGATATTTCTAGAAACATACTTTTCATTTTATGCATTGTTTCGCACTTAACCCATTAAGGACTAAATACAATAACTCCATCAATCTATTGGGTCAATCATGTAGTGTGGTCAGCTTAATACAAAATCCCAATCCTGTCATCCAAAATGATGGTCCCGACAATCCAAAACCCTTATATCCAAAATTAGGGTTTTCTAAACCCTAATTAGGGTCTCCAACCCCATCACAGCCCAATAGGCCCAAAAGCTAAGTACTTAGACCCATTAGGGTTTCATTAGGCCTACTAGGGTTTCATTAGGCCCACTAGGGTTTCATTAGTCAGGCACCACCTACAACCGCCTCGGGTAGTGGTAGTCAACGACGGCTTATGGCAGTGGCCACCACCTCATTGTGGTGGTTATGGTTCTCGTCCATTTTTGTCCAAGCATCTTAAATGCATCTAAATGCAAGCCAAAGCACACCGCCTCCCAATAGAGCGACTGGTGGCGGCAACCACCACCTCATGGTGGTGGTTATGAGTTTTCTTTTTTATTATTCTAGCACTGATTACAAACTTACAATGAAAAATCTAAATAACAAACACACACACACACACTAATACAAACACACACAACAAGCCTTGTGGTGGCTGGCGGTGGCACATGGTGGTGGTGGTGGTGGTGGCATTTCTTGCGATTTCTGGACCTACGAAACTAACATTACTTCACTGAAATAAACACACCCCTAGCAGAAATACACACAATCACACCAAAACACGCACACAACCACCTTTCACGGTGGCTAATGGCGGCAGAATAGGGTAACGACCACACATACGCTTTGCTCGAGATCCATAAGCAGCCACCCACCTGGTAGCGTTCAACGAACGGCGACAACAACAACATGGCAACCGACGGAAGCTTGTCTTCAACAAAAACGGGCAGCGGCGACAATGGTGCAACGACAGTGGTGGCGGTGCTACTCGACTGGTGGTTCCCAGTCTTGGTGTTTATTCCAGTTCCGCCTTCGTCTCTGATAACTGGGTTGCGAATGGTGCTTAATGGAGAGGTAGGAGGCGGCGGCCTTGTCTTTGTCGACAAGGAAGATACTGCAGTGAACATTCTCACCGCCATCCATGATTTGCGGTGGTGGATTCAGTGGTCAGAGAAGCAGAAAGAGTAGGGTGGCGGCCGACTGGGGATGATAGTGGAGAAGGTGGTGGTTGGTGGACTTCTGGCGATGGCGGCTGCACTCATCGGTTAGGGTTAGCATTTACCAAGGTGATGGGTTTATATACCCCGATCCTTATAATCTTCCTTCCATAATGCCATATTTGGTCCCTCACTTCCCATTTTCTTCCAAAGTGAGTGCATAATTTACCCTTTTAGCCCCCAACATTAAAATCCATTTCAGTTCATTTACAATACTTACCAAACAACCCTTCATTTTCGAAATCCTTTGCAAAGCCAATCCAAAAATTACCCTTTTAACCCTCCAAGATCTCAATAATGACATATTCAGCCTTTCCTACTCTTTTTCTTTCAAATTAACTTCAACTTTACCCAAATAGCTCCCTCTCTATAAAATACTTATAATATAAGTCCACGAATTACAAAACGAGCCCGATCTATTATCCTTTAGCCATATGTTCAAATATTCTTCCCACTACGAACCCCAAAAGCACTCTTTAGTCTTCCAAAACAAATTATAATGCCACTGCACACTTTTCCACTAACCTCTTTATTTAAAAATATTTATATATCAGAATAAAATAATACTAAAATAGACTTCGTCCTTGAAATCATCTTCAAATTTTAGGGTTTGACTTGGAAACGGGGTGTTACAAATCTCCCCCACTTAAAATAGATTTCGTCCTTGAAATCATTCCCTATCATTCCTTACACGCCAAGCCACCCAAGTAACATGGCCACAATCCTTGGCACATCCTAGCCTTCCCAGGGTAACTGTGACCAACCTTCGTAAGGCCCTAAAGTCGCAGATGAACGAATTCTTTGCAACAAGATCACATCTACTATGTCTGAAATCTGTAGTCTCGAGGTGGTCTGACTCCCTGACAGACCGCTCATACTGAATCATTATTGTTGAACCCACTCTGCTTATCCCTCAACTGACTACTCAACTTCTGATAACTCGAGGCTCCCACTATAAAAAGGATCCAAAACCCAATTATCCCTACAGGTCACTTAGCATAACCCAAGAAATTAGTTATTCCGTTCGTACTTGAAACCTAAACATAAATACTAACACTGCCCAAACACTGAAACTGCCTGAAACAGCATTGATGGGTTTTGAGCAATACATTATTCCTATGGTGTACATGCAAACCGTAATAGCTTTTGGATCTAGTTTGTCTAATGAACATGCAATTAAATATCCAAAGCTATAAACCCTAGATCTAGCATACAATTAATCATATTAACATAAAATAGGGTTTAGATCTTACCTTTGATTGTTATATAACAATAACAATCAATCCTTAGCTTCAGAAAGCTTAGTGCCTCAAACGCTGCACTCTAATGGAGTCACAAACACCACTAAGCAACTTGGATGAAGAGGAGAAGGGAGGAGGCACCCAAAAACGTATAGAATCCCTAAGGAATCAGTTAGCCACGTTTTTGGGGCCATAGGGTTCCTTTATATAGGTAGGCTATTAGGGTTTTCAACTAGGAAACCCTAATCTGACTGCTTAGGCCCTAAGCAGCCCATGTATTCCTTTAACATATCCCTTGGACGATTTCTAATGGGCTTCCCCATAGAATTCGTCCAACCTATATATTATTAAGTAATCCATAGCCTAATTGCAATTATCTTATAATTACAAATCCAGTCCCCTAAGTTTAATTAATCTCTTTTCGCCACAAAATTAATTCTTAATTAATTCTTGACTAATATTAATTAAACATGATTTTCCTTTAATATATTATTCTTATAATATATTAATAAATCATAATTAAACCTTTCTCTCCTTAATTCATCCTACATATTGCTATGGTGAAGGCAACCCAAAAGGACCATGCTCATAATCGGGTCATGTACATACCAAAATAGTTATGGACTTAGACACTAATCCAACAAGCATGATGCTACATGGCTGCTTTCCAAAATCTATCGAGACCTTCCTGGTCTCAATTCATTTGTCAGTCATCTTAAATACCGGGTTTCGGCCCGGTTATGGAGCCAAAGGACTCCCACATAATTGACTCACATGACTTCCGAACGAAATCCTTCCCTGGAACTAGTTGCCACTAGTTATCATGCCACTATGGCTCTAAAGACCTTCTGAGTCTAACCGTGTGGGTTCACACGTTGAGTCATGAAATCACCAACTCCAACGCTAAAAGTGATTGCTACATGACCAATGGTAGCCTTATATCACAAACGAACTTAAGCAGTCCATTGCTTCCTTGATCTCATAACTATAGTGGCGTTCCTACAGTCTTATCACCGGCTCAACCAGATCTAACCTGTCTGGGTAATTCCGTAATCAAATCTGTAGATTTCCATATCCTCACTGCTGCACTCGAACTGGTGGGTTCTACTGTTCATTCTGCGATCTAATAACGCTCTCATGCTATCTACCAACATAGTGAATGCTACGGCTACACCTGTAGACTTACAACACTCTAGCACTATCTGCCAACCTCGTGAATGATACGACTACACCCGCAGACTTAAAACACACTAGCACTATCTGTCAACCTCATGAATGCTACGGCTACACCTGTAGACTTACAACACTCTAGCACTATCTACCAACCTCGTGAATGCTACGGCTACGCCTGAAGACTTACAACACTTTCCATACCATCTGACCTCTTGTTAATGCTACGGCTACCCCTATAGTCTTACAACACTGTCCATACCAGGTCAAACACGCACTTGACCTAACACTCAACTGAAATTGATTTCTAATTGGACCTCTAACCTGGTTCCTTAAACCTGTTATCTGATGCCAAGGAAAGGCGTGAGCAAACTGTTGGAATGTTTTCTGAACTCCCAACTCACCCACTCCTGAATCAAGATGGCCACTCGACCGCCTTCCTCCCTGACGGGGATGCAAAACTCATCTTAGTTTCACACCTATTTCTGCTCCTGAATACCTGATCGATTCCCCCCCCCACTTAGATTCGATTAAGTCTTCATGTCTCGTGAGAGTTGAAGGATTCCTAATCCTTTTTGCTTTCTAATAATCCACTTATGAGAACCTGTGCTTACCAATGCTAGCGATCATTTACCAGTTAAACCCTAAGATCGCCCAACCTCTGAAAACTTGAAGAGTACTCTTGAAATTTGGTCCAATATGAAACCTAAATCCACCTCCCATGCAGACAATTGGAGGCCTTAATCTTACTCTGGATGACGAATCCTCGTTCCCACTTCCAATATCGTAGCACCATAGAATTCTCACCGAACATAGCCCATGCGAAACTAATATTCTCTTGAACATCCAATGACCAACCACTTATACATCTAACACCTGCAACTGACACCACCATCTTCATACTACCATTCCTTTCCTAGCAATGGTAGTGCATTGAACTCTGAAGTTCCTCCATATACAATTGTCGACCATACCTGAACAATGATGGGACCACTGAACTCTGACTGGAGAACTATCACTCTAACCCTGCCCAAATATCCTCCAAATGATACTCCTGCACAAATCCCTAAAAGAATATGAAATGGTAACGGTACATACGGGACCCACTTCGCAAGTTACATCCCTCTGTAGGTTCATCAAGGACTTTTCAACATGTAGATTGGCATATGAAAATCCTTGATAACCCAGACAGTAGCAGAGAACCAACCCAAGATCTGACTTGTCCAAACTCAATCAAAATTCCTAAGTGATATGATTTCCCAACATCCACCTAGTAGTAGTAGAAGATGACATACCCACAACATCTGGAGGAATCCTGATCACCTTCTCTAGAGATACTTTGAACCTCCTGAGATTATGGTTCAAAAATCCCTTTCGATCACGATGACAGGAACTAACAATAAGATCCTTCTGTTGGATTAGGTGCCTAATCCTGTAACTATTATTGGTATGCACTTGACCCGAGAGTAGCTTGGTCCATTTAGGTTGCATATCACCAGGACAATTTGATAGGATAGACTTTTGAGAAGAGGTTATTTATGATTTGTTAATATATTATAAGTTCTAATATATTAATATGAAATCATATTATTTAATTAGTATTGATCAAGAATTAATTTGGAATTAATTATGTGATAAAAAAGATACTTATTAAATATAAGGGGTTGATTGGTAAATCATTCATTCTTATGGTGTGGGCCAATGATCCATGATTCCTTAGGTTGGGCTAAACCCATGTGACAACCCATGGATGATCCATGGAGGTTTAAACCCATGGATCATAAGGAATATGGAAGGTTATGGCTATTAAGGCTTACATGATGTAACCCTAATCTTGCCACACTATATAAGAAGCCCTTAGCATCCAAAATGGGACTACTAGTGATCTTAGAATCTATGAGTCGATTTTGTGCACTAGATATTCTCTCTCAAAAGCTTCCTTTGTCCTACGTGTGTTGTGATTCCATTTGAGGTGCAACACTTGCGGCACTAAGCTCTTAAAGGTTCAAGGCATTCAACTACAACAAAAGGTATGACATCGAACTAGAATTTCGTAGTATAGATACTCCATTGTATGCTAGTTAGGATGATGCTTTGGAAGATTGAAAGATTAGCATGTATATTAGAGAAAAAAATAGATCCAAAGCATCTAGGATTGCATGTAAACTATAGGAGTGTTAGAATGCTCAAAACTCAATAGTGGTATTAGAGCCTAGGGTTGTTTTCCAATATACTTGATGCTACTTGGTTTCAAATGCTAAAAAAATCGATTTTTTGCTTTTTGGACAGTGGAATCGACGAGTACCCTCAAAAAACTGACCAACTCGCCGAATCAGTTCATGCACTCGATGAGTTGGAGCTCCAGAATGCAGATTTTCGAGTTTTAAGGATGGAATTGGACTAGGATCATTACTCTAAACTGTTTTTGAACTTGTAAACCTGTTTTTGATGTGGTAATAATCATGCATATCCATTTTAAAAGATAATTGTCAAAGTTTCATGTTTTGTATTAGTTTGTATGATTATGCTAATTATATGAAATTTGTTTAATATGAATTATCTTGTTCATATGAGTTTAATCTAGATCATGAATATTACTTGACATGGTTGTTAGTTTTATTAATGATCTTAATTCCCTTTAATATACTCCATAACTTGTCCTCAACTAATGGAAAATGAAAATTTTTTCTTTTAAAAAGATCATTAAAGTCATAGGTTATGTACTTGAAGAGTCTTTTTCCCATAAATAGTTTTATAAACTCCATAACTTGTCCTCAAGTTATGGATTTTCAAGAGTCTTTTCATTAAAGCCTATATTAAACTCATGTTATGGATTCCAAAAGCTTTTGAATAGTTCAAAACTTGCCCTCAAGTTTTGGAATTTATAAAGTCTCACCTTTGAATACTTTAATTCCGAATCAAACCCTGGAGTTTTAAAAGTTAAAATTCTACCCTTATACTATCATAATATTATAGGTTTAATATTTATATGTATAAGAGTAAAGTCAGTCTTACCGTTAGTAGGCCTCATTCACAAATCCGGTGTATAAGGGGGTATAAGTTTACTACCTATAAAATGACAGTTTAATGGGTGTCCACTCTCACCCACCGCTTCCTTGACTGGTGGATGGTCGTTAGCCGAACGGGTTTCACAGGACATTAATTTCATTAAAAGTATAATGAAATACTAAGTAACTAAACAATTATAAATTCTCAATCTTAGTTACTTAGAAAATGTGAATTTGGTGCTAACCCATGAAATTGCACTTTGCACCTTGTTAAGTCGTTAGTGGAGCGCGTGTGGTTAATCGACACACTAATCTGGGTCTTACAGCGCATGGTAAAGGATAGCTTGATGTTAATCATAGATCAATGGAGCGTATGTGGTTAACCGACATATTGATTAGGTGGTTGTAACATTGGGTGTACCAGGCTAATTTGCATGGTTATTTAAACCTTGTTTGTGATCTTCAGCATCCCAGTTACAAACTTGAAGGGCACAATCGAGATTTAAACATGCTATTGAAAAGTCCAGTGAATCTTAAAAGATCTAGGAATTTCAATTCACTTAAAACCTAAAGTTTCCTTTTCGTTTTTTTTTGTGGTGGAAATTAGTGAATCGTCATTTACCTACCTTCAAATAGTTACAATCGGATTACAACATCCCGCTTCCGAATTGTAAATTATTGTGTTGCGTCCTAGCCTTAATATTTCATTTGAGTGTTATATTAAGGACTTAAATTAACTAACTTGAATTTCTCCCTTGTAGATGTCTGCCTTAGACAACTATGGTCTTCCCAAATCTTCTAGAACAAGCTTTCATTCTGAAGATGATGTTCCACGATTGGATCGTGGAAGTGAAAATCATACTTCACTTCCTCCACATCCTCTAATTAGACCCCCTTACCCTCAAGCTCAATGACTTGAAAAGTTAATGATCACTCAATCCCTATTGGATAGTAAACACAAAGATGGAAAGCCTGTATGTGCTCATGTATTGGACATGAAGATACATATTGATAGGCTAAGGATGTTGGGTGTCGTCTTCCCAAGGAAGTTAGCTATTGACTGGGTTCTACAATCACCTCATGAGTCATATAGTGAGTTCGTTAAGGACTATTGTGTGACATATCATGACAGGACCCTAATTGATCTCACCTATTTGCTAACTACTCCTGAGTCAGTAATGATTTGGCGCAATGGTAAAGCAAATTTGATTTGTAGATCTACATCCCAAGCTGACATGGACATCCCAGAAAAGATTCCTTCTCCTAAAGGAAAGGAATTAGCCATGGTAAAAAATTTTGATCATAAGAGAAAGTCCATTTCTGAGACAATTCCATATGAGCATGTGTGTTTCTATTGCCAAGGAAAGGGACACTGGAAGCGAAGCTGACCTGACTACCTGAGAAGTTTAATCAGATTGTATGGTTCTGCTCCAAGTAAGTCTACTGTCTAATTCTATTAAGTTCCTAATTGATGATTCTTAATACATGACGTGACTAGGTTGTGTTTTGATGTTTTGTGGGATCATGCAAAAGGAAGGAAGCTTAAAAGAAGAGTATGTTGAATCTAGTTGCGAAGATGGATTTCAATCGCATGGTTCGAAGATCGGATTTCTGAGTCACTGCTTAGGAGTCATGCTAGATTGCTAGAAAATATGTAATAACATCGTTTTCATTTTGTAATTGCATTGTAAGGTAAAGTTTTTCCGCATTTTATAAAGAAATAAAGTTTTTGTTGTATTTAATTTTATGTCTCCTTAGAATAGCATTTGTGAAAACTTGATGTTTGTATGTTTGTATGTTAGCAATATGAATTTGATTCTTCCGTTTGTGGTAGTGTCGAAAATTTATCAAATAAGGAAAGATTCTCACCACCCAAGTTTCAGTTGGTTAGAAACTTGGAATCATGCAACTTCTAGTGAGTGATGAATGAGAACCTTTGTCTTTGGGAAATTAAGACTAATTTCTTGTTCACATGTATATGTGAGTCAAGTGAAGGACTAGGTGATCGGGTACACTTGGTTGTGCACTGGTCAGGTCCACCACAAAGATAGATAAGACAGTTCATTATTATTTACTAAAGTTTAGTAAATATGGTTATGCTTACAAGTTTAAGTATAATTCTGAAACATTGGAAAAGTTTCGATGTATGGCAGAACGAATGAGAAGAATCAAATTAGGCAGAAAGATAAAAGTTTCTCCAATCTGAAAAGATGGGAGAGTACTTTAGTATCTTGTTTTATGATCATCTTAATGATTATGAAAACCACGTCACAACTGATCCTCTAAGAATATCTTAGTGCATTTGTATGGCTAAGAAGAGGAGTCGTGAATTGTTGAAATGGTTAAATCAAATAGATGAATCATACTTCATTCCAAAAACAAGTCTTAGAGTTACACTCCAAGATTGAGCCTTGAGTGACATAAACTTAAGAGGGTTTATAACACTCGCCAAATGTAGAGTAAGATGTTTTTTTGCTCTTGTACATTTGAAATTAGTAAGTTGTGATGTCTTGGTAAGGACAAAGACCAACTAAGACCAATTGTGTGAAGTGTTTATCTTGATAAGAATCCACACTTACTCTTGAATATTTTTTTGTCAAGAGGTCAGTGGGAGTCTTAAAGATCTTGACAAGTTTCAAGAACTAATCTAGAAGAAAACCTATTGTTTATCACTAGCACACGACTTCAGGTTTGTAACCTATCGTGTTGACATATTCTTATTCTCTGTGCTCAATTCTAGTTAAAAGTTGGCTATGCATGTGATTTCTATGATTTCTGAATTGGTTGCATAAAGTAAAGCACCTGGATCAATGAAAGTTTTATTGATCAGTCAAGGTGAACTGCATAACAACTTGGAAGACATGGTAGGCCCTTGTGCTACCATGTGGCAAGAAATTAAGATAGAACAAGTTTATTCCATAAGAGTTTGGATTTCTCACTAATATTGTCTTATGATTATGGTTATGATAAATTCACATGGATAGGAACATATACACCATAAAATCTAATTGTCATAAGGTTTCTCTTCGCTTCTAAAAATGATTGTGAGGAAACGCTTTCACTAAATAGATTTCAAGGAGATAGCAATTGTGATATTTACATTCTCAAATTTGATTATGATTACGACATCCCTTTTCATAATTCGAATTGTGAGATATGGAAAAAGGTCTAAACATTTGAGACTTATTGTTGTAAGTTCTTAAATTTTTTAGACACACATGTGAGCTATCTAAGGAAAGGTGTATGAGTTTGAGAAGCCTAGATAAAGTTTTATCGAAGCATCTCATGTCAAGAAATCTAAACTTTGGTAAGAAAGTCAATGAAGTATTGATTTCTAGAAGTCCAGCTGATTTTTGAATACATGTCAAAGCTAGTGGAAGTATAAGTGTTATGCTAGTGAAGTAATGATTATTATGCTAGTGGGAGCATAATCAATTATGATGAATGTTGCAAGATTAATAATGTTAATTATAAAAAACAAAAGTTTCAATTTGCAAGTGGCAGAGTTTGAAAACTTGTTTTCCTATAATTAAGGGAGTGGAAATTATACTTCATTTTAAATCTAAAAGCTTAGATTGTGATATTTTAATCAAATTTAGTCATGATTATGTTAATCACGTTCTTAAAATTCGATTATGATTACGACATCCCTTTTCATAATTCGATTTATGAGAACATGGCAAATAGAAATATTATAGCAAAAGGTTGGATAGGTATCATGTATTTATGAATCGTGTCCAATATGCTTCAAGTATAGGATCGATTGCATGAGATATAATATTTATCCCTTCTAAAATTTTCCAAATGCCTAGGGAATTAAGAGGGAAAAGGAATAGAAGCAGATATGAATAAAGTGGTTAAAAAACTGTTAAAGACAATCTAAGGTTCGTCAAAGATTAGTTGCTTGTAGTTGGAAGTATAAAAATGGATGGACCATTTTGACATATTCTGAAAAGAGGCAACTCTTGTTCAGAAGTGGTAGTAAAAATAGGAATATGGATATGTTTCCATAGGTGGAAGTTATTGCTTAAATCTGTGTAAGATTAGAATACTTAATGCCAGAAGGATGTTCAAAGGTATGTACTTTGAATTTGAGACTTCATTTCTGAGGAACTGCTCTCCGTTGGAATACTTTGTAATGTCAGTTGCCAAGTCTCTATGACT
Organism: Lactuca sativa; assembly: GCF_002870075.4. NCBI lineage: Eukaryota > Viridiplantae > Streptophyta > Magnoliopsida > Asterales > Asteraceae > Lactuca > Lactuca sativa. The sequence continues at coordinate 140,011,971 of NC_056624.2, forward strand.
TTGTGCGTAGTCACTATAAGAGTGTCATTGCATATAAGTTTAAAATATAACAGATTAGAGTAAATGGCAAGAATTTGATATTCTTACATTTACATCAAGGATTTGGAATTGTGAAATGAATATCATTGAAATATTGTCAATTGATTTGTTTCACAAAGTAAGGACCATAGACAAACATAGTGTACATTCTTGGAGCATGGCATAGCTATTTTTTAGACCAACATAGTGTGCATGCTTGGAGCATGGCATGACGATTGTTTTAATTCAAGTATTAAGTTGATTATTCGAAACATTATATAATGAATAATGAGTAATCAATATGGGACTCAAAAGTTTTTGGGCCATATAGGATTAGTATTATTCTTGTGTTTCACTTTGTATGTTTTGACCTCCTGAAGTCCACAATCAGTCATACTTTGGAAGTAGGTATTGAGGCAAGAATGTCATGAATGGGTCTTGTAGTTTGTCTAGGTGTTTTAGACATAGCTGCAATGTTCATGAGTACTCCTGAAATAAGATTCGAGTATTGGATTCAACCCACGCTCATCTGAATCACTTCATGGATTTTTATCATGAGTGATTGTGAGATGATAATATCTTATATTCTTGAAATGGAGACATGTGAGTTGTAGTTGCGAGTCGGTTGCACATTAACGTATGTAAATGCAACAGTAACTTGGTGTTATAAAACATATTGTTGTGTGTAATTTGGTGAGTAAGTACAAGCAAGCATTTGGGTAGAAGTTTATCCATTCCCTTTACCCCATGTGGATAAAAGTGATATATGTGGGTCCCTCGATGATTTAGTGATGACACCCCTAAGTGCTTGGCCATGCCTGGACTGATTTGATTTGTTCAGTTAGTCGGTCGTCATAAATCAGATATCGGGAACCAACAGATGGACAGAGAGAATGATTATAATCCATGTCTTAGTCCATATGATATCTAAAGTGGAGGAATATATGATCCCTTATCTAATGAACACATCATTGACTAAGTCAGAGTTCGACAATGACTTTTAAGAACTACAATTACTAGTCGGGTTAGAGTCATGCTTGCAATAATAGTTATTAGACTTATCCAAGTGGGAGACTGTTGGATTAGTTGTCTAAGCCTATAACTATTATTTGTATGTACTTGACTCGCGAGTAGCATGGTCCATTTGGCTTGCATATCACCAGGACAATTTGATAGGTTAGACTTTTGAGAAGAGGTTATTTATGATTTGTTAATATATTATAAGTTCTAATATATTAATATGAAATCATATTATTTAATTAGTATTGATCAAAAATTAATTTGGAATTAATTATGTGATAAAAAAAAAGTGACTAATTAACTATAGTGGGTTGATTGGTAAATCATTCATTCCTATAGTGTGGGCTAATGATCCATGATTCCTTAGGTTTAGCTAAACCCATGTGACAACCTATGGATGATCCATGGAGGTTTAAACACATGAATCCTAAGGAATATGGAAGGTCATGGCTATTAAGGCTTACATGATGTAACCCTAATCTTGCCACACTATATAAGAAGCCCTTAGCATCTAAAATGTGACTACTAGTGATCTTGGAATCCATGAGCCAATTTTGTGCACTAGATATTCTCTCTCAAAATCTTCATTTATCCTAGATGTGTTGTGATTCCATTTGAGATGCAACACTTGGGGAACTAAGCTCTTAAAGGTTCAAGGCATTCAACTACAACAAAAGGTATGTCATCTAACTAGAATTTTTTAGTATAGATACTACATTGTATGCTAGTTAGGATGATGCTTTGGAAAATTATAATATTAGCATGTATATTAGAGAAAAAATAGATCCAAAGCATGTAGGATCGCATGTACACAATAGGAGTGTTAGAATGCTCAAAACCCATCACCTTCTTACTGAAGGATTTTAAGGATCCACAAGCTTTGGGCTTCAGATGAGCCCCTTAACTGCCCTGCGACAAATCTTGCCCGAAGGACCCGAGACGACTGTCGAAAGCTCCCGAATCCCTTCCTTGGTTGAATGAAAGACCACTGAGGTCCATTCCCAAAACTCCACAATTAATCTCTGATGAGATAAACTTTTGCGATCTCACATCGATTTGCTCAGGCCCTGCTCCTGAGCCGGAACTAGAATATGAGTCCTATTCTTGAGTGCTCAACACTATACCGAACTGACATTCAAGAGATCCGAATATACCCAAGATTCCTTATCCAACAGGATTCCTAGATTCACCAAAACTCTCCCTGATGGATCCTATGCTTTTAGTAGTACGGGCCCAATACTACCTTCCACACCTATCCATACTTTCCTCAAGAATCATCCCAAATCCTCCAAGTCACCTTCTCAAACTGATACCCCGAATGTTCGCTAACATCACAACCAATTCCACTAAATCATTTCCTAGGCTTCCCTAGGTTCCCGAACCCACCCAATCCTTACCTGCTGAAAGACTCCCAATAATGTCAACTAGCTACCTCATGAATATAGCCACATGCAACAAAGATCAGATAATCCTTCGAGTAAAAGACTCAACCCTTGAACGGTTGGACTCAGAAAAAAGTTGCGTAATATGGTCAAATCTATCACTCTGAGATTATCCAGCTGTGCCACATGTGACTTAGCATATTCACTTAGTAGCTAGCTCACATTATGAAGAGTCCCACAAAGCACAAAGCAAGCAACATTCAGACAATGGAAAATCTAACCAACATATTCAAATCATATCATTCTATCCTCTTATCAGGAATCTATATTAGCATGAGATTCTAAGTCTCATACAATCTGGCATAACCTAAACATGCTATCCTATCACTAACTGATCAGTACTAGCATGCAAGTCTACAAGCATATACAATAAACATATAAGGCATCCTTCCTAGATCCTTAGCCCTAATCTAGCATGTAGTTCTCATAATCATATCATATTATAACATAACATGTATGGGTATCTTGGGGAAAATTTACTTGAGCTTGGCTAATTACACGCATCGCACACCTTGTTCTTTTCAAAGTTCTTTTCCCTTTTCAAATTCCTTTTCAAATTCTTTTTATAAAAATTATTTTCTTTTGAAAATTTTCATACCAAGTCCTAAGTTTGAGTCCAGACACACCTGAGAGTGTGCCCGAATCCCTCAAACTATGGCCCTGATACCAACTTGTAATATCCCAAAAGAAACGGACCTAAAATTTCATTTTGTAAATAAGTTTTTATAAAACCATAAGTATAAAAACAACCATAATAACATCTCATGTCAAAACCAAAGTGTCAATAGTCAAGCATGTTATCATAAAGTAATATCAGAGTGTAATCCCAAGGATCTCATGTGCGGAAAACATAGTGTGATACACTGCGATCGCCGGCTCCCATTCCTTTGAAAACGAAGTACCCAAAACCAAAACTGAAAATCGTAAGCACAAAGTTTAGTGAGTCCCCCCATCATACCACATACCGTACAATCACATACTGTCAGGCATATTGGGATGCCCAGCCTACCCCATGCCAGACATATCTGGGTGCCCGACCTACCCTGCTGAGCTTACCGGGGTGCTCAACCAACCCCTGCTAGGCATACCGGGGTGCCTAACCTACCCCTGTCAGATACACTGGGATGTCCGACCTACCCCTCCGGTTTATCTCAACTGGATTACAGGGACTATTTCACCCCTACTACTACGACATAAAAATATAACATAATCATATTGTCAGGTATACTGGGTTGCCCGACCTAACCCTTAGCCCTATCGACCAGATATGGGGACTATTACCCCTCCTACCACTATCACATAACATCATATCATACTAGCACATAAAACATAACATATTGTGGCAAACCAGAAAATTATCACTAAGACAATCATCCATAATCTCTCCTACTAGTGGGCCGAAATTTTGGCCTTAGACCCACTTCTACTGGAAGGTAACTCACCTCGCACTGCTAAAGTCCCGCAGATGAAAACCCGGACTGCTAGATGACAGATTGCTAAACTGTCAACATCAAAACAATACCTAATTAATAATTTGGTTCCACCACATAACTATAAGTCCATGCTTGGGGGTAAAATACTACTTTATCCCCCATCTTAGGTTGATTCAAGCTTAAGGCCCAATCCAAATGCCCAAAAGTCAAACTTATAAATCAAGGTTCAACATATGGACAAATTTTCCAAATTGGGCCCAAACCACTTCATGGTCTTACCGTAAGGCCCAACCATTTATTCCAGTCCAAAACATGTGACATTACAATGGTCCAATATCTCATAATCATCAAGGCCCACTTATGGCACATCTATGGCCCTATTTTTTAATATGGGCCCGAAAATAGAAAACCCAAATATCCAAGATTAGGGTTTTCTAAACCCTAATTAGGGTTTCCAACCCAATCACAATCCAATAGGCCCAAAAGCTATATCCTTAGATCCATTAGGGTTTCATTAGAACCACTAGGGTTTCATTAGTTGAGCACCATCCACTACCACCTCGAGTAGTGGTGGTCAACGGCGGCTCGCGGCGGCGGCCACCACCTCACGGTGGTGGTTATTGTTCTAGTACATTTTTTTTCCAAGCATCCCAAAAGCAACTAAATGCAAGCAAAAAGCACACCGCCACCCAACACGGTGGTTGGCGGCGGCAGGAGGCGGCAGCCACCACCTTATGGTAGTGATTATGAATTTTCTATTTATTATTCTAGCACTGATTACAACCTTACAATGCAAAATCCAAATAACACACATACTAATACAAACACACACACACACACACACAAAACCACCCTTGTGGTGGCTGGCAGTGGCACATGGAGGCAGCCACCACCTCACGGTAGTGGTGGTGGTGACCTTTCTCGCGATTTTCAGCCATACGAAACCAACACTACTTCATTGAAACAAACACACCCCTAGTAAAAATACACACAAACGCACCAAAACATGCACACAGCCACCTTTCACGGTGTTTAATGGCGGTAGAATAAGGTAACGACCACACATATGATTTGCTCGATATCTGAAAGCAGCCACCCACCTGGTGGTGTTCAACGAACGACGACAACAACAACATGGCAACCGGTGGCAGCTTGTCGTCAACAAAAACGGGCATCGACGACAATGGCACAACGACAGTAGTGACGACGCTACTCGAATAGTGGTTCTCGGTCTTGGTGTTTATTCCAGTTCCGCTTACGTCTCCGACAACTAGGCCGCGAATGGCGCTTAATGTCGAGGCAGGAGGCGGCGTCCTTGTCATCGTCCGTAGGGAAGATACTGTAGTGAACATTCTTGCCGGCATCCACAATTTGCGGTGGTGGCTTCGGTGGTCGGAGAAGCAAGAAAGAGGAGGGTGGCAGCCGGTTGGGGAAGACAGTGGAGAAGGTGGCAACTGGTGGACTTCCGGCAATGGCGGCTGCACTCATCAGTTAGGGTTAGGGTTTACCGAGGTGACAGGTTTATATACCCCGAGCCTTATAATCTTGCTTCCATAATGCTATATTTGGTCCCTCCCTTCCTATTATCTTCTAAAGTGAGTCCATAATTTACCCTTTTATTCCCCATCATTAAAATCCATTTCAATTCAGGTAAAATACTTACCAAACAGCCCTTCATTTTCGAAATCCTTTGCAAAGCCAGTCCAGAAATTACCCTTTTAACCCTCCACGATCTCAATTATGACATATTCAACCCTTCCTTCTCTTTTTCTTTCAAATTATCTTCAACTTTACCCAAATGGCCCCTCCTCTACAAAATACTTTCAATATAAGTCAACGAACTACAAAACGGGCCCGATTGATTATCCTTTAGCCATATGTTCAAATATTCTTCCCACTATGAACCCTGAAAGCACTCTTTAGTCCTCCAAAACAAATTATAATGCCAATTGCACATTTTTCACTAACCTTATTATTTAAAAATATTCCTATATCAGAATAAAATAATACTTCAAACACATCTTCATATTTTAGGGTTTGAATTGGAAATGGGGTGTTATACACGAAAAAGGATCTTGATTCTATACATGATAAAGAAGCTCACAACGTGAGACATTGTTATTCATGTTGTGACAAGTGTCCCATATGATTCCTATATGCGGAGAAGCAAGCTTCCTTGTTGAATACATATAACTACTGAGTTCACATCGTGACACCCTATTGGCCACGACATGAGGATTAAAATCTAGGAAACTATAAATATCGATTGTTACATCGACTAAAAAGGATTAGAGAATTCTGAGGAATTTTTAGATGATTTTTGGGACAGAAAAGCTATGAAAATAAAACCTTGGAAGGAGAAGAATATTGGAGATTAAGAGTTTTGAAGATTGTAGCAAGAATTCAATAAATTCAGTTTGCATTATATTGATCATGTCTAGTTTAAATTCTTATATTTTTATGTGTTTATTTTCTACAATGATGAGCTAAATCATTAGGCTTCCGTTTAATGTAGATGAACCCCAGTACTATGTGTTAGTTTCTACTTTTCATGGATTTATAAAGTTACTTTAGCTTGTGTTTGATTTATCCATACCTAGCATGCTAAAAGTTTCAATATTTGTTGCTTAGATTCAAGTTTTGTGTAGTTGAACGATCACATCAATTGCATGAACTTGTTTACCTAGTTGTTTATGATCATTAAATTGCTAGAGCTAGGATTAACCAAATCCTAAATTATGTAATAATGGTAATAACTTTAACTATGTAAAAAACACAATTAGATCATAATTGTGTTTTGGTTATTTGTCTTGACCATAGATAATTAATCATAGATATATCTTATATAGCCCAATAATATTAAATAATTAATTTTGTGTCCACTTGTGCATGATCATTGCATAGTAGTTTATGAATTAGTGAAAACATTAGAGATCGGATCAAGATTTTTAATATATTTATATTGATAACCAACTTAATTAATCCATGTATTGAAACTAACCATATGAAAGAGGGGGACGCAAAGCTAAATGAAAGTTTTTTCATAATCTTGATGAAGATCGTCTTTAGTTAATTCTTTGCTTAGCTTTTAGTTAATTTACTAGTTAAGTTAATCTGAACATGCAAAATTAAATAAAACCCCCCAATTTAGTTATTGTTTATAGATTAACGTTTAGTAGTTATTTTATTATCTAAATACCTTTCCCTGAGTTCGATATCCGACTTAATTTCTATATTATAAACTGACTAGGTATACTGCCTATAAGTGCAACAATAGTTAAGTTTGATTAGGTTATAAATTTAAAAGTGGTAGGTATATATGTGCACATCACAACACTATCATAAAGGCTTAGGAGCTTAGTAAATCATGGGTCATAGTTGCTATATTCGAAAATTGGGTTTCATTTTTCTTTTCACCAAGCCAATATATATATATATATATATATATATATATATATATATATATATATATATATATGTAGCGTTTCAAAGCACTCCATGGATGATGGCAATGGGCCCCTTTGATGAATTATAGGTTAAAAGCCCAAGACTTGTCTTTTCCCTATAAATAGTCATATATTATTCCCAATTAGGGTTAAGAGTGAGGCAAAATGTAGTCGCCACGTGAGGTTTCTTATGTAGTGTTAGATTCTTTAGTCTATGCTGAAAGTGTAATTTATTCCTCATATTTGAATAAATCGAGTGATCATTCGACATAATCTTCGTATTTGTGTTTGTTCTTATTTTCCGCATCTTGTTCATCAAATCTCAATTAGGGTTTTAATCCCAACAAGTGGTATCAGAGTGGGTCTTTGAAGATCTATTGATTTTTGAAGTATCGATTCTTGGTTTGATGATTTTCTACACAACTTATTAAAGATTATTGGTGTTTTGGCTTTTTGGAATCAATGTTCTTGTTCAAGCAACTGTTCATAAACACTCATGTTCTTCTACTGTTCATCTGGGTAATTTATTCTCATTCATATTCTGTTTGCCGATTGAAATCACAAAATCTCACAAATCAAAAGTTTTTTTTGGGTTCAACTTTATGGCGATTGAATACTCTTTTGTTCTGCTATATCTTACAATTCTCGATTTCTATTTGAGTTTTGGTCTTCAAATCGATTTTGTTTGTCTCAATCGACGTTGTTCTCGAGTTTTGTTTTGGTCTTCAAATCAATTAGATAAAATGTTCTTGGAATCATCTATTGGTATTTGTATGATTGATTGTAAAACTGGGTCTAGATTTGCCATTCGATGTTAATTAGGGATTGTTATTTTGAGAATTGATGATGAATAGCTGAAGAAGAATCGATAAGTGAATGTTTTTGGAACAATAGGGTAATGAATAAATTGGCAGTCGGAAGGATGTCATTTGACTGGAACTTCAATCTATACTGAAATTGCAAAATCAATTTGAATCATGTTGCCCAGAGTGAAAGAATCGGAGTGTTCAAACGATTGGAAAAAGATGATTTTGGTGGTCAATGCTAAAAAGTCAAAATTGACTGTGATTTGGGGTGAACTATGAACGAATGAAGCTCGTTTTTTCTGGGCTCACACTCATAACGCTCGTTGACATGGATTCACATTGGGTTTGTTATCGATTTGATTCAGAGCGAAAGGTCAAGGAATCGGTGTTGCCTTGATTCATTCCATCGGAATCGGAGCGAACCTCTCACATTCGATGTTTCTGATAAAAGCGAAACGACTTGAAATTGGCACTGCGAATGGCTCGGATTCACTTTGGTATCTGTGTGCTCGGAACGAAAGTCTACAAGGAGTTGATTGGAATCATATGTGTGGTTTCGTTTGTGAACACTCGTATGAGTCCCCTTCCAGTCGTGTTCTTTAAATCAGGGGTAAATTGGGGAAGATGACTTAACGTTTTTTTTTTGTCTCCCTGCAACACCTACGATTTGTCAATTTCGGTCCCTGTATTTTTCATGGCTTGGCGATTATGGACCATTTCCAGAATCTGTTACAAATGAAGGGGCATTTGATGTAGAATTACCTTTTCAGTCCCGGAACTTCAGCAATGTGACAGTTTCAGCCTGTTTTTCGAAAAGTTTACAAATTTGAGGGCTGGTGAACAGTTTTGAATTCTTTAATACACATATTTTTTCGTGAACAGAAAAATAAGGATTCCATCAAGTCTTGGCGGTTCGGAAAGTCGTTTTTCGTGATAACGTCAAATTTTCACGACTTTTTTTGGATTTTATACATTATTGTGTATATCATTTTGTCATGGGGGAGCATGGTAAATTTTTATCCATTCAAGATCATTCTCATGACCATTTGAAGGCTTTATAATCATGTTTTTGATTATAAATAGGGGGAGAATTTGGTATGGCCATTCGAAATTGGATTTGTGACTTTTCAAAGTTGATGATTTTTGATAAAGCTTGTGGTAGAATTATGAAGGTAGCTTTTACAGCAGAAGTTCTTCATCGAGCTCTGCTAAAGCTTTTACAGAGAAGTATCCTTTACAGCGGAAGTTCTTTATCAAGCTCTGCTAAGGACTTGTTATATCTCCGACTTCTTGTATTTTATCGATCAAGTGGCGTTACGAATCTTAAAGTTTGGGTTGTTACATGATATTTTTTGATGGCTTATATCATTAGCTTATTTGAAGATCATTGTGACTTGGAGGGGGGGCTCTTCAAAGACAAGAAGTGATTCGTTCTCTTTGTTCTGAAATGGGTTTTTATGGCGGGTTTGATTTTCATGAAGATTCTTTGGGATTACATTCGAAAATGAAGTTTAAAGACATTACTTTAGTGCTTGATTTATATATCCTAGAGCCCGTGTTTGAAGACTATTGAAGAATCAAGATTCGTGGATTGCTTCATATATTCCTCGTTGTAGATCTTTTTATTTGCTAGATGCTTGTTTTGGAAGTTAAAGCATTGTCATCCATTCCATACTTTGAGGGGGAGATTGTAGGGTTTCAGAGCACTCCATGGATGATGACAATGGGCCCCTTTGATGAATTCTAGGTTAAAAGCCCAAGACTTGTCTTTTCCCTATAAATAGTCATGTATTATTCCCAATTAGGGTTAAGAGTAAGGCAAAATGTAGCCGCCACGTGAGGTTTCTTATGTAGTGTGAGATTCTTTAGTCTACGCTGAAAGTGTAATTTATTCCTTATATTTGAATAAATTGAGTTATCATTCGACATAATCTTCGTATTTGTGTTTGTTCTTATTTTCCGCATCTTGTTCATCAAATCTCAATTAGGGTTTTAATCCCAACAAGTGGTATCAGAGCGGGTCTTTGAAGATCTATTGATTTTTGAAGTATCGGTTCTTGGTTTGATGATTTTCTACACAACTTATTAAAGATTATTGGTGTTTTGGCTTTTTGGAATCAATGTTCTTGTTCAAGCAACTGTTCATAAACACTCATGTTCTTCTACTGTTCATCTGGGTAATTTATTCTCATTCATATTCTGTTTGTATTTTTTTGATTGGATCTGTCCAGTTGTTCGATTCATAATCAACATTTTACAATGACAGATCTATTCCATTGATTTAGCCTAACTGTTTTTTAATCTATATTCATTCATCCGATGACATGTTGGTCATGAGCCCATCATCGTTGTTTACTATTCATTAGTTTCACTCAAATATCCCACATATTTCGTTCATTGTTCATTGTTCCTATATTGCCGATTGAAATCACAAAATCTCACAAATCAAAAGTTTTTTTTGGGTTCAACTTTATGGCGATTGAATACTCTTTTGTTCTGCTATATCTTACAATTCTCGATTTCTATTTGAGTTTTGGTCTTCAAATCGATTTTGTTTGTCTCAATCGACGTTGTTCTCGAGTTTTGTTTTGGTCTTCAAATCAATTAGATAAAATGTTCTTGTAATCATCTATTGGTATTTGTATGATTGATTGTAAAACTGGGTCTAGATTTGCCATTCGATGTTAATTAGGGATTGTTATTTTGAGAATTGATGATGAATAGCTGAAGAAGAATCGATAAGTGAATGTTTTTGGAACAATAGGGTAATGAATAAATTGGCAGTCGGAAGGATGTCATTTGACTGGAACTTCAATCTATACTGAAATTGCAAAATCAATTTGAATCATGTTGCCCAGAGTGAAAGAATCGGAGTGTTCAAACGATTGGAAAAAGATGATTTTGGTGGTCAATGCTAAAAAGTCAAAATTGACTGTGATTTGGGGTGAACTATGAACGAATGAAGCTCGTTTTTTCTGGGCTCACACTCATAACGCTCGTTGACATGGATTCACATTGGGTTTGTTATCGATTTGATTCAGAGCGAAAGGTCAAGGAATCGGTGTTGCCTTGATTCATTCCATCGGAATCAGAGCGAACCTCTCACATTCGATGTTTCTGATAAAAGCGAAACGACTTGAAATTGGCATTGCGAATGGCTCGGATTCACTTTGGTATCTGTGTGCTCGGAACGAAAGTCTACAAGGAGTTGATTGGAATCATATGTGTGGTTTCGTTTGTGAACACTCGTATGAGTCCCCTTCCAGTCGTGTTCTTTAAATCAGGGGTAAATTGGGGAAGATGACTTAACGTTTTTTTTTGTCTCCCTGCAACACCTACGATTTGTCAATTTCGGTCCCTGTATTTTTCATGGCTTGGCGATTATGGACCATTTCCAGAATCTGTTACAAATGAAGGGGCATTTGATGTAGAATTACCTTTTCAGTCCCGGAACTTCAGCATTGTGACAGTTTCAACCCGTTTTTTGAAAAGTTTACAAATTTGAGGGCTGGTGAACAGTTTTGAATTTTTTAATACACATATTTTTTCGTGAACAGAAAAATAAGGATTCCATCAAGTCTTGGCGGTTCGGAAAGTCGTGTTTCGTGATAACGTCAAATTTTCACGACTTTTTTCGGATTTTATACATTATTGTGTATATCATTTTGTCATGGGGGAGCATGGTAAATTTTTATCCATTCAAGATCATTCTCATGACCATTTGAAGGCTTTATAATCATGTTTTTGATTATAAATCGGGGGAGAATTTGGTATGGCCATTCGAAATTGGATTTGTGACTTTTCAAAGTTGATGATTTTTGATAAAGCTTGTGGTAGAATTATGAAGGTAGCTTTTACAGCAGAAGTTCTTCATCGAGCTCTGCTAAAGCTTTTACAGAGAAGTATCCTTTACAGCGGAAGTTCTTTATCGAGCTCTGCTAAGGACTTGTTATATCTCCGACTTCTTGTATTTTATCGATCAAGTGGCGTTAGGAATCTTAAAGTTTGGGTTGTTACATGAAATTTTTTGATGGCTTATATCATTAGCTTATTTGAAGATCATTGTGACTTGGAGGGGGGCTCTTCAAAGACAAGAAGTGATTCGTTCTCTTTGTTCTGAAATGGATTTTTATGGCGGGTTTGGTTTTCATGAAGATTCTTTGGGATTACATTCGAAAATGAAGTTTAAAGACATTACTTGATTGCTTGATTTATATATCCTAGAGCCCGTGTTTGAAGACTATTGAAGAATCAAGATTCGTGGATTGCTTCATATATTCCTCGTTGCAGATCTTTTTATTTGCTAGATGCTTGTTTTGGAAGTTAAAGCATTGTCATCCATTCCATACTTTGAGGGGGAGATTGTAGGGTTTCAGAGCACTCCATGGATGATGGCAATGGGCCCCTTTGATGAATTCTAGGTTAAAAGACCAAGACTTGTCTTTTCCCTATAAATAGTCATGTATTATTCCCAATTAGGGTTAAGAGTAAGGCAAAATGTAGCCGCCACGTGACGTTTCTTATGTAGTGTTAGATTCTTTAGTCTATGCTGAAAGTGTAATTTATTCCTCATATTTGAATAAATCGAGTTATCATTCGACATAATCTTCGTATTTGTGTTTGTTCTTATTTTCCGCATCTTGTTCATCAAATCTCAATTTGGGTTTTAATCCCAACAATATATATATATATATATATATATATATATATATATATATATATATATATATATATATATATATATATATATATATATATATATTCATAAGCTCTTGCACACTTATATGTGCTTAATTTCAAAACCAATGTACCTTCTGAGCGTGCTACTATGGGTGTTAGACTAAGATCCTTTGATATTTTCATTCTTCAAAGTATTAGAGTCAATTTTTTCATTATTTTCAAGATAAGTGGACCCGGATGCCCTCGTATTTTGTATTATGTCATTAATGCTTGTTAAACAATATTTTATTAAATAAACAAACAAACTGTGGAAAACTTTGTTAATTATGAAAATTCCTTTGATGCAAAATCTATGTCATCTTCTAATAAACCCAAATCATAATAAATATTTTCAAGTAAACTCTAAACCCCCGATAATTAAAATTTCAAAATATTTTAAATTTTGCTTTCATCGATTTCACCATAATTGCAAACATTGTGTCTCTCATTTTCGATTAGTTTAATTCGAACATATTAAAAAGGTTTGTTTTAAAATTAAACAATTTGTAGGATAATAAATCCTTGATAAAAAAGTAGTTGCTTTTTTAAAAACTCCAAACATATTTGAAACAAGTTTGATAGTATCCTAACTCGATTTTGGATAAGTCATAAACCGATTACGTTCTTCAATGTTGTCAAGAAACATTTTAAAGTATCTTTCTGACGTAAGACACATACAAACATGTTTCAAGTAGTATTCTATTGAGTATGTACTTCCCAATTAGGATCTAACGAATGGGGTATTCACATCGGCACAAAAGTTCATGTAATTATGACATCGATCATTACTAGAACTATAATTATCTTTTTGGCATTGTTCGAAACCATATTTTACAAGTTCAAACCAAGATACTCCATCATGCAAAACAATGTTAATATTATCTGCAACACATTGACTACAAAAAAAAACATAGTCCCAAGCCAATTTATATTTTAGTTTTAGTCATCCAACTGCAACGGTGTTGTTCGATGCAGTATCAAAAGATATAGAAAAAACTTTTCCTTGAATTTTATAAGTTTTGATCACACAATATAATATTTTATATAAATTTCTACTAGTGTGTGGACATTCAAACAATTCAAACGTAATCGTACGCTTCATCATTACCCAAGTTTTGGGATTTACCCAGTGAGCGGTAACGCAAAGGTATGCATCCAGTGAACCGTGAGGAGCCGTCTAATGAAATGTAGGGTTATATAAATAGTTATCTGGGTCTTTTATCTATCTCGTATGTTTGTTGGGTATACATCATGGTTGGATTCCTACTATAAAACATGAACAACATCGAGAAATAAGATTCTTAGGATTGTCCTACAGACTGTTCCCTGGGAACCAGCTCCGACGATTAAGTTAGATCGCTAATTAAAGAGAGTCAACTCCAACTACTGCGAAGGAGCCTACTATATGGAGACAATGATTTCTCCAATAGAAATATTGAAGTGCATGAAGAAAACTTACCTAAAGTACTTAGAAGAGAATGCTATTTATAGGAAGTTAAAGGAAGGTCATAACAATATTATATTAGCTAGTTCACTAGTCTACTAATATAATATCAGATCTTGTGTCCTTTCCAGATCTTCTACTGTGCAGGCATCATGTAAATGAAATATCTTTATATCTAAGAATCATTATAGAATGATATTACTACATAATATATGATCCTAAAGGACACACTAACAACAACTTGATGCAAATATATTATTTATCAGTATTTGATTTTTGATAAATAAATATAACTCGTGTAATTAATTAAAAGTTATTTGTTTCATGGAAATATTAGTTTTAAATGTTAGGTATCAAAATATATCATAATATAGTATAAGTTGTGATTTATTAAGTCATGTACATCTTTTTGGACTAGGCGGACTTTCGTCTTTTAGTTAAAAAGATAAGGGTTTATATTTATAAAGACTTGAACTTTTTAAAAAAAATATTGTCCGTTTCTTTATAAAAAAGTAAGAATGGATAGAGAATGGAGACATGGTCTATGGATTATTTTATTCTTGAAAGCATATTTTAGAAGCTTGACATTAAAATAATATTAAGAGGTATGACTTCTCTTAAAGTGTTAAGACCTAATGGGTAATATTTTGGATTTATGAAGGCTTTCTTTCATTTCATTTTTCTAGAAAAAACCAAAAAAATTTGGCCTTCTCTTCTCCATATTCTCTCCGGTTTTGTCTGGTAAAGAGCTAAGATCAAAGTAAGAAGTTGATAATTTCATCTCTCTTTAAGTCATTGCTTGGGTTTTGATTTAAAGCTTAAGAGTGTTCTTATTGTTACAAGAAGAAGACTAGCATATTATCAAGTTGACAAATTGTTGGTGGATATCTCTAGCGAGCTTCTAGTTTAGAGCTTGTTGTCATCTTCATCAACTTCCAAATTGCTAAAAGGACCCAAAGACTTCAAAGGTTGTAATTGTTTCCCTTTCTATGGTTGTTTTTAATCTTTCCTAAGCTTTGCAAAATGATCATTATTGGGATAAAATGCTTTTAGTTTATTTAAATCTAAAATGTTCCATTGCTAATTAAGTCGAATTTGTCATTAAAATTAGACTATTTTTGAAACAAAACCCAACAATTTGTATCAGAATCATTTTTGCAAGATTTGTTAGATTATTTGATAATTTGTTGTTATCTTTGTTTTTGGAAAACATTGGCGATTTCTTTTTCTAATAAAATCCATACATATTTTCTATTAAAACTTTAAAATGTTTATGATTGTTATTTTTATGACTGGAAATTTTCATCGTGTTTATATATATATATATATATATATATATATATATATATATATATATATATATATATATATATATATATATATATATATATATATATATATATATATATATGTCACACCCCGGCCGTCGGCGGAAACACCGGGTAGTGTAACGTCATTTCTCGTATCATAGTTATCAACTTCCTGAAAACACATGCATTTAAAATACGTCAACATAAAGTTGGTGAGTCCACAGGTTTTGACTCCATATAAAAATAATACATATTCCGAGTTTCAAAAGTATAGTTTTGAAAGTATAATTTTGACTCTCCAACATTTACTATATATATTCTAGGTATAAAAGTTTACTTACCAAATAAGTAGTTTACCTATAAGTCTCATATACTATAAATATAAGTGTTTGTAATTCCATACAAACGAAAGTTGCTACGTATAAATCTTATTTCAATTCTATACGAGTATGTGTGTTAGGTATAATTATCTACTTAATATACAAGTAGTACCTAGGGTATAAGTAGGGGGAAACTTATACTTAACATTCATACTTGTATAGCGACGAAGTATAATGTTTCTAACAAGTTGCTAGCATGAGTCTGTAACCGCTGCTTGACAACAAAACCTCTGACAAAAACAATACACTCATGATTTACCATGAGAAACAATACACTCATGATTTACCATGAGAAACAAACACTGTGCGCTTCATCGACGCCGAAATAAAAATAAAAGGAACGAATCGTCACTCGCTTGTCTTAGGTTGTAATCAACCACGAGTGGGGTCGTCAACCCGTATCTTATTCATACACGACTTCCTCACTCACACGGGATTAACGGTTACAAGTTAGAGGACTTCTACTAAGATCCCCAATCTTAGTTAATGAATGAGGTAGCTCATGTAGACTTTGACGGCTTCCTATATCTCTAACAACAAAAGCATTTTCAGGTCTAAAACCTTAAGTCACTAGACTATGCTTTTAAACATTACTCCTAACTTCATAACATTTAGGCAGTATAACAGCTATATCTTGAAGTATAACCAGGTTTTATCTTGAACTAAAACCAATAATAACAACACATAACATCCCTAGTTTTATCTTGACATAAAACTATCAATAACAATACTAAGTTTTATCTTAACATAAAACTAACAATAACAACATATAACATATCCAGTTTTATCTTGACATAAAACCAATAATAGCAACATACTTTATAACTTAACATATAGAACTTCCGAATATAACTTCAGAACTATATCGCACAAAACATATATATAGAATCCTAAGTATAACTCAAGATCTACATTATTATAATAACATATCAACAAGTTGATAATAAGTGTATATTTTCAAAATATTATATTTAAAATAACTATATCCCGGTTAATATAACTATCTATTTCGATACGAATTAACTATCTTATAGATATAATATTAACATATATATAATATTTAGCATGTGTTTCCCCCCGAAAATATTAGAAAGTGAGGCCGTGAAACTCACCTTAATATCGTGTTTCGATAGAATCTAACTGAAAACAGTCAGCAGTTCGCGATCATCGGGCTCGGGAAGCGAAACGGCTTCAGCAAACGAGAGAGAAAGAAAGTAGAAATGGTGTGATGAGCCTTGGGGTCGAAATGGCTATTTATAGGCTGATTTTAAGACACACACATCGTGAGTGTCATAAGACTCACGTCGTGAATTTTGGATCCTATCCTCTCGCAGCTTCTAGATTCCGAATTATGACAGAATGACTCCTCACGTCGTGAGTGTCATAAAACTCACGTCATGAATTTTGGATCTTATCCTCTCGCAGCTTCTAGATTCTGAATTATGACAGAATGACTACTCACGTCGTGAGTGTCACAAAACTCACCTCGTGAATTTTGGATCCTATCCCCTCGCAGCTTCTAGATTCCGAATTATGACATAATGACTCCTCACGTCGTGAGTGTCATAAAACTCACGTGGTGAATTAGCTAGTTTAGGGTTTTTTTTAAAACTAAATCTTCGGAAGGCTATAACTTTTGCATACGAACTCCGTTTTTTGACGTTCTTTATATGCACGCGTAGGTATTTATGACGACTACAACTCTCTTTTATACTCCAATAGCTAATTCTAAGCCTATTTTAAATTCCTTATGTTATAGAGATTTTATAGTGTTCGGTTTATCGTAACTTCTTCATGCGAAGTCAGATTTAGATGTTCTCTATATTTTTGGAATCTTATGGACGTATTTATAGGCTGATTTTATGACACTCACGTCGTGAATTTTGGATCCTATCCTCTCGCAGCTTCTAGATTCCGAATTATGACAGAATGACTCCTCACGTCGTGAGTATCATAAAACTCACGTCGTGAATTTGGATCCTATCCTCTCATAGCTTCTAGATTCCGAATTATGACAGAATGACTCCTCACGTCGTGAGTGTCATAAAACTCACGTCGTGAGTGTCATAAAACTCACATCGTGAATTAGCTAGTTTAGGGTTTTTTTAAAACTAAATCTTCGGAAGGCCATACCTTTTGCATACGAACTCTGTTTTTGACATTCTTTATATGCACGCGTAGGTATTTATGAGCACTACAACTTTCTTTTAGACTCCAATAGCTAATTGTTAGGCTATTTTAAATTCCTTATGTTATAGAGATTTTATAGTGTTCGGTTTATCATAACTTCTTCATGCGAAGTCAGATTTAGATGTTCTCTATATTTTTGGAATCGTATGGACGTATACTTTGATTTATACCATAAAGTATGTATGAAAGTTCATATTTATATTAGAATTATCATGAAATACATAATGAGTTTACTACATTACTAGTTTAACAAAATCACATTACACGATTGGTATATATATATATGTGTGTGTGTGGGGGGGGGGGGGTGTGGGTGGGTGTGATGTGCATAAACTAGTCATGGACCTTTTATAATAATTTTTTTATTTATATGGTGTGTAAGAATTAAATAGATAGTTTTCATTTTGTTTATTTTTATAAGTAATAAATGTGTTTTAGAAGTAGTTTATTTTTATAAAAATGTAACATGATGAAGATGAATATCATTTTTAGAAGAACAAATGTCAACCCATGATTTTATAAAAGTTTTCTTAACTTTTATAAAATTATGTAGTTTTGAAGTTTGAAGTTGTTAAAGCAAGTAGGGGGACATATTGCAACAAGTTGAAGATTTAAAGGACATTTTATGTTCCTTAGAAATGAATTTGATTTTGTTGTGAGTCCCCAAAATTGCTTGTGTACCAATCAGATCCAATTGATAGTGCAAAATCCCGATCAATTGGATGATGTCAAATCAAAATAGAAGAGAATGAGAAGAAGAAGAAGAAGATGAATCTATGATGTATTGAATGAATATGATTGATGCTCCTTACAGTAGATTCACACACACACACACACTCTTCTTCTCTCTAACTTTGTCTCTCTTCTAGCCTCACACTCACATACACTCCTCACCCTATATATATGAGACACCAGTCGTACACATGTGTACAACCGCACACCCTGTGTACGGCCGTACACAGAGTGTGCGGCCATACACACGTGTATGGCCGTACACAGCCACAAAACTACATATTACATCATAGAAAAATATATTTTCCTAGAAAAGGAAAGTATAAACCATAATTTTGACCCAACAATCTCCCCCTTGGTTTATAGCTTTCTTTTCTAATTGACCCAACAAGCTCCCCCTAAAAAGTAGCTGGATTTTCTTGTTAGTCTTCATTGGGAGCTTTGGCTTCAGCTTTAATATTTAAATTTTTCATAGCATCAAGATGAACATTTGAATCTTCAATGAATGACTTCATCTTGAGTAGTTGGGAATTTCTTCAAAATTTGACATTAAACGCACATTGGGTGAGGAGGCTTCTTGAAAAGATTCTTGAATGATAGCGCTTTCAGTTTGAGAATCTTCAGAGAGAACAACAAAGAGAACGAATCTTCTGGATCATTTCAGCAGGTTTATAGATAGCAACATACTGATTGAGGAGGCTTCAATGCAATCCGTCAAATAATATTCAATTTCAGCTTCACCTTGCTTCTGGAGTTGAAAGATTGAATGTCGAAAGAATAATCTTCATTTGTTGCT
The DNA here is from genome assembly GCF_002870075.4 of Lactuca sativa. Taxonomy (NCBI): domain Eukaryota; kingdom Viridiplantae; phylum Streptophyta; class Magnoliopsida; order Asterales; family Asteraceae; genus Lactuca; species Lactuca sativa. Next base: position 140,031,707 of record NC_056624.2, read on the forward strand.
CCTTCGAAGGAGAATTCTTCGATGATCACGGATGAAGTCTTGGCTCAGAAAATCTTTGATACAGTCTCCATGAGTTTCATCTACACCTGGATTCACTTTTCAAGACAAAACAAAACTAAAAGAAAACTTAGCACACAAATATTTTTTGGATTTTTCATATTTTCGTAAAAAATAAAACAGAAAAAAAATATTTTTGAATTTTTGATTTTCTGAACAAGAAATAAAACATAAATAACACTATTTTTGGATTTTTAATTTTCTTAATTTTTGTTTGATGTTTGAATTTTTTTAATTCTCCCCCTAAATTTGTGCATAAAGGAAAACTATGAACAAATTTAACAAAAACAAAAATATTTGGGATCAAAGTTGTGAGACAGCCTGAACTTGTTTATCAGTACCTTCACCTTCATGAATAGATCTGGTCAGTTGCCGGTATTGTGGTCCACTTAAACACGAAGCATATCAACAAACTTTTCTAAATAAACCATTTAGCTGACGATGACCACGGGTATTATTGTCCACTTAAATTAAGCAGCGAGATCTACAAGCAACCTCTAAATGGTTTGATTTTAGTTGCACTAGAATGTGTTCCCCACTTCCCGATATACCCTTGTTATCAAGAACTTCCAAAGAACTCCTTACTTTAGGTGAATAGACAATTATTAAGGAGGAAGTCATATTTAGAGATAGATGCATATGTTGTGTCCCAGGTTGGATCTATTTCTATCATGCAGAGGGGACAACATATGACTAACAGAGATAGAGGGATTGAGAGGTAGAATGTTGCATATGCTGTGTTCCAGGTCGGATATGTTTCAATCATGCAGAGGAGACAACATATGTCTAACAGATAGAAAGAATTTCATAGATAACGAGATGCGTAGAAATAGAGTTGCATATATTGCATTCCAGGTCGGATCTCTTCCAATCACGCAGGGGAAGCAACATATGACTGACAGATAGAAATAAAGAAAATAATTACCTGCAGACCTACTTTATCAGAACCCCCCAGTTGCCCTATCAGAACCGGAATTAAGGATATAAGTCTGTACATCAAGGAAAAGTCGAACCACAGTTCTAGATGCATATTAATTTAGCGTATCATGTGGGTTCCAGTGTTTATCTCACTGCTTAATCTACCCGAGAATCGTATGGTCAGTCCAAACAATCTTATCCAAATCCACAGATTCTAGACAATTCAGATTCAGTCCCTTACACTGGTTTAGACTGCCCGTTATCACATTCTTGATATTACTTCCCAATAATACCTACTAACGAAAAACTATTAAGAAAATGAAAAATTGTCTTTAAAATGAATCAGAGTAAGATAAACTCAGGAGTATAGAGAAGAAAACTCAAACCGTAATTCACCGATTCAATTCACATCCAGAAGGTCTGAGAATAGCACGCATAATCTCAGATCAAATTCAAAAATTCTTCATGTCGTTAAGCACAAACCCCAATGTGTGATCCCTTCATTTCTTCCCTTCGCGCAAAGGACACATACTCTCAAACAAAATTCCGAGTATTGTACAGTTGAGAGATGCCTCCTATCTCGTGCCTGGAACAGCCACTACCAATAAATCGAAGTCTGATGATATGCCTCCATAGCTGCTCCGACACAGAGCGGGATCAGTTGGTCTTTGGAACCCAGTTCATTTTGAAACTAGGTTGACCCTTTTCATCCTTGCACGGTACTCTCTCCCATGACATATCCTGCTTATCACAAACAGAAGATGATGAATTATTAGAGTCATTAAAAGATTTAGGAGAGTGAGCCTTTGGTACCCATTGGTAGTTGGGTTGAACCCATTTCTTTTTCGATCCGATGGGTGGCTCAGTACTTGTTTTTGATCTAGATGTCGGCCGTTGAGATGACTTTGATTTTGACTTCATGGGAGCATCTCTTGGATTTGGCTTCTTGGCCGACATTACCTTCTTGTTCTTGGGATTCAGATTCTTGGCCTTGTGGGTTTGATTCTTGGCCTTTTGCGCATTCCAGTCACCATTGTCTGAACGTGACCTAGAGGGGTTTCTTTTAGAAAATCTCCCTCTTGGCGCGTTCTGCCAGCCTTGTACGTAGTAGGGAACGTATGCGTGATTTGGACAATTTCTGGCAATGTGTCCAGGTGTTCCACAGTGAAAGCATGTCTTTTTCTTCACCGTGAAGTTATTTCTTCCTGCCCCTGGTGGTGTATCCTTGCCTTGTCTCTTATTGTTCCCACACACACAATTACAACAGGCACTCTATTTCACTGGAATTGGTGGCCTACATTTCTCAACAACAGGCTGATCAGAAGCAGTTGAGCTCGAAGCAACAGATTCAGAGTTCAAGGAGATGTGGGTTTGTTTAATGGTGTTCTCCTTGTTCTCATCCTCTGCTACTTTACCTGCACATGAAGTAGAAGCATTAGTATCGTTCAGCTCAACACCCTCAGTTTTCTGATCAACAACTGGTTTACCGTATACCATAAATGGTTCTCGGTCAATCTCTTCCTGAGTCAAAGGTATGGATATATAGTTAAGATTGAAAGGGGGAGGAACACTATCATACCCTAGACCCTTGTTTTGATTATCTTTGAATTTTAATTGATTTTCAAATAAGGACTCGACTGTCTTACTTGACGCAGTATAATTTTTGAAACTAATATCTGTTTTTCCATACTTAATTTTCAAAGCGTCAAGTTCTTCAGTTACAACAACAAGTTTACGTTTAATGTGATCGTAATTTTCACACTTGTTGCTGTACTCTTCCTGAAGCTTCCTAAAGTCTTTGGTTTTTGCTTCTAGTTGTGCTTTTAGAGGTTTTTGATCCTTCCTAATTGTGTATCGTTCGTATTTTAAGTCCTCATTCTCTCTCTTGATTAGATCTATTGGTTCTCGTAAAAATTTAATAGTTTTAACACAAGATGGAGAGCAACCGGATTCATTTACCTCTTTGACC